>NC_140934.1:157959240-158319240 GCF_014529385.1 Adiantum capillus-veneris | reverse complement strand
CTCTTATGCCATTTTCTTAGTATTGAACCACTACTACCTGCTTTTGTTGAAGTGGAAGAGGAATCACCTCCACCCCTAGGAGGAGTCTGGATTGTTGTTGCACTCTCTCGAAATTTTTCAACTGTCTCCACTTGAAATCCTGCTTCAAGCAATATCTCAACTTCTTCATCGGTGAGATTTGTGTTAGGTTTAATAGCCATGTGGCCGACCGCCCATCACTAACTGCTACTAACCCTAAGTGTACAGCTATACACTTGTGTGAACCACTAACACTAAGTACAATGTGTATTGTGCCTTAGTGCATAAGATAGAGAAGAAAGAAAGGGGGCACACAGTTTGTGTCGGCTCTCTCCCTCCAACCTGTGGCTATGGTGTGTGTGTGTGTGTGTGTGTGTGTGTGTGTGTGTGTGTGTGTGTGTGTGTGTGTGTGTGTGTGTGTATACCTCTTCCTCTTCCGTTGTGCTCATGGTTCCTCTCCTTCATATGGTATTAGAGCGGTTTCATTCCCAAAATCGCTTCCACACGCGTGCACTTTCAAGAGTGCAAACAGGCAAATTCAGCATTTCGAGAGCGTTTCCAACAGATGTGTAGGGATTTTACCCCCTTTCGGAACCATTCGTGTCATCAGAAACCTCATTCGAGCTATGGTTTAGGAGCTGCATTTTTTAGCCCTCTTTTGGTAGTTTGTGCTGCAGAGCTTCTATAGCCATTACAGGTACCATTGTCTCAGTCCCTTCCATCTACGAGAGCCCACGACTCATTCGGGAGTGTGTAGCCTCTTTCGGAGTGGCCTCATACACACACATAGAGTGGGAGTTTTGACAGCATTGTCTTCTTTGACTCGGGTACAGATACAGGTACACGTACAGGTACATAGAGCGGCTTGGTTAGCTTTCTCTGTGCTTCTCGACCTCGATCTCGGGTTCGGCTACGGCATCAACATCAACTCACAGGCTACAGGTTTCAGTGCTTCCAATATTCTGGTTCCAGTGGAAGGAGTTTTTTATGCATACATGCATATGTTGGCACGTTTGATAGTGTTTGAGCTCTTTTGAGAGAAGTTTGACTCCCTGCAGGGAATTTCTTTGCATGCACATGCTTTTGGTGCCTGTTTGAGCATCGTGACAAACTTGTACGTCTTTGTGGATACTACCATTGTACGCTTTTGTGGAACTATCTTTTGGCTAGTATGGCAGTCCCAGCCATTTCTGAGACTGGTCCAAATGATAGCCATTTCTGAGGCTTGGCTATTGTTGGGATTCAGGCCAACTGGCTGGACATCCCACTTACTACTAACCCATCTACTAACTTAACCATGTATACACTTATTCTTTAATTCAACAGAATAAGGGGCTGTAACAACACGATAACGTTGTTGTGCGCTCCACCCAAAGCAGGTTTCTCTCTCTCTGCTCTCGCACTTGCACTCGCACACGCTTCCCTTGGCACCTTCAACTGGTATCAGAGCAGGGTTTGTGCTTGCCGTTTTTGCGTCCGCGTGCGCACTTGCAAAAGTGCAAACAGGTTTCCGATTTTGGCATCGACAAATTCAGCGTTCCGAGAGCGATTCCATCAAGTGTCCAGAAGTTTTACCCCCCTTTTGAAGCTGTTCGTGCAGTCGAAAGCTTCATTAGAGCTACGCTTCAGAATTGTATTTTTTCAACTCCACTTTTGCTACAGATACAGGTACAGGACACAGGTGTAGGTTGTTCAGAGACTATTTTGGGATGGTATATAGCTGCTTTATGGCTATTATGTGCTATTGAGATGGTGTTTATAAGCTGATTAGGAGCACTTTTTGGCATCGACATTGCCTCGGGTTTTTCAGGCATCCATCTCCTCACAGGTTCTTGCATACATACAGAACATCCAGGTTTCTTACAGGTTGCAGTGTTTAGCATCAACACAGATTTTAGTGGGAGTATTTGATGCGGATATGCATCGTTTTGGCACTTTTGATAGTGCTTGAGCTCTTTTGAGAGCAGTCTTACTCCCCATAGGGATTTGTTTACTGCTTGCACATTTTGTTTGGCGCATGTTTGAGTGCGTATACTGCACCTTGCAGTATTGTTGACAGTGGATGTACGTTGAGTTGTGGAAACTGCCATATGTACCTTTTGTGGAGCCGATTTGGCTTGTTTCTGGCACTCTCGACCGTTTCTGAGACTCGGTTCAGAGGCCCTTTCTGAGATTGGGCTGGTTTCTTGTCTGCATAACCTTTTGTGAGGGTCGATAGCATGAGGTTTTCTTGAGCTGGGGGATTCTCGAATGTTGAGATTCTTTCGGTGATACAGGTTGCTGGAGTACCCCTTTTTCTTGGCCTCGCCACAGGACATGTATAGAGAGGGCTAGGTGCATTTGATGCCGTGTTGGCAGTCTTGGTCAGCTTTTGACTTTTTATGCACAGTTAGTGGTTGATGTGCTTGTCTTATGCTTTGAGAGCATTACTTTTGATGTGTTACTGATCTCTTGTGACAGTTTTGGATTGAGATTCTGTCAGTTTTTCTGGGGAAACTCTGCCATATTTTTTCCAGAATTACCAGTGTTTATCGCTATATTATCTTTAGCTTGCAGCCATGTCATCTAGCGGTGAAAAGGATATTTACAATATCCGGAAATTTGATGGGACAAATTTTGCAATCTGGAAAGAGCAGATTCAAGATGTTCTTATACAAAAAGGCTAGTTGGATCCTATCATGGAGCGCCTAGAGGGCGAGTATACAAATGTTGAGTTGCAGAAACTTGATGCTAAGGTCAAATCTACCCTCTGTTTGCATTTGGCCAAATCTGTGTACTTTACTATAGTTGGAGAAAGAACTGCTAGAGATGTATGGGATAAGTTGTGTTCCCGTTATGAGAACAAAAGTGCCACTAATAAGGTTTTCTTGATGAAGAAGTTGTTTGACCTTCATATGAAGGAAGAGGGCACTATTTCTACTCACATTAATGAGTTCAATATCATTTTCACTTAGTTGACCACTCAGGGTTTGGTCTTCGATGAGGAAATCAAATGTATCTTCTTGCTATGCAGTTTACCCTTATCTTGGGATACATTCTGTACCGCGATTAGCAACTCAGCACCGGGTAGTACCGGTCTAGTGTACAATGACGTCCTTGGGAGTCTGTTTACCGGGAAGATTCGTAGAAAATCTCTCGAAGGCAAGAAGGATGGTGATGCGTATGTTGCTAGTGATAGACAAAGGGGTCGCACTCAAAGTCGTGCCAAAATCAAGGAACGTGGGGGCTCACGCAGTAAGTCTCGGGGTTCTATGCGTAATGTCGAGTGCTATCACTGCCATAAAAAAGGGCATGTGAAAGAAGGATTGCAGGAAATGGCAGCAAAGTAAGAAGGATAAACAATCCGGTGAAACTTCTAAGTCTGATGATTCAAACTAGGGCAAAGCAAAGTTAGAGGAGATCAATGTGCTACAGTCCTCAAATGCTCCTATTGTAGAGACTCTTCTAGCAGTTGTTATGCCACTTACCTCTGACGTATTGGTCTTCACAGCAGATCTACCTGTCGAGGCTCTTGTTACAGAAGATGCGCAGTATGCACAGAATTGGATAGTAGATTCTGGTGCGATTTTCCATGTGACACCACATAGAGAGTGGTTCTCTACTTATTCTCACTCTTGTGGCAAAGTGAGACCTGGTGATGCTTATGAACTAGACATTGAGGGTGTCAAAAACGTCAAATTGCATTTAAGGAATGACACGCACTTTACTTTATGTAATGTCAGACATGTGCCCAAGTTGACTAACAGCTTGATTTCTGTTGGTCAGCTTGATGATTTGGGCTACAACACCACATTTGGCAATGGTTCGTGGATAGTACGCAAAGGTAATCTTGTTATACTCAGAGGTCAGAATCATGGTACCTTGTATTCTATGCATGTGTTAGATGTTGGTCATGATTACATATCTATAGCCGAGCTGCCTTCTACTGAGTTGTGGCATTGCCGGCTAGGTCATATTAGCCAAAAAGAAATGAGAACTTTGACTCATTTTGGCTACTTACCTGTCTTGTCTTATGTTGACTTTCATGTTTGTGAGCACTGTATCTATGGAAAACAGACTAGGTCCGTGCACTTACCATTGGGTCCTCTAGATTTATTACATAGTGATGTTTGTGGTCCTATGTCAACCAAATCTCTAGGGGGGGCCAGCTATTTTGTAACATTCATAGATGACTCTACTCGAAAGGTGTGGGCATATCCTTTGAAACATAAGGATCGAGTTCTTCCTGTGTTCCAAAAATTTTTAGCAGTCATTGAGAATCAGTCTGGCAAGAAACTCAAGAGGTTGCGGACTAACAACGGTGGAGAGTATGTCTCCAAGGAGTTTGACAATATCTGTGCTAAAAGGGAGATTAAAAGGCAGTTTACTGCACCATACACCAGCTCAGAATGGAGTTGCTAAGCGCATGAATCGTACGATTCAGGAAAGAGTCACAACCATGCTTTCTAGGGAAAATCTCACACAAGGCTTTTGGGCAGAAGCCATCTTGACCGCAGTGCACATTATAAATTGTTCGCCTAGTACGCCATTGAATAATGAGATTCCAGAAGAGTTATGGTCTAAACGTAAGCCCCACTATGACCATCTACGTGTTTTTGGTTGTGAAGCTTATGCTCACGTGCCTAAACAACTTCGACAGAAGTTAGAGCCAAAGTCACACAAATGTATTTTCATTGGATATGGTGCAGATGGAGAGATGGGATATCATCTCTGGCACCCGGAATCTCGTCAAGTCATCCGTAGTTCAGATGTGATCTTCAATGAGTCAAAGATGCATAAACAACCTATCAAGGAAATAGAGTTTCGGAGAGTCACTTTTGAGGATGTTTCCTCGGAGACAGTGAAATCAACTCAGCGGGCTAGTGATGTACCTTCCACTAGCAATGTTTCAGAGGGAGCGGATAGCAATGGTCAAGGAGTGAGACGGTCTACTAGAGTCTCTCGTCCACCTGCACGTTTCGAGCCAAGTCTTGATTACATAATGTTGATCGATTGCGGTAAGCCAAGCTGCTACCAAGAAGCCATGATGACGGATGATGTGGTGAAGTGGGAGCAGGCTATGGAATCTGAGTATAACTCGATTCTGGCTAATGACACTTGAGACTTGGTAGAACTGCCAAATGATGCTAAAGCTTTACCTTGCAAATGGGTTTACAAGAAGAATTTACCTCGGGTGATCCAAATTCAAAGTACAAGGCTAGACTTGTAGCCAAAGGGTTCAAACAGAAAAAGGAGTTGATTTTGATGAAATCTTCTCGCCTGTGGTCAAGATGACAACGCTTAGAACCATACTTGGTCTTGTAGTGATTGAGGACTTGGAACTTGTCCAAATGGATGTGAAGACAGCATTTCTTCACGGGGATCTCAATGAGGATGTTTACATGTAGCAACCTAAAGGGTTTGTTCAGGAGAACGCATCTTGTGAGGAGCTAGTATGTAAGCTCAAAAAGGCACTTTATGGTTTAAAGCAGGGTTCAAGGCAGTGGTATCATAAATTTGATGCATGTATGAGGTCTCAAGGATATAAAAGGAGCGAAGAGGATCACTGCTTGTACACAAGAAATCTAGATGATGGCTTGATGATCATTCTAGTTTTGTATGTTGATGACATGCTTATAGCTGGGAAATCCATTGTGGAAATTGCCAACTTGAAGAAAATACTTAGCAATAATTTTGCAATGAAAGATTTGGGGGATGCTACACACTTTCTTGGCATGCAAACCAGAAAGATCTCAAACATCATATTCTTGAGTTATCTCAGAAAACATACATTGAGAAAGTTTTGCAACGTTTCAATATGCAGGGGGCGAAAGCATTGAGTACCCCAATACAGGCATTCTTGAAACTCAGCAAGGAAGATGCACCCAAATCTAATGTTGAGCGAGCTGAAATGGCTAAGGTACCATATTCTTCGATAGTGGGTAGTCTCATGTATGCTATGGTGGTCACAAGACCAGACATTGCTTTTGCAGTGGGAGTGGTGAGCTGATATATGGAAAATCATGGGAGCAAGCATTGGGAAGCAGTGAAGCACATTCTTAGGTACCTCAAAGGTACGGTCTGCAGGTGTTTACATTTCCGGAATAGTGATGCATCCATTGTGGGTTATGTGGATGCAGACTATGCGGGTTGTGTCAACAATAGAAGATCGACATATGGCTATGTCTTCATATTTGCTGGAGCAGCAATATCTTGGAGGTGATGTCTTCAAGATTGTACGTCGTCTTCCACTACGGAAGCAGAGTACGTTGCATTGTCGGATGCAAATAAAGAGGCTATATGGTTATCTTGCTTAGTCAAAAATCTTGGCCTTGATGAGACTCCAATGATATATTGTGATAGTCAGAGTGCTCTTGCATTGGCAAGGAATCTCGTGTTTCACTCCAAATTGAAAAACATTGAAGTTAGGTATCATCTTGTGAGAGATTTCTTGGCCAAAAAGCTCATTGATTTGGTCAAGGTACACACTTACAACAACCCAACAGATGCTTTGATGAAAGGCTTAGCTTTGGAGCGGTTTACACATTGCAGTGAGTTGATGGGTATAGGTTGAAGCCACTAGATTTGTACATACCAAGTCACTTGGGCTGCGTTGGCCTTCAATAGGGAGTTTGTTGGGATTCAGGCCAACTAGCCGGACATCCCACTTACTACTAACCCATCTACTAACTTAACCATATATACACTTATTCTTTAATACAACAAAATAAGGAGTTGTAAACAGTAGGATAACGTTGATGTGCGCTCCACCCAAAGCAGGTCTCTCTCTCTCTGCTCTCGCACTTGCACTCGCACACGCTTCCCTTGGCACCTTCAGCTATACGTTTTGCTGCATAACCTATGTTGTTGAGGGTCAATAGCGTGAGGTTTTCATTGAGCTGGGGTATTCTCAAATGTGGAGATACCTTCAATGATAAAGGTAGTTGGAGCATCCCTTACGAGACCTTGCCATAGGACATGTATAGAGTGGTATAGGTGCTTTTGACACCGAATTGGCGGTCTATGGTCATTTTGACAGTTTATGCACCTCAGTTGATCTCTATGCAGTGTGCTTTTGAGAGGCATTGCTCTCTTTTATGCTTTGTGAGTGACATAGTAGGTCATTTTGTCTCGTATTTTGGTTGACATAGTCCCAAATACAAAGGAGACTCTGCTAAAATTTTCTGGAAATCTTTTGGTAGTTTTGCCACCATGTCTACTAGCAAAGATCGAGACATTTATGATATAAAGAAGTTTGATGGCACTAATTTTCAGCTTTGGAAAAACCAAATGGATGACGTGCTTGTTCAAAAGAAGCAAAAGTTCCCTATTGCCTATGCGGCTAGAACTGAAGATATGCACATGACTCACTTTTAGTGGGAGGAGCTTGAAGAGCTATGCAGGTCTACGATTAGATTGCACCTTGGTGAGTCGGTGTACTTTTCAGTGTTAGAATGCGAAACTGCTCATGCTTTATGGCAGAAATTATGCGACACTTACGAAAAGGATATGGCTAGCAGTAAGGTTTTCCTAATGCGACAACTTTTCAAACTTTGAATGAAGGAGTCAGCTCGTGTTGCCAGCCATATTAATGATTTTGATTCTCTTTTTGCCCAGATTTGTGCACATCCCATGACCATTGTAGCAGGGCTACAGTGTCTTTCACAGGACACAGTTAGTACAGTTGTAACAAAATGGGGGAGAGCCTTACCGGAGAAGGTGACCTGGAGGATGTAGAGCCGGTCGAAGGAATGGAGGTAGCCGTATGAGTAGGTATGGGTGATGGGGTTAATATGCTTCTACTGGGCACCAAGGGTTGACGCCTTCTGTGCTAGTACTTCAAAGGACTCTGTAGTGCACTTTGACGCTCCAATGACCTCCTTGTATGTGTCATGCAGTAACCGCCAACCCCACCAAGCTTTGGGCAAGAAGCCCTTCACTTGGGCAAGACAACCTTCACTTGGCTGCTAGACCAGGGCGAGTGACTAGACCACCTGGCCTTGACCAGACCACCTAGCCTCGACCAGGACGAGGAAGGACTAGACCAGGGACGAGAAGGACTAGACCAGGATGAGAAGGACTAGACCAAGACGAGGACTAGGTGGACCAGGGAGAGAGAGGACCAGACCAACAAGGCGAGAGACTAGACCAGCTAGATTAAGCTGTCAAGGGTGAAACTGGACCAGACCAACAGGCTACACAGTGAAGCGAAGAAACCAGCTACTCAACAGAGTGAGACTTCAGTTGAGGTCCCACCGTGATCACCAAAATGAGAGCACCTGTAGCGCGGATAATGTGTCGTGCTCTCTGCAGTGTGGGTGCCTCTCAGTGCAGTGTACGTGACAATCTCACTCAAAACAAATGGAAACTCTCTCAAACAGAATGAAACACAGAAATAATGGATAACAACAGTGGACCGGAACATGTGGACTCAACTAGCTCAAAGAACCATGTACAGACTCTGGCGTGGCAGCACACTCAGCTCCAGCCCAGGACTCACAGGTACAAATGGGGGTGTCGAGGCTCAGATGTGCAGGGATGGTGAAGCAGTGCTCTGTGTAAGACTCTCTCTAGACGACTACGTACAAGATGATAGGAGAAGATGATCATCGAATGACCCGCCGCTACTACTCATAGGTACCACCATAAAGAGCCACCAACAGCTCATAAATGTCAGCCATGTGGTGACCTGGCCACGAGGTCCACTAGACCACCGTCGGTACCCTGCCACGTGTCACTTCCCAGCCCAGAGGGTCCTTCCAGTGTGAACCAGCCTAATTCCCTACCTTTAAAGGTCTCTGCGCAGAAGATGCAGACGACCATGCTCGGAGGTTTGTCTCTCTTTGCAGAGGTCGTGGCCTCAATAGAGAAGACACATACCTGGTGCTCTTCCCGTCCACCTTGGATGGTCTTGCAGATAAATGGTACAATCAGTTTGCTGAAAACCACTTTACTACATGGACCATGTTAAGACAGCAGTTCTGTGAAGCTTTCCGACCAGGGGATTATCAAGAGAAGATTCTAGATGAGTTGGACAACCTGTTGCTCCAGCCCAAGGAGACATTTGCAGAGCTCATGACGAGAACAAAGTCCCTGGTCGCCAAGCTGCCTCAGCAACCAAGGGAATTCATGGTGAAAAAGTGGGTAGAGAAGGCTCTACCTAAGACTTCTCAACAAAAGCTCAGAGAAAGTCTCCGTCTTGAAGCCAGTCTCGAGGACTTTGTTGCTACTGCTACTAGAATAGAGGGAATAAGAATGCAGTTCAGTGACTCTCCTCAGTTAGATACTGTCCTTGTACTCGTGGACAGTCCATCAGAACCCTTGACTTCTTTACGAAGGGAACTGGAAGCCCTAAAGTTACAGCGGGCCCTTCAAGAAGAGAGATCCTTCTCTCTCAGACAGGAGAAGCCTCCACATCAAGAGGCTTATGATCAACTTAAAAGAGAGTTAGAAGAGCTCAGGTCTCAGCAGGAGACTAAGGCTATGGTATGGTGTAGTTCATGCCGCTCTCCAGGACACCCTCCACAGGACTGTCCCCTTCGCTCTTATTGCCACTTCTGCGAAAAATTGGGTCATGAAGATAAGGATTGCTATTATCTAAAGGGATTGCACAAAATACAGCAAAGTCTTGGTCCTTCTCTCCAACAGGGGTTAGCACCATCATCCAACATGATTTCCCACTACGGCCATCCCAACTACATGCCACCTTTGCTCAATACCCCTGTTGTCCAAGGTATGTCAAGTACTTTCCTGACTCAAAGTTTTTATAATGCTAATGCCACCTCAACCCCTCAGAGCTTCTACACTTCAGCCTCCAACTCCATGCAACAACCACCTCGTCCCTCGTTTCGTCCTTCCAATCGGCCCATACTCTGCTACAGATGCGGATAATATGGGCATTATCAGAGCAAATGCCCTCTGCCAGAAGGCTCTTCTCCGTGAAAACTTTGCCCTGAGGCTCAGGATTACTACACTAAGGATTGTCCAAAACAATGCGCCTCTACCTCTGCGAGCCCAAGTCAGAGCCAACCTGAATTCACCTTTCCCAAGATCAATTTGATAGCAGTTAGTACCAACCCCAATCCACCACTTTCTGCCCATATGATTGCCTCTCAAGACAAGTTGCAACTGGTAGAGGAGCCAGCTGGTGTCCTCACACGAGCTCAGAGGGCAGCCCTCGACCTCAATCTTCCAGCAGATATAGCCCTTTCCTCCCCAATGCCTACACCTCCTCCAACAGCAGACATGCCATCCCCTAGTGCTAAGAAAGGATATTTTACTATGCTCTCCGATATTGATGGGGCTTTCTTAGAAGCAGTTGCTGACTTACAAAAGATCAAGGAAACTGAGAAGACACTGATCCCAAGAGAAAAACCTTCAGCAGAGACTATATTGAAGAATACCTTTCAGCAAGTGTCATTGTATGACATGCTTCGACTTGATGCAAATTTTCGAAGTGACACCCTTGCCATCATTCAATCTTTGTACCCTGGTGCAGGGTCTAGTGGCGGGCACCTCCCACTGCAGCCCTCCAAATCCTACATGATATCCTATCCCGAAGCTTCACTTACTGATTACAGGAGTCCGCGTCTAACCGTTTCTATTATGAGCTGCGAATTCTCAGGGGTCATAGTAGATGGTGGGTCGGGTATCAACCTAATGCCTGAATTCACTATGCTGGCATTGGGTCTCCAGCCCACTAGGCCTACCCCATTCACAGTGACTTTGGCCGACCAGAGGACTGTCTACCCCTTGGGCATTGTAGAAAAGGTGTCTTTGCAGGTTCAAGATTTCACATTCAGCTTGGATTTTGTGGTGGTTCGCCTTCCCCAGGTAGAAGGCGGCTTCCCATTGCTCATTGGCAGACCATGGCTACGACACATGAAAGCACTACATGATTGGGGAAACGATGCAATGTGGATACGAACCCCTGGCTTCCCAATGCAACCGATTCGCCTTGAAGGCGGAATGGATTCGGTGGTGCATCATATTTCCCTGTCCATGGAGTCCAATCCCGAACTGGAACAGCCTACTCCGCCGGATGGGTCAGATGAAGACCTGCTAGAGTGGTTGGAAGCTACCCAATCTATGCCTTGTTATGGGGTATTTGTTCACTCTTTGCCTGAGAATACCCCACCTCCATCCTCCAAAGTTCTTACAGTAGCTGAGCCCAATGAGCCACCTCAGTCAATGGCAAGTGTAAAGGTCACAAAGATTGATCACTCAGATGCTCCCTTTGTGGAAGTGATCAGAACGACAGCTATCAAAAACAGTCTCTACACGCAATTGAAGTCTATGAAGTCTTTCCTCTTGATCTTGTGTGAGGTATTGAAGGATTTATGGTCGGCTGCTTTTCCCAAGTCACACTTGAATGGCTTTGTTTCCAGTCAATGGAAAGATATGGGGTGGCAAGGGACTGACCCATCCACAGATTTCAGGGGTGGAGGATTTATCTCTCTCGAGAATTTGTTGTTCTTCTCAAAACGATACCCGAAAACATTTCAGCGGCTGTTGTACAAGAAAGGAGGTAGAAGAGCAATGTGGGAGTATACGTTCTCAGTTGTTGTTGTGAACATCACCTTTATGCTGATTCAAATGCTTGACCTTTGGTCAGGAAAATTAGCCACTAGTCTAGATCACCCTCTCGCCCCAGCCCACCCCCTCTCGCCCCTATCCTTTGGTCTCGCCCTAGCCCAATTTGGCTCGCCCCTATCTAACTTGGTTTGCCCCTACCTAACTTGATTCGCCCCTATCCTTTGGTCTCGCCCAGCCCAATTTTGCTCGCCCCTATCTAATTGGATTCGCCCCTACCTAACTTGATTCGCCCCAGCCCAATTTGGCTCGCCCCTATCTAACTTGGTTCGCCCCTATCCAATTGTCTCGCCCCAGCCCAATTAGGATTCGCCCCTACCCCCCCCCCCCCCCCCCCCTCACTTACCCTCGCCCCTATCCACCCCCTCCCTTCCACTTGACCCTAACCAGCCCCCTATCTATGCCTACCCACCCCTCTCAGCCTCAGCATGTTTTTCCGCCATCCTGCAAGTTTTCCCCCAGATGGCAAATGGTTGCCATCCTGTTGCTGCTGAGAAGGCCTTTCTATTTTGCCATTATGATGGAGCTTAACCCTACAGCTTAACCCTATTTGCGGTGTTACTCAGGCTTATGGTCATCCCTCATTTCGAGAAGGTGTTGTTGCAAAGTGTGGCAAGGTTATCCGCAAGAATGGATCAGTTTTTTCACTATTTCCTCTCACCGAGACGGTGAGCGGTCTTGTGGCAGGCAACTTGTATGCAGGGCTACAATGTCTTTCACGGTACAGTGTCTTTCACAGGACACAATTAGTACAGTTGGTCTAGGCTGGTTCACACGGGAAGGACACTGGACGGACCCTCTGGACTCGGAAGTGACACGTGACAGGGTACCGACAGTGGTCTAGTGGACCTCGTGGCCAGGTCACCACATGGCTGACATTTATGAGCCGTTGGTGGCTCTTTATGGTGGTACCTATGAGTAGTAGCGGCGGGTCATTCGATGATCATCTTCTCCTATCATCTTGTACGTAGTCGTCTAGAGAGAGTCTTACATAGAGCACTGCTTCACCATCCCTGCACATCTGAGCCTCGACACCCCCATTTGTACCTGTGAGTCCTGGGCTGGAGCTGAGTGTGCTGCCACGCCAGAGTCTGTACATGGTTCTTTGAGCTAGTCGAGTCCACATGTTCTGGTCCACTGTTGTGTCTCTGTTGTTATCCATTATTTCTGTGTTTCATTCTGTTTGAGAGAGTTTCCATTTGTTTTGAGTGAGATTGTCACGCACACTTCACTGAGAGGCACCCACACTGTAGAGAGCACGACACATTATCCGCACTACAACCATTGATGATGAGATGAAAGCACTCTTTTTGCTTTGTCCATTGCCACCCTCTTGGGATATCTTTTGCACAGTTGTTAGTAACTCTGCTCCTAATGGTACGCTAAAGTACGATGATGTTACTAGTGCACTTTTGTCAGAGGAGATGCGTCGGAAGACCATGACTAGCTCGCATTATGGCGAAGCTCATTATGTGCAAAGGGATGATAAGCAACGTAAGGGCCGTTCTTCGCAACGTGAGTCCAAGAAAGAGGGTAATAGAGATGCATCAAAGTGTAGATCAAAGTCTCGTGCTCGCCGCAATGTGCAGTGCCATTATTGTGATAAGTTTGGTCACATGAAGAAGGATTGTTATGCTTGGAAGCATGGCAAAGAGAAGGGCAAAGGTAAAGGCAAAGATCATGATGGTAAAGAGGAGAAACCAAAGAGATCGGTTAAGATTGAAGAAATGAACATAGTTCAAGATGACAGTGATGCGCAAGACATTAATATGTTGATTGAAAATAACAATGTCTTTTATGATGCACATGAAACTTTATCTTTGCAGAGTTCTATGCCAGCTGAACTCCTTGTTAGTGGTGAAGTATCCCATACATGGAGTCTTGATTTGGGTGCTTCATTGCATGTCACACTTCATAGGCATTGGTTTACTACATACGAGGAAACCATTGGCTCTGTTACACTTGGTGATAGTTACTCTTGTGATATTGTTGGCGTAGGTGATATTGCCATGGTTATGGCAAATTGGGTGAAGTTTATCATCCATAATGTGCGTCATGTTCCAGCCTTGACACGCAATCTGATTTCAGTTGGACGTCTTGATGACCTGGGTTACAAAGTCACTTTTCATCATCAGTCTTGGCATGTTGTGAAGGGTCATCTTATTATAGCCCATGGTTCCAAAGTTGGTTCACTTTATCCTCTTTATGTATTTGATAAAAAAAGTGTTCTTTCTGTAACCGAGCTGCCAACCGTTACTTTGTGGCATAGCCGACTAGGACATATGTCAAAGAAGGGAATGGAGACACTCTTTTGTTTGGGCTACTTACCGTCTTTGTCATTTTTTGATTTTCCCTTTTGTGAGTGTTGTCAATATGGAAAGCAAATACGGACACATCGTACACATTCTTTTGACAAAGAAAGAAACCCCTTAGAGCTTGTGCACAGTGATTTATGTGGAACTATGTCTTCTAAATCCCATGGTGGTGCATCCTATTATGTTACATTCATTGATGATGCAACATGGCATGTTTGGGTCTATGCCATGAAGTCCAAAGATGAGACCTTTCTTGCTTCAAGAAGTTCTTATCTAGTGTCGAAACTCTGTCTGAACATAAGTTGAAAGCTTTGCGCACAGACAATGGTGGAGAATATGTCTCCAAAGAGTTTACAGACTTCTGTTCAATTAGGGGAATTAAGCATGGGATTAGAGCTCCTTATACCCCTGCACAAATTGGTGTTGCAGAACGAATGAATATGACCATCCAAGAGCGGATTATGTCTATGCTATCACAGGCTAATTTACCGCAAGCGTTTTGGGCTGAAGCATTATACACAGCCGTGCAATTGATCAATAGATCACCACATGCTTCATTATAGTTTCGTGTACCTTTGGAGTTATGGTAAGGATAGAAATTTTCTTATGAAAAACTCCACACATTTGGCTGTGAAGCTTATGCACATGTACCCAAGGAGTTGCGTGGTAAGTTAGATCTTAAGTCCAAGAAATGCATCTTCATTGGCTATGGTGTAGATGGTCAATTTGGCTATCGTTTATGGGATCCGGAAAGTCGATCAGTGATAAGAAAGAAGGGAGGAGAGAGAGGAGAGAGGAAAATTGGTGGAAGGGATACATGAGGAGGGAAAAGGAGAGAGGTAGAGGGGATGAGGGATAGAGAGAGGATAGCTAAGAGGGGAGGAGAGGGTGAGAAGGCAGGGGGTAGAGAGGGAGGAGGAGGAAAGAAGGGAGGACCATACCTCTCTGCAGCAACAACATCAAATGGTCCTCTCAATCTTTACTCCTCTTTTTATACTGTAGAGAGGGGATAGAGAGACACATATAAAACACACACACACACACACACACACACACACACATATATATACACACACACACACACACACAATATCACCTCCCCCATCTCTCTCACCCAGCATGCGATCTTCTCTTGGCACCTTCACTCTCACCCAGCAGGCGATCACCTCCCCCATCTCTCTCACCCAGTAGGCGATCTTCTCTTGACACTAAATTGAGGCGGTCTTCTTACCGGAATCAAAGAGAGGCTTCATATGCAAACCATTGCTTTTGATGGCCATGACATGGTACGGTGTCTGCAATAAGTACATTCATTTTGTGTGGATGTTGCCAACGGTATGTGCAGTTCAAAAAGAAGTTAGTCTACAAGGTGGGATTAAGCTTCTCTCTAGAATCACAGTCGCGACCCTCATCACACGCATCTTACAGGAAGATTCCATGAGATCCTCATCAAACCAGGGAGGAGTTCCCCTATCTACATCATACTTGCAACATTCTTTTGGATTCAACAAAAGCCCTTCCGCAAATTTTAAGGAGCTCCTCCAAATCCTGCTTCAAGCTCCATCAAGATTTGCCGGCCATGTTGTCGTCATGGCCATGTTGAGAGATTGGCGCACCAAAAAGCAGGAGCACCAACGCAACAATGGCCGCCCACGTGCCCACAACCATCAACAGAATTCTCCTATGCTTGGACGATATGGTATGGAGGCTCTGCAATTATTTGTTACTACACTAAATTCAGTTCAAACGATGGTCCTTTTTCTGTTGCAGTGGAGATATTTTTGGGTGACAATCATTTGTCTTCATGCAAACAGCATTGGCTATATGTCGGTCGTTTTACCAAGTGGCACAAAGAAGATCACCTTCGTCATCTCTCTGTGTGTCTGTCTACTGCCTAATGTGTGTGTGTGTGTGTGTGTGTGTGAGAGAGAGAAAGAGAGAGAAGAAGAAGAGATTTTTTAAAGTCGTGGGAAACTATCCTAAGAGACCTCAAAGAGAGAGAGAGAGAGAGAGTAGGTTGCTAGGAAATTACAAAATGAAGATCCACTTTTACCATTAAAACACAGAGGTTAGGAATGCTCAATAGAACTCTTATCGGAAGCCATTATAATTAAAAAATGCTTATTTACAAAAAATGGAGAGAGAGGAAAGCTTAAACTTTGGTAGCTTGAGCTAGATTGCAATGTTTTAGCCAAAGGAAGATCCTGTTACCTGTCACCATCACCATCAAAACAAACATAAAAATGTTAGTAAAAAATGGTGGAAGGCAGGTGTCATAGGATGATCCTACATGTCATAGATGTCAAGCTAAAAAAGAACAATCAAAAGCAAAAGTAAGCTACAAACCTGAGAGGAAGATTCCATTTGAGTAGAGTGGTGAGAGGGTGTGGTGAGATTTCTCTTTTTTTGACAGCTTGTTTGTGAAAAAATGTCACCTTGAAATGGACAACCAAACCTCTATATTTATAGGCTAGAGAGAAAGAAGAGTGCAACCTCAAAAACAAAGAGAGGGAAGCCCAAAGGGTGCATTGCTAGGGAGGGGTGGAGTGGGGGTAGTGGAGTCTTTTATATATATATATATATATATATAAATTGGGGTGTGAGGTTGAAGTAAAAGATACTTCCATCCAAAATCTTGTAACCTTATAAGCCTCTTGGTCTAGGCTCTAATGTGTGCACTAGATTAGTCTTTAGAGGTGGTTTTTGTGCTAGTGAGAGAGAGAGAGAGAGAGCTTACTTGGGAATCGCTTGGACTAGAAGCAAGTGCAACAGAGTAGGTTGCACATAGCCCAGGAGCGAGGCGTGCGAGGTGACGGCCCAGGAATGAGGCCTACGTAGGTGACAGCCCAGGTAGGTGAGGCCTTCGTAGGTGATGGCCTGCATAGGTGACAACCTACGTAGGTGACAACTTGCGTAGGTGACGGCCCTTATGCGAGGCCTGCGTAGGCGAGCGATGCATGCGAGGGGATGTCATGCCAGTTGATGGCGAGCGAGGCCTTGGAGAAGCACATAAGAAAAAAAAAAGTAGAGGAGCAATAGCGATATCACTATTGCTCCCTTTATTTTTGTCTTAAAAATAGCCGAAAAAAGGGCAGCAATAGCGATATCGCTATTGCTCCTTTTTTTGGTTCATCAAGCCCACTATAAGCCAGGAATATTAACACATATAGCAGTTTGCCCTATCTATGCTCGCGTGTGAGAAGATTTCCTTTTCCTCCCTATGCTCGCGTGCGAGAAGCTTTCCTTTCCAGTCATAAAAAAACTCTAGCTTGGTCCTCTTTCCCACCATCCTTGCAACCTTCAATCATCAAAACAAAAAAAAATGTTATTGTAAGAATGGCATGGGAACAACTGTAAAACCATCAACTACATAGTAAGCTGCAACTAATACCCATGAGTAATGCTCCACATAGAAGGTAAAGAAAAATATGTGAAGGTTTTCTGGCACATCAGTAAAGACCTTGAGGTGGAATTCATATTTGTGCTTGCTGTTGCACGAGAAAGGGATCCTTGCTCTAAGAGTGTTGCCATTTCATGCAAGCTACTGACTTCAATCTCCGTCACTCTTGACAGAGTTATTTCTCCACCAATTGTCTCTTGAATCTGAATAGAGCTCTTTGATGGTGTGATAGGCCTCATGTTATCTCCTACATACATGTCTGGTCGGGTTGCAGTTAGGGCATTAGAAATTAGTAGATCATGAAGCTCCTCATTAAGAATCTGTGCACCAAAATCATCAACAAGATTCTTCGAAAGAGAAAATTGAATTACCACTCAGGTTCAAGCTTGTTTACCTCAATAAAGGAAACACGAACTTGATAAACCACTTTTTTTTATGTTTGTTCCATTTTCTTGTACAACAACTCCATTACCTTCGGTATAATACCATCATTGCTACCCCTACAGTATCTCTCGTGCCCATTGTGTATGTTTTTGCAGACCCTGTCTGAGAAGTAAGTCAACAGAATGCCATTCATCAACACAACGGCAACTCGCCCTCTCTATGCTCTCCCCCGACAAACTGGCGTGCGCACAACAAAACTCTCCCCAGCAAAAATGGCATGCGCTCCCTTTCGAAAACGAGAGAGAGAGAGAGAGAGAGAGAGAGAGAGAGAGAGAGAGAGAGAGAGAGAGAGAGAGAGAGAGAGAGAGAGAGAGAGAAGGAGAGAGAGTAAAGTGTTCGTAAGCTAGAGAGAGAGAGAGATAGAGATTCATTGTTTATCACACACAATGTATATGTTTGTGTATGTGTATATATATAAATGTATGTATATATATAAATAAATAAATATACATATGTGTTATATAATATATATATATATATATATATATTATATATATATATATATATATTTATATAGTTAAATGTATATATATACATATATTTATATGTATATATATATGTATTTTAATAAATAAATGAATAAATATATCTCTCTCTTTATATATATGTATGTAGTTGTGTGTGTGTGTGTGTGTGTGTGTGTGTGTGTGTGTGAGAGAGAGAGAGAGAGAGAGATTCACTGCTTATCACACACGATGTATATGTGTGTGTATGTGTAAATATATAAATGTATGTATAAATATATAAATAAATACATAAATAATATATATAAAGGTATATATATGTGTGTGTTAAATATATATACATTTATATTTATATTTATATGTTTATATATGTATTTTAATAAATAAATGAATAAATATATCTCTCTCTTTATTTATATGTATGATATGTGTGTGTGTGTGTGTGAGAGAGAGAGAGAGATTTACAAAAAAGAAAAGTGTGTGTGTGTGTGAAGAGAGAGAGAGAGAGAGAGAGAGAGAGAGAGAGAGAGAGAGAGAGAGAAGAAGAACAGAGTTTTACCGTGGTAGGAAACTATAGCAAGAGACCTTAAAGATCTAGAGAGTATTGCTTTTAATATAAAAAATTGAAGAGGCAATACCGACATCGCTAGTGACTCCTCAAATTTATTTATTTTTTGGAACCATTTCAACCTCCACCCTCCCTACTCTCACCATTTCACTTGTATCAAGGAGTTATATAAAGAGATGGCTCAATACAGCTTACCATTTTTTCCCATCTTTTAGTGATCTCTCCTCCTCTACCTCTCTACTTACCATCATTCACCATCTCTACTCCTCCACCTCTCTACTTAGCATCACTCACCATCCCTCAGTTCTACTCCAACCTCTCTCTCAACTCTACTCCAACCTCTCCCTCCCTTAACTATCTATACAAACCTCTATCCACTCTACCTCAGTTCTCTCCTCTAACCTCTCTCTCTCTCTCTCTCTTGACTATCTATAAAATCCTCTATCTACTCTACCCCATTTCTCTATCATCTTTCCCTCCAGTTGTCCCTCCCTTCACTACATCCACATCCGTTTGTCCACTCTACCTACATCCTGTGCTCAGGGCACCTTCACTACTATCGCTCACTCTCTCCTCTATCTTCCCTTCTCATCCTCTCGTCCTGTCCCTCACTTTTCCAACACATTCCTCCCACCTCCATCTCTCTCTCTCTCTCTCTCTCTCTCTCTCTCTCTCTCTCTCTCTCTCTCTCTCTCTCTCTCTCTCTCTCTCTCTCTCTCTCTCTCAATGGAACGCTCTCATTTCATCGTTCACGTGGGTGGTGTGGGGGTTGACAAACCACACCACCTATCATCGGAAGGATCTTTATTGGTTCTATCTGGAGATAACATAAATGCACCAGCTGCTTATAATGTGTTTGCCCTAGCAAAATCTGTTGAAGGTGAACCGTTAACATTTCCTTTGCAGAATGCAGGTAAAGGTAATAGCTCTCCTCTTTATGTTTTGGATGCTAAAGTTTCCACAGAGTATGTTGCATTCTTGGATTCCCCTGTGAAACCTACTATAGCACTACTGTCTGCCGACATACTGTTGCTTTCTTCTGACGAAGAGAAAGAAGACTTTCACTTTGACCCCACCAACAAAACACCCAAAAATGGGGTGATCGACCTAGACTCTCCACTACAAGAGGGATGTAAGAAGGACCGGGCTCCGATCGGTGATTCCTTTAGCATAGTGGAGCTAGCGTTACATCCCACTATGAGATTTCCAAAGCTAAAGACCTTGATTGCATCATCGGAATGAGAGTGGGTGGAAGAAATTCCATCAAGCTACAATGGAAACATGGTGTTTGAATTTCCACATCGGCCTAATATTGAGAGGTCAGCTATGGATGGAATGGAGCAATCAATGGATGGTCATGTGTGGACAAAACCAACAACCACAAACATTACATTTCCAGCAACTATAAGTAAAAGCTATTGCGGAGGTGATTTCGAATGTATGTTTGCAGAGTGCTCGCAAGTGTTATCTACAAGAATACCCAACCGATCGTCTTGGACAGGTATTCCTTATTCTTTTGTTTTATGTACAAGGGAAGAGTGACAAAATCACAATTGTAGGCATGGAATAACAGGTAAACTAATTGAGAGACCAATGCTAAAAGGTGACTTGCAAAAGTATGGACCTTGAAGTGCTTTTATTGTCAACATGTGCCTACTATTTGAAAAACCTGCCACTTGGAAGTTTACTACATAATGCCAACCAACAAACGCTATTCTCGAGCCATGGTGCACCAAGGCTTCCATGACCATGATGTCAAACTAGGGTCATCCAAAAGTACCATTGCAAGGGTGAAGTCTTTGGTGGCTGAGGCCGTTGATTCGCTTGGCATCCAAGCTGGCCAAGAAAAATCCAAATGGTGGTGGTTAAGCTTATTTCCCAATCTGTCCTTCAACCTTCTTCAGGTGAATGCATGTCGCTTGGACAAGTAGAGTTGTCAGTTCTACTTCAAGAAATATTTCCTCTTGTTAAAAGGCAAAGGTATGGGAAATGCATTTTAATATACATTTTAAACTTAATGTCTTATATATTTATAAACTTTCATCATGTTCTCTGCAGAATTAAGGATTGGGTGCATAAATTTCATGGGGAGTCGAGTGCTCGTGGAGAGGAGTCATTGATAATTGACTTAAAGAGACGCTTGACATTTTTGTTTATCCACGGCATGATTTTTCCAGGTCAATCTAATAGAGAGGAGGATAGATGTTTTGTATTCAAGATGTCGACAACCGGTCCTGGCTCAGGCATAGATCTTGTCAATAGAATGCAAAGAATTGGAAATGGAGATCTAAAAAGAGCGTGGGTTTGCTTTGATCACATTCGAAGGGTAGAAGGATGGACAACCATGGCAACACATGTTTACGATCAGAGGCAAGTTTTAATTTTATGTTCAATACTCAACACATATTGACACATACTTCAATGTTAATGTGGCTTTGTGTTGATGTTCAGTGTCCAAGAATTAATGACAAATTCCATATGTGAGATGAAAGAAGAGGACACTACAACCCAGATGATATATTGGCAACAAATGATCAACGTGCTAGAGCGCAATGGGATGTCCCCACCAGATTTTGCTGGCTTTATGGCAGATGAAGCCCAAGCAAACTGGAATGCGGTGTGCACAGTTTTCAATGGAGGTCCGGATATGGTGATGAAAGGTAGAGAGAGATCATGCCTTTTCCTTGGGAACAAAGTCTAGGGATCCACACCACAAAATATGTGCTCAATGCATTTCAAGATAAGCACAAGCGACTGTGTCAAATGTAGTGGTGCGTGCAAAGCAGTGAAGATGCGGAGGCCCAATATCGGTTCATTTGAGCTTGGTGGGCAACAGGAAAGGTGGCAGATGGGAATCTAGGCCCAATGGAGTGCTGGTTGAGTTGGTGGCATGTGAGGTACCCTCATTGGAGGAAGGAAATTGTTGGTGTAAGTTTTCAAATTTATTCTAGAATAGGTTGTGGGATGTCCATTTAATTAGACCCTTCATGATATCAAAGAAATATATTTATTTCTTTTTTTGTAGGCTCTAGATGACTATTGCATCGAGGTCGTCCCTCAAACAAATCTCTCAGTCACGTCACGCTTCATGGCTAGCAGGTGAAGGTCACAAGCCTAATTTTTTTTTGTACAATGCAATAGTTTTGGATATTGGGAACACTCTTCTTCAACAATCCAAAAGAATGGCATATACAGAGGGTAAGTATATAGGAAGCGGACCAAGCATAAGCAAGATGAGAGACAGGCAGCTTCACGACAATTTCACACACCTACTCGATCACAGACTAGCCGTGTTGTGAACAATGCAATTGGAGGAACGGATCTTCCAAAGGTGCTGAGTTTTTTGGAGATCGGGTTACAATGACAAGGTGACGCAAGACATTCGGCAATGTTATAGGCGAGGAGGCAAATAGTTCACACAGGCCAGAGTATGTCACTCAAAATGTTGCTCGACAAAGAAAGGCTCGAAAGTTATCATTTGGAGATGCATCACAGGTAACCCAAGATCACTCTATGAACGAGGAGAATGACGGGGTGACAATTAGGGCCATCGAGGTTGACATAAAATGACACCATGTGGGCAATCCGCAGGTGCAAACCGGGGTCTAAGTTCACTTGCCAAGGAAAAATCAAAGGAGGAAAGTGCAAGAAAAAGGTGAATTTATGCAAAGAGGGAGCATGGCACCAAGTTTTTGGGGGAAACGCAACTGGGAGGGGCGTAACAATGAGACATGGGTATGGTTTTGTAGTGATGATGTCAAACATGTGTGGGATGTATGTCCATATATTGTGATGCGGCCTCCAAGACCTCCACTTGAGTGGCCAATGGCACATGGAACGAACTTAACAGTGCTAGAAGTAAAGTCTTTGCAGCTAGCGAGGTTTCATATCGCAACAGAAACTATGGAAGTGCAAGGGCAAAGACGTGCAGGCGGGTATAGGACAGGTGTTTCTGAAGAGGCATCGAAAAGGATCGACAGTGCTTTAGGACTAGAAATGGTCATCGAATAAGTGGAAATGGTAAAGATCGGTAAGCATGAAGTCTTCATTGCAGAAACACCAAACTCGAAGTTACGTGGTGAGAAATATCGAGTCACAATAGCTAGGAATCCTAGTTGTACTTGCAGAGACTTCCAAAGGAGGTCAGAGGAAGGAAGGACCTATGTGGCTTGCAAACACTTGTATTATATCTACTTGAGAGTGTTTGGAATGGACATAAACCACAACATGTTCGTTCATAAGTTTAGTCTGGCTGATACGAGCTCAAAACTTTACTGAGTGCTAAAAGACTGTTGTGATAATCTAGCATTTTTTGGGCTATCACAGTTACCTTGAGTTGTCAAACGATGATATTGGTTTTGAGTTTTCAACAAAGTGAATTCTATCATTGTTGTCTTTTGATATGCAATTAGGGAATGTGTGGGGAGAGAGAGAGAGAGAGAGAGAGAGAGAGAGAGAGAGAGAGAAGAGAGAGAGAGAGAGAGAGAGAGGGAGGGAGGGAGAGTGTGGGTGTGGGGGGAGGGGGTAGAGATAGACAAGTGAGAGAGAAAGAGAGACAAAATCACAAAATAAAGAGAGAGAGAGAGAGAGAGAGAGAGAGAGAGAGAGAGAGAGAGAGAGAGAGAGAGAGAGAGAGAGAGGAGGTCCTTGAGTAGCGAGAGAGAAAGAGAGAGGGAGGGAGGGAGGGAGGGAGGGAGGGAGAGAGAGAGAGAGAGAGAGAGAGGGAGGGAGGGAGGGGGGGGAGAGAGAGTAAGAAAGAGAGAGGGACAGGGAGAGAACGAGAGAGTGTGTTGGGGGGAGGGGGAAGAGAGAGACAAGTGAGAGAGAAAGAGGGAGGGGGGAAGAGAGAGAGAGAGAGAGAGAGAGAGAGAGAGAGAGAGAGAGAGAGAGAGGAGGTCCTTGAGTAGCCCACTAGAAGGAAGAGTGGGAGGAGAACCGGCACAATGGGCGGTGGTGGTAGGAGGAGGAGTTGCAGATGGTGGTAGTGAGATAACACCACCAAACATCAGTGGTGGGCTAGGGTGTTGGTTGTCATGGTGGTAAGGGGTGGCAATGGGAGGTAGAGGTGGTGGAAAAAAAAAAAGCTCGCTCTAAAGCTTGCTCCATTGAGCTCGCTCCATAACCCCCCCCCCGGGAAACCTGCTTCTGTGAAAAAAATCATATGTGCAATCCCTTTTTAGCCGCAGCAAGGAGTCCACACGGAAGCTCTCCTTTGTTGGCCCATTTCTTGTTGCTGCCATGGACCTTTGAAACCTGTATTACAGAGTTAAGTTACTTTGAAATAATATGCACAAACAAGAGAAACAAGTAATCATCCTCACCAATTGTTCTCCACTAAGGGACCCATTGCTTCAACAACATGTAGAAGTTCTTTCTCACCAAATACATGGCTAGAGCCCCCCTCTTGCATCAAAGTTGTTGTTACAATTTCCTTTGCCACACACATTTGTACATTTCGTGCGCCTACATGTCCATCTACACTAAGAACTTGTGCAGCCATTTCTTTGGTTTTATCTATGAGCCCTTTTGACGTACCATCCCTCATATCATGTTGGTGAGTTCCTTGATGTACCATCAATCTGATCATGCTTTTATCCCTTGGCATGACATACTATACAAAGCAATCACATGTACACAAACAAATGGGTGGTTTTCTGCAATAGTGGCAAGTAAGCTTGCCTCCAAGTCCATCGTAAAACTCGTCCATGTAAGGTAAAATTAAGCATACTGCCATTGAAATGCGTTGTGTTTGACTTTCCAAAATTAACCAATTTGGGCCAACTTTCATTGAGATACTTTAAGGGCACCTGCACACTGACTTTTGGGACACACTCCAAGAAATGTGATGTTTGAGGTTTGCGGTTTGGTCCAGCGGTGTGGATCATACTTATGTTCCATAGCATCCATTGGATGAACGTTTCATAAGGTCGGTATAAACTCAAACACCGTGTTACCATTGTACACCTTTGGTATTTTCGACACTTGTTTGGTTTCCATGATCTTTGAAAGAAGCTTCCTCAAGGAGTCGGGCTTTGTTATTGTGTTAAAAAATGACAAAATACTATTTGTTCTCTTTACCTTGGTAGAGTTTTGCAATGCTTGCTCCCCAAAGATTTGTTCCTTGCTTAGACTAGTAAGGTCTATGTAGGGAATATCCACTAAAGGAGCAGCCATGCCACACAAATTTGAGATTGTGTCATCTTCAACTATCACCACCAACTTTGTAGAGAGAGATTTATCCACAACATAACACTCCTCTCCCAACTGTTTGCTTGTTTTCTCTAGTGGCATTGTCAACTCTTCACTCCCAACCATGACAATTGCATGTAGAGTAGTAAATGTTTGTGGCGCAACATGCTCTTGTAGATATTTAACCCCAAAAATAATCTTTCCATTGGTAAGGGGAAAAGCTCTTTTGAAAGAAGGGAAGACTATAGTGCACGACATGACAATAGACTTGAAAAAATAAGCACTAGATTGAAAAAATGAGAGTGAAAGTGTTTAATTGTGTTTAAAAGAGTTAGGAACATTTTATTAATCCTAGCAGTTGTTAGTATTATTTAATAATTTTCTAAAATCTAAGCTAAATTATTTTTTAAAAAATTGCATTCCCTCTCCTCCCCCAAACAGCCACCTCCTGTCCCCTTGTCTCTCCGCACCCCCAAGTCCCCCCCCCATTACCCACTCTCTCTCTCTCTCTCTCTCCCTCCCCCCATCTCTCTCCCTCCCTCCCTCTCTCCTCTTCTCTCTCTCTCTCTCTCTTCCCACCCTCCCCCATGGTGGGAAGCGTCTCTCTCTCTCTCTCTCTCTCTCTCTCTCTCTCTCTCTCTCTCTCTCTCTCTCTCCTCTCTCTCTCCCCGGTGGGAACTGACCCCCCTTCCTCACTCTCCTCCCCCTCCCTCATGGGAGCTGCCACCTCCCGTGGCCCCCCATAGGACCTGTGTCCACGTGGTGTCACGTGGCACACCACGTGGACTGCTGGCACACCACACAAACCGCGTGGTAGTCCATGTGACACGCCACGTGGACAAGGGTTCTTGCGGGGGGCCACTTGGACACCACGTGGACTGCGAGGTGCTCTTACTCCACGCGGGTGCCCCCCCCCCCCCCCCCCCCCCCCCCCCCCCAAGAAGAAATGACGAACCACACCACTCAAAAGAAATTCCTCTGCACACCACTCAAGAGAGCGGTTCCTCTCTCGAGACGACATGTGTGATTGGAGCATCCATGTTGACAGCAGTGCATGTAGCTCCTTTGATGGGTGCAATCACATCAACTATCATAGAAGGGAAAAACACGGGTAATGACCCTCTTACCGATATCTTTGGATCTGTGGTTGATAGCCACATCTCATCAGACTGGATGGATGCACATGTTGTGCCATACAATCACTTGTTACCATGCATCCCTCTTTGTCGTCTTTTGATCAATCCGACCATTAGAACGAATGATAATTGTGTGAAAAAACTAACGACCTCTATAGCCAAAAGAGGTTACTAGCCCACGATGGCTGTTTAAATATGTCGAAGCTTTTTTTTTGACAAGATCCTATGCCATTCGATACGTGTGGCACTTATGAGAGAGAGTTACTGATGTCGGCCACATTTGATGACCAAATTAGAGACATTCCCGAGCTTTCTCACATGGAGGAGAAAATGTTCATTGTATGGGACGACAACCGTCGCCTCCATGCGTGTAAAGATTGGGCATTGCGGCGGCTGGATGATTTCTCTACACTGAAGGTTAAGTGCACGATTGTGAAGTGTGACCTTGCGAAGATGGCAAAATTTCTATTACTGCTCGACATGATCAACAAGTTTTCTCCCCACTTCTATTGGTGCACTTGAGTTATTAATTGTTAATATAATTTTATATTTAAAAATAGGGTGACACAAGTCCATGTGCCCCACACCACTCTCCATGACATATTTATGATGCAAAACTTAGCGCTTACCGATCCACATTCCTTATTGGGAAAAATCGATGAAGAAGATAGGGCAAAAGTTGAGAGGGCACTTCATGGCACAACAATGAACCATTCAAAATGGCTTAGACTACTTGTGTCTTTGTTAGCACAACTACTGTGGAAGGTAATTCTAAATTTATAATACACATGAATTAGGTAAGTACATGGGGTTTTTCTTGGAAATCACTTTGTTATGATTTTTTTTTTTGTAGGAAGAGTTCGATTGAAAACACAAAATTTGCTAGCCAAGGGGAGTAGAGAGTACCACATGCATGAAGATGATTATTACAAGGCAAGCTATAATTTGGTTGTAAAAGAGATCGATAATTTCTTTGTGCGTAAGTGACTAGAGATAGCGGTCATAGCCAATCTTGAAGATGATTATTACAAGGCAAGCTATAATTTGGATGTAAAAGAGACTGGTTTTTTTTTTTGTGCATAAGTGGCTAGAGATAGCGGTCATAGTCAATCTTGAGAATGGCACAGATTTTGTCCAAAACTGCATTTCTTTTGTGGGTTGGGGAGAGAAGGGTTGCAAAATGACCCCCTTCAGAGTCTCTGAGGTTGCATGGGCATGTATTAGTCCTGTGAAGTAAGTACTATATGCTTTTGAAAGCATTGTTTGTTCTTCTTAATTTATTAAAAATGTTATCCAATGGTTGATTGCAAAAAAATATCGTTTGGTCGATATATTGTCCAAGGGAGGTGTGTCGTTGGTGGAGGCATCTATTCTGACACAAGAGAAGCCATTCTCGCAATGGTTGAGAATGCATATATATTGGTGGCAACTTGAAAGGTGAGTATACTAACATTAGGTGGGGTCTTATCTAGTATTGCCACATTACTAATACTTAGAGTGCATGGGTGTATTGAGCTTGGCGGAGAAGATGGAGACCGAGAACTCCACGTTGAAGAAGCTACAAACATGCATCGCACGTGATTGTGGCATGTATCTTGGCGAGGTAATGTAGGATTTTCAACAAAAGCACTTTGGCAAGGCTTTTGTATGGTGGAAGCCAACCATACGAGCCACACACAACACAGAGGAGAAACCGCATTTCACATGTACAGTCCGATGCTTGCTATATAGGTATTGAACTATAAAGTTTTATTAGGATGTAAGATTAAAATTGTGTATTTTGAATGATAAATTTATTCCTCTTGTTATTTGCAGATGGTGGTTGGGAGCCCTTAAGATAGGTCTTCCCAGTCCATACCCTGCGCATCCCAGCGACGCGTGGGTAGAGTTTGAGAGAGAGAGAGAGAGAGAGAGAGAGAGAGAGAGAGAGGAGAATCTTGTTGCTCGATTTATATCATGATGTTTGAGAAGAGTGTGTGTGCTTTGATCTGGGTATATTCTTTATGTTTGTATAAGAGTGTGCATGTGTATGAGTGCACACAAGTAGGACGTAATAGAGAGACACTTATCACGTTGGTGGTTAAGCTTGTAGCCCAACAAATATCATGACGTTTGAGAAGACTACAGGTGCAATGATTCGGGTGCATTTGTGTGCTTGTATGAGTGTACATGAGACATGAGAGAGAGAGAGAGAGAGAGAGAGAAAGAGAGAGAGAGAGAGAGAGAAGCAAACGAAGAAGAAGAAGATTGATCAAACGTTGTCGGAAACTATCCCAAGAGACCTTAGAGATCTATCCATTGAGGAGAGTTTAACTCAAGACAGGTTATTCAAGACGGAAATGGCATAACCAATCTACCACACTCAGGTGATTAAAAGATTGTACCAATTTTTATTTATTTTTAACACACATACAACCACCGACAAAGCACACACACACCTGAGAGAGAGAGAGAGAGAGAGAGAGAGAGAGAGAGAGAGAGAATATTTTTGAAATTTATTTGTCGAATTTTAAAAAACGCTCACCAAAAAATGCTCACCAAAAAATTACGTCCATGCTCCACTTACATTTTGAGTGTCAAATCATCATGATGTCGAATGAAGTAAGACATGGTGCATGAAGACCCTTGGTTGTGTGAATGTTAAATATCAAAAGATTAAATGCCACACATATTCCATCACAAAACCTTTCTTTCATGGAATCTAGGACGCTAGTAGGTCCTCCCAATTTTGGGAAAGAGGTGCATTAAGCGAAATCTGAGTAGATGCTTGTTTTGCATTTAAAGGAAAAATGAGGGAACTGACAAGTGGCACAACCTTTTTTTGACTTCATTGGGGAGCTCTCTCTCTCTCTCTCTCTCTCTCTCTCTCTATATATATATATATATATATATATATATATATATATATATATATATATATATATATATATATATATATATATATAATATATATATATATATATATATATAATATATATATATATAATAATAAGGGAGTCCCACGTGTCTTTGTCTGCAAAGATTCCCAAAGATGTTTTGATTCGAATGGGAAGGAAAAGGCAAAGAATTCAACGCTTTGAGGGGAGAAAGGAGGGATGACGTGTGGAGGAGGGAGAAAGGTGCATATTGGTGCGAGAGAGATGATTTTTTCTCAGTTCGATGGAAGGCGGTCGATTGCATTGAGAGCATCCACAGACGATTGTGTGATGGAAGGAAGAAAGATGGAAGTGGTCGATCGTTTTGCTCTGCTACAATGCCACGGAAAGGTGCCCTGCAACAAGTGCTGCAAGGTGTGGTGAAGTGAAGGGGCCACACTCTCAAGGCGGGCTCTACAAGCATTTGGGCCGCAGAGCACTGCAATTAGCAAGAATGTAATGGTTGCAGGCGTTTGGAGCGCAAGAGGCGCAACGGGAAGGGGGAAGGGCCAGAGGGGTGGAGCCAAGGTTGAGATCGTAGAAGAGCTGGGAGGGCAAGGGCGAAGACTGTCTCAAATGCTCTCTCTCTCTCTCTCTCTCTCTCTCTCTCTCTCTCTCTCTCTCGGATCTATTCTACCCATGTTGTCTCTCTCTGCTCACATGCGCGCATGTTTCCATAGGGCATATGTGCGTGTGCGTGTGCTCGAAAGCAATGGATCAACAATGGACTAGTCTGCAAGGAGGTAGGAATGCAATGCATCGAGAGGGAGAAGCTGCGCAGGCACTAGGATTGGACGGACAGGGGCCGAGGGGTCGAGAAGAACCTACAGGTAGAGCAGCTCATTCCAGGGCACAATTTTGCAGGGCCGCATGAATTGGAAAGTGGGACAGTTGATTTCTCTCTCTCTCTCTCTCTCTCTCTACATTGCGCAGCTCACTAGCAGGAGGGGATCATGGGTGGATGTAGGTTGGGGGGCACCGCAGGGTGCACAGGAGCGTGCAAGGTGATGACGGGGATTCCAACTCCCTTTCTTTTGGGAAAGTGTTGAACAAGGGAGGGAATCTATCTAGATTTCGCTTATTGTTTGAAATTGGACCAATTCATAGGTGGGATAAGAGTTTCATGGAATCTAGGACGCTATTAGGAGATTTTGAGAATAAAAGAGATCTGGTATTTATAGTGAGATTCAGTTTTACATTTCATAATGTGTGCTTACATTCCACAACTTTATATAGAGAGGCTTAGGCTTGAACAATCACCTTTATGACATTTATTTTTTGCTCGAGTAAAAGAAGCATAGCGCCTCTACTTTCAATTTTACCATATGAATATCAACCATACAAACTTTTTGAAAAATTGCAAAATACGGCATTACAACAAAAGCAAAAGTAAGAGCAAAGAAAATGTTGTCAAATCTCCAAATGAAAGGTAATATGCTTGTTCATGATTTGGTTCTAATTATGCCACTCAGATTATCTATCTCTTTTGTTGGTCGTGAGGCTGCAAGTCTTGCAATCGCCACCAACATTTTTTGTAAAACAACAATGTCAAAGAGTGCCCAAGGTTAGGACTAGTGACCACCTACAACCAACATAGTTCCCCTCTTCTTACACTCAAAATTTTTAGCGAACACCTACAACTACCAAGAGAATAAAAGATGAGGGGATGAAGCAAATAGATGTGCACATAAGAGCATAGAAGATGCCAAATAAAATTGGGCAAGCAGCACAAAGAGAGAAAGAGTCAGTCTCTCTCTCTCTCTCTCTCTCTCTCTCTCTCTCTCTCTCTCTCGGGATAGCTTCCTACGACGTTAAAATTCTCGTCTCCTCAGGTATGTGTGGGTGTGTTAATAAGAAGAGAAAAATGGCATTACCTTTCTATCACCCAATTGTGGTGATTGGTTATGCCATTTTTCTCTTGAATAATAGGTCTTGAGTTCAACTCTCATAGATAGATCTTTGAGGTCTCTTGAGATAGCTTCCTACTATGTTAAAATTCTCTTCTTCTTCTTCTTCTTCTTCTTCTTCTCTCTCTCTCTCTCTCTCTCGCTCGCCTTAGTCTCCAATTCCTTTAGTGTGTAACACGATATTGTTAGACTCTTTCTCTATATGCACCATAACAACAACCTAGCTTACATATACACAACATGTCACTTGGTTAAGGGCATCATGAATAGGCATTGATTGGATTTTGGAAGAATTTGAATCATTGATGTGAGAGATAGGGTAATTTTTGGAATAGAAGGCTTCTAAAATTGGCTAAAGTGTGAAGGGGAGTACAGTGATGTCCAATTCTCTCAAAGTTGGTGTGTGGGTTTTGTCATCACATGTTGTTACAAGTTGTATTTAAAAAAATTTGAAGTTGGGTCAATTTTGAGTAGGAAGATGATAAGCTTGCTTATTATCTACCTATCTATTTTTATAACTTTTTTCACATTTTGGCTATACACGCTTGTTGTCCTTTATGAGATGAAGCTTTGAATGTGGTTTTGGTGAAATTTGGTTCCTTCAAGTGCACGTTGGGTCTAATTTTGGAAATGAGGAGCTCTGATGTGTTTTTTTTGACCAAGTGTAAAGATAACAAGTGGTAAATCACCACGCTTGCCTCCAAGAATGTCAAACAAGAGTAGAAAATTAATTTTTATTGTCATCAAAGCAAAAGTCTAGCTTTTATCCAAAAGATAATGGAGTAGAATGAAATAGAGAGCAATGTCACAATAACACTTATCATGAAAAAGGGAGAGGAACTCACAATGATCCGAAGTAGTGATTTCCCTCCTTGATACATACTACCATGGCTCCTTTTCTACCTACCTCTCATGCTTGCACTATTGTTCATAGGACATTACACATTACATAGCACTTTCAAGTCTCTTGGATATTCCTACTGAGAAGTTGTAACAAAGTAGGAACATTACAAATAGAAGCATAATGGAAAGTGTAAAGGGTGCATGCTCTCTTTACTTTTGTCACAAGTAGATACCCAAACCCAAAGTCCAATCCTAGACCAAAGGAGAGGCATAGAATTAGAGTTGTGGGATTGAGCACTCAATAACATTCTACACATATATGCTTTTCACATCTTATTTGTGGGAACTTTTGATAAAGATCATTCCCAAATCCTACCACCACAGACATCATCAGCAAACTACTGCCTATAGGCAACATCATATATATAGATAATCATTCAAAGGAGTATGGCATAGGCCTTTAGTAGCAGAAGCTTGAAACATTGATCTAATCACATGGGACATAAAATGGGTAAGGAGCTACAAATGGGGATGGACATGAATCTCTGTGCATTAGAACGAGGCCACAACAAAGGACAAGAGGACCCAACAATGGCTATGAAAGCATCAAGAAGTGTTAGCATTAAAAATGGCTATGGAAACATCAAGAGGTGTTAGTATTAAAAATGGCTATTCATGATTTATGTAGTCCACACAATCAAAAATCGTTTTCTAGATTCAACCATCTCCACATCCATATGAATGAGTGACATGGGCGTTACTAAGCTGCAGGCACACTGAAATCAAGAAATGCTAGCAATCACTCTATACAACCTCTTAAGAAGCCTGAGAAACAATATGCCAAACTAGACCTCCATGAATATAACACCACCTATTCTCCCATGTCAAAAATGTGGGCCATACCTTATAGGACCAAGATTCAGTGGCTGGTCTCTCATTGAGCTTGTCAAAGATTACCCATACTTTAAATTTTCCATATAGACACAATAGCTTTGGATATCTTGCATGATAAATGTATACCATGGCCCTAGTGATGCCTAAGCAGAGGTGTTATTCTTGCAACCAATATTCCTTGAATAGGTACCTTTGTGTCTCTAGATTCTACACTTCCTGTAGCAATTAGGGTGCCAGATACTCAATTTAGAACTTGCTGTTTTTGAGTAGCTAGCTGCAATCAACGTGAAAAGCTCGCCAAAAATATCAATATGACCGAGTTCTCTGAAGTATATTGATGTTTTAATAAACTCGAAGAGCGGAATGCAGCTCTCGCAGAAGCCAGGTTTCTCTGACAACGACCATGGGCAAGCACTTTGAGCGAAAGGAACTAGGGCTGCTTCGAGCGCTTTGAGCAGAAATGTCTTGCTGGAACAAGGAAAGGCAAGCATCATAGCAACTTCAGTAAAATGCTTCGATGGATGTAGTTAGCACATCATCACACGCCAAACAAATCTCTCCTTGGCCATACATGGTGCACAATGAATGAGAGGAGAGAAGCATGTTGCTTGTCATTATCGCAGATCCATGCCTGTTTTGATGGTGTGAAGGATGCAACACACACTCTAGGTGATAAGCGTTCAATGCCTGCACAAAAATTACATGAAATCACCAAAGCTCGTAAATACCATCTTGGAGCAGGCTTCCCAACGATCTCACGTAAGGAGGGTTTTTGCGTCATAGTGTGACTCTAAAAACAACATGAGAACCTTCTCTTGGCTGACTTGTAGGTTAAAAGCAGATAACTTCAGGCGTAGGTTGAAAGCAAACGCAAGCACATTTGGAAAACTTTACATGCCCGCTGCATAAGAAACTAGTTTGCCTTGATTGCTTCACTGTGTATATGGTAAGAAGTAAAAACGTGATATTGTTGTGGATTTTACGGCATGACATAGCTCGTGATGACGACTCCATAGCATATCTCCTCGAAGCTTTCGCCAAAAGCTCGATGACCTCGCAACACAAATGAGATTTTGCATGAAAAGATGTATGAACGTAAACAGTTTCACATTATAATAAAAACGAAATGAGATGCATTTTGTGCATTTACAATGCTTGTGCCCATTTAAAAAAGAAAAAAACTATACATATGTATGGTGTGGAGTTGGCACCGTTCTCCACATTTATAATAATAACGTAGGGAACGTGCCCTTCCCCCGCCAATTTTATCCCCTTCAGTGTTGAAGGGAGACTTATGCTTCTTCTCCAGTGTTGGAGATACTTTTTTATTGTAAAAAAACTACGGCCGTGTTTTATGAAGACATTCTCGATGTCTTATGAAGACATGTATCATTCCACATTGCCTTGCCGTGGCGTATTGTTTATGTGTTCCTTTGTTGGGCATCGCAAAAATCCTTCAGCCTTTGTCACCTTCATCTACAATCTTTTGAATAAAAATGATGTAAATTTATTGCTTTAATGTGTACATGATTTAATCTAAGTACTTTTAAGATCACATAAAGGAAATGAAATATAGAATATAAGTGTACCTTTGGTATTGGTTGTGTCGATCAACGCACAATCTTGGATGGAGTCGCTTCTAGACCTTCCTTACATTGTTTCATAACCTTCTTACCAGTATACTGCATTTGAGTGATTTCAGCTGGGAGGCCGCATTTTGTGTACCATGACTAAGGTGTTTGAGTGGTTTTTAAGGAGGTCACTTCACTACTAGTAAGGGGGGTGACATCCTCACGTCAGTGAAGAAGAGTGATGGTCTGTCCTTCTCTTACTGGTAATGTCACATGCCTTCAAGACAAAAGTATAGTTGACTGAATGGTGAGAGATACTCTCGCTTTGCATCTGCTAAAAAAAGCTTAGAGCTTTCTGTCCCTACTCCTGTTGCACATATCCCATAATCAGTGTATGCCAAGAGACGACATTCCGGACACGAAGCTCCTCAAGCACTTTTTTTGCTTTCTGAAGCATACCACATTTGACATACATATCGACCAAGGGAGTGCCAACCACAACCTCTATTTTCAAAAGCCTCCGATGAACAAAGAAATTGTGAATTTTTGTGCCCATATCAACATCTTACATAGAGCCACATGCCTTCAAGATGCATGCGTAGGTGATTGCATCTAGACAAAGGCCCTCATTGTGCATCTGCTAAAAGTAGCCTAGAGCTTTCTAGCCCTACTCCTGTTGTCCGTATCCCACAATCAGTGCATTCCAAGAGATGTTGTTCCGAATAAAAAGCTCCTCGAGCACTATTTTTGCTTTCTCAAGTGCACCACATTGGGCATACACATTGACCAAGGGAATGTCAGCATGACATCTCTTTGCAATAGCATCTGAGTAACAATATCATCATGAATTTATGTGTCCATATCAGCATCTTGCAAAGAGACACATGCCTTTAAGATATACACGTAGGCGACTGCGTCTGGATATAGCTCTCGCTTCACATTTGCTAAAAGCACTCCACTGCTATCATCATGAATTTCTATGTCCATATCAGCATCTGCTGAAAAGAGTCCACAGCTTCCTAGCCCTGCAGTCAGTGCATTCGAAGAGATGCCACTCCGAACAGTAAGCTCCTCAAGCACTTTTCTGTGCTTTCTCAAGTGCACCACATTTGGTATACATGCCAAGACAGTGCCAAGTACCTCGTTTTTTCCGACAACCTCTGGCTAACAATATCATCATGAATTCTTTTGCCCATATCAGCATCTGCATAATGCCACATGCCTTGAAGATACAAGCGTAGGTGATTGCATTTGGGAGATCTGCCCTCTCTTTGCATCTGCTGAAAAAAGCCCAGCGCTTCGTGGCCCTGCCTTTGTTGGGCATATCCCGCAATCAGAGCATTCCAAGAGACAACATTCCAGACAGGAAGCTCATCGAGCACTTTTTGGGCTTTATAAAGAACACCGCATTTGAGTGATTTCAGCTGGGAGGCCGCATTTTGTGCAACACGACTGGGGTGTTTGAGTGATTTTTAAGGAGGTCACTTCACTACTAGTAAGGGGGGTGACATCCTCACGTCAGTAAAGAAGAGTGATGGTCTGTCCTTCTCTTACTGGTGATGTCACATGCCTTCATGACAAAAGTATAGTTGACTGAATGGTGAGAGATACTTTCGCTTTGCATCTGCTAAAAACAGCCTAGAGCTTTATGTCCGTGCTCCTGTTGCACATATCTTGTAATCAGTGCATGCCAAGGGACGACATTCCGGACAAGAAGCTCCTCAAGCACGTTTTATGCTTTCTGAAGCATACCACATTTGACATACATATCGACCAAGGGAGTGCCAACCACAACCTCTATTTTCAAAAGCCTCTAACGAACAAAGAAATTGTGACTTTTTGTGCCCATATCAGCATCTTACATAGAGCCACATGCCTTCAAGATGCATGCGTAGGTGATTGCATTTGGACAAAGGCCCTCACTGTGCATCTGCTGAAAATAGCCTAGAGCTTTCTAGCCCTACCTAGTTGTGCATATCCTGCAATTAGTGCATTCCAAGAGATGCTATTTCAAACAAAAAGCTCCTCGATCAATATTTGTGCTTTCTCAAGTGCACCACATTGGGCATACACATCGACCAAGGGAGTGTCAGCATGACATCTCTTTGCAAGTATCTGAGGAACAATATCATCATGAATTTCTGTGTCCATATCAGCATCTTGGGAAGAGCCACATGCCTTTAAGATATACACGTAGGCAACTGCGTGTGGATATAGCTCTCGCTTCACATCTGCTGAAAACAGTCTCACAGCTATCATCATGAATTTCTGTGTCCATATCAGCATCTGCTGAAAACAGTTCACAGCTTCCTAGCCCTGCTCCTCTTGTGCATATCGTGCAGTCAGAGCATTCGAAGAGATGCCACTCCGAACAGTAAGCTCCTCAAGCACTTTCTGTGCTTTTTCAAGTGCACCACATTTGCTATACATGCCAAGACAGCGCCAAGTACCTCGTTTTTTTTTGACAACCCTGCAGTCAGTGCATTCGAAGAGATGCCGCTTCGAACAATAAGCTCCTCAAGCACTTTTCTGTGCTTTTGCAAGTGCATCACATTTGGTATACATGCCAAGATAGTGCCAAGTACCTCGGTTTTTTTCGACAATCTCTGGCTAACAATATCATCGTGAATTCTTTTGCCCATATCAACATCTGCATAATGCCACATGCCTTGAAGATACAAGCGTAGCTGATTGCATTTAGGAGAGCTGCCCTCTCTTTGCATCTGCTGAAAATAGCCCAGCGCTTCCTGGCCCTCCCTTTGTTGGGCATATCCCCTGATCAGAGCATTCCAAGAGACAGAATTCCAGACAGGAAGCTCATCGAGCACTTTTTGGGCTTTATGAAGAACACCGCATTTGAGTGATTTTTGCCTCCCAACACCGCATTTGAGTGTTTTCAGCTGGGAGGCCGCATATTGTACAACACAACTGAGGTGTTTGAGTGATTTTTAAGGAGGTCACTTCACTACTAGTAAGGGGGGGTGACATCCTCACGTCAGTGGCAGCGGGAATATTTGGAATTTTGAGTAGTAGCATAATCCAACATTGGTATGCCGAAGTCATTTGGAGAGCTGCCCTCTCTTTGCATATGCTGAAAACAGTCCAGTGGTTCCTGGCCCTACCCCTGTTGGGCATATCCCACATGCTTCCAGATACAAGCGTAGGTGATTGCATTTGGAGAGCTGCCCTCTCTTTGCATCTGCTCAAAACAGACTAGCGCTTCCTGGCCCTGCCTTTGTTGGGCATATCCTGCGACCACAACATTCAAAGAGATGGCATTTTGGACAGGAAGATAGTCGAGCACTTTTTGAGCTTTATGAAGTACACCATATTTGGCATACATGTCGAGGAAGGCATACTTCACATATGCTGAAAATAGTCCTGAGGTTTTTGGCCCTCTCTTCACATATGCTGAAAATAGTCCAGAGGTTTTTGGCCCTACACCCCCCCCCCCCCCCCCTCTCTCTCTCTCTCTCTCTCTCTCTCTCTCTCTCTCTCTCTCTCTCTCTCTCTCTCTCTCTCTCTCTCTCTCTCTCTCTCTCTCTCTCTCTCTCTCTCTCTCTCTCTCTCTCTCTCTCTCTCTCTCTCTCTGACCTGCAGTGAAACTGTAACGATTGTAGAAGCATGTATGCAAAGCGAACAAATTACCTCTGTCAATTACCTCTGCTCTGCAATGCTTGCTGCTACTTTTCGGCTCTCTTTCGCAGAGTTCTCTCTCTTTCTGTCTCTCTTTACCGCACAGTTCTATCTGCTGTTGTCCGGCTCTGCAATTGCATTCTCTGTGAAGTACTCACAACCCACCAGCACCAGCAGAGGCAGGCCTTGTCTGGTCTACGCGAGGGTGGCGAGGCTCAATGCAAACCTTGATTTTTGATCTCTTTTTTTAAACGCCATTGCTTTGTTCTCTCTCTCTCTCTCTCTCTCTCTCTCTCTCTCTCTCTCTCTCTCTCCATCCCCATTTAGCAACCCAATCACATGTGGCCACATGGCATAGCTAACCTTCCTCCTTTCACTAAACCGATCTTAGATAATCAAGGTAAAGAGGACTCTATTATCCAAAACATTGAGTAATAGAATCTTGAAAAAAATCTTACCTCAGTATATTTTGAGAGAAAACAAGGAGAACACATAAGATTGTCACCCGACTCAACAACCCACCACTCTCATTCATAACTTTCTCTTAAGTGCTCACTGTAGCACTCACCAATATAATTTTTTCGTTTAAAAAATTATCCTAATTGAATCGCTTCATATTTTTCAACAACCCACCACTACTCTCTCTTGAGTGCTATAGTGCACTCACCATGCAATTTTTCTCCTCATAAAAACATGATTCTATTTTTAGCCAGCCAAAAACAGAACCCATCTCTATGGCTCTGCCCTTTGGGCAGACCAAAAATGTTTTTTCTAGTTTTAGTGAATATTTGGGCTCAGTATGACATGTGGAAGCAAGGTGCAAAAAAATTCTATCAAAATTGGGTCATTTTGGGCTACTAGATTATAATCACACTTATTATCTACCCTTGCATATATTTTGCTAAACCCGTTTTTTTCAAAAAAATCACAGACATGCTAACTAGGCTTATTACATAAACTTTAGCAATTTTGGGCTTGAAATGATTGACTTGGAGTGGACTTCTCTGCTTTGCTCTTTAAGATTCGTGGTGTTGCCCCCAACTCTAGTTTTGACAACTGTTGCTACCTTGAAGCATTTGGGCTTGTCCCATATGTTGAGTAGAACCCCCATGTTGACTTTGGATCAATTTGGAGTTGATTTGCCACCATAGGTCAAAAATGTCGCTTTGAGCACCTCCAAGCCATTTTCTAGTGCCATAGCCCCCAAATGGTGCTTTCTTTCATTCCCACCGAGGTACATTTGTAATGCCAAGGGAAAACTCAGGGGGGCTGCCGACCCATGCTAAGGGATGACTGCTAGGTCTGGATAGGGAATTCTAAATCTGATGGCCAAGGGCCTATATAAAGGGTGGTAGGGCAGAGAATCCTCATGGAAACTCCTTGGGTTCTCACACTGGTATCAAAGCATAGGCTATTTGGAGAAAAACAAGTATGGTATCTCTCTAGGCTTGCATGCTCATGCAAAGAGGTCAAGACAAAGGGTGGGGGGTGAAGGCTTAGCATATGATGTTGAAGGCAACCTCAAGACATGTAGCGTGAGAAATGACCCTAGGCAAAGGGGGGAGGGAGGAAACAATCAACCCAAAACAAAGCGTGCATGGGCTTGTCACAATCGTGCTGGCGAGAGCTATAGTTTTTGTCACTGTTTTGCGATGAGTGGAAGCTTGCACAACATGTTGTCTGTGTGTGTGTGTGTGTGTGTGTGTGTGTGTGTGTGTGTGTGTGTGTGTGTGTGTGTGTGTGTGTGTGTGAGCGCGCACGCAGGCGGCCACCATCGCCCGAGTGGGGTGAAGTTTGTTTGTTTTTTGTTGTTTTCCCATTAAGGGCACCCACAGTGGCCCCTTTTCAAGAGCTAGGGAGGGTGCCCATGGTTGCCCCCCCTCCCCCCCTCATCCTATTCTTGGAATTCCCAAGGCTCAAATGTATGCTTGAAGCGTTTGTAGAGGTTGTAAAGAATGCCAAAATTCTCAACCGTAGCTTGCACAACAAGTTGATACAAGTATAGCTTGAAAAGCTTTGACAACTCCAGGCTCGGCAAGCCAAGGTTCGACAACCTAAGACTCAAGAAGCTCACAAAATCCAAGGTTCAATATGTGATTGGAGGGGCACGGTTTTAAGTACACTATAGTCAATTTGAGCTTGAAGTTTGACAAGAGGTACATCAATGTTAGACTAGACAGACAAATAGCATGTTACCAAGCTGCTCCATGGGAGCCTTAATCCAAGAATCATCAAGGTTAACGCCTCATCCAAGGGATTTTTTCATGGTTTGCATCATGCAAGGATTTGTGGGATAGACTCAAACCCTTTTCAGAGATTGTGTATGACACAATCGGGTGCGCTTTTTTCACTTACATACAAGGTATTTGTCCAAGAAATTTTTTCGGCGTATTGCGCGGCATAATAGTACATCCAACAAGACTCCAAGTACTCATTTTTAAGTTTTCGCTTCAATTTTGTATTGGTTATGCAATCATTTGCATTTTGTTTGGGTTTGTGAATTTCAACGTGTGCACTTATTACCACCCAAGGGGTTTGTTGGAATTTATCAAGCATGGATTGATTGTCATTATAGCAAGGTTGTTATTGGACTTAGTCAATTCCATTTCTTTGCACGTATCGGCACACATGGTTGATTGTGTTATGATTCAAGCCCTAAACTAGTGCCAAGCCATGGGAACATGCCCCATGGCATGCATAAAAGATCAGTTCAGCTCTAGTTTGCATGGCCAATTGCTCTATATATGTAAGGCTTTTCATAAATATAACTATATACAATAGCGTGTGTTTTTTACTCTCTCTCTCTCTCTCTCTCTCTCTCTCTCTCTCTCTCTCTCTGTGCACCTGCATGCTGTCCATAGCCGCCATGGACCCTCACTGCCACCATCCACCATAGCTTCCCAAGAGGTGGTATCAAAGCATTAGGGTTCAACCTTGAGGGCCTGTGCTTGAGGATCTTGGCGGGAACCGTTGCTTGCAAGGGAAAGATTGCCTTCAAGGACCTGCATGGTTTCGACTATAACCGCCATCAACATGGTCGCCTTGCCCTAAGGTACAAATTTTGACACGAGAGTATCTCCCAATTTAACTTTTGTTTGCTGCTTTGAAGCAAAGCCATCGACAACACCATCTACAGAGCTCGCCATTGACATTGTTTGTTTGTTTTTTTTTCCTTTCACACTCCATTAAACTTTAACCCCTTTTCATTTTGGTCTTTGGCCTTCATCCAAGAGGGTCTTCACACTCTGTAGATGGCACAAATCAACCCGCATATGTTGCTCCTCCATAGAAAGAAGAAGAAGGAACTGGATTGCATTGGAATTCCTAATGTCTTTGGTGTACTATTGCATTGCCACCGAGCTAAGAGGGATCACGTTCAAACAAATTTCGAGTTTGAATTATTTCATGGAAAGATAACATTTGATTTTTGATTTATGCAACGTTGGATCCTCTTGATGATGCCAACATTAGGTGCAAAAGTTTTGGAGTCAAGGTCAATGCAACCAAGCTCTATGGCTACCTGCTTGATGAGTGCATGAAAGATAGCATCAACGACATGACAGATGAATATGGAAGCTCTTTGAAGAATAGGCTTGAAGCTTTTTAACCAATTTAGTGTCATAGTTTTGTTAAAGGTTTATCTGTTGTTAGCACAATCATATACTTTCAGTCAAATCCTTATTTTAGCTTATCAGTTGTGAGTTATTATTATGCCAAAATTTTCTAAAGGGTTATAGACAGTGCCACAAACAAGCATGGTAAGACCTCCCTTTTTTGTTTGGTTTTGAGTTCTTATTGTCTCACCCTGATAGTTGTTTGAGGGAAATGCACACACACACCTATGTTGTTGTCAAGGGGGGGGGGGGGGGGGGGGGGGGGGGGGGGGGGGGGGGGGGGGGGGTGTGGTGCTTCTACTAGTAGTTTCAGGTGATTGAACCCTACCATAGTTTGTATGAAGTCGGTTGTCGGTTTGGGCTTGAGGGTGGTATTGTTAGGATTCAAGCCCTAAACTAGTGCCAAGCAGTGGGAACATGCCCCATGGCATGCAGGAAAGGCCAGTTCAGCTCCAGTTTGCATGGCCAATTGCTCTATATATGTAAGGATTTTCATTAACATGACTAAATACAATAGCATGTGTTTTTTACTGTGTCAACTTCTCTCTCTCTCTCTCTCTCTCTCTCTCTCTCTCTCTCTCTCTCTCTCTCTCTCTCTCTCTCTCTCTCTCTCTCTCTCGTTCTCGTTCTCGACGTTCTCTGCACGTGCATGCTCTTTGATTGTTCATTTCTAGAATTGCACGTGCATATGAATTATGTATATACGATATGTTTGCCCATCATTCAAGACAAGCATGGCTTGTGTTAAGTTACAACAAGGCTGTCAACCCATTAAGATGTTCCTTAATTGATACGAAAATTGATACGCTATTATTGCAACATCTCTACATAAAAGCAAGCACGGATTGACTTTGTACCAGCATGGCTGAATGGTTTACAAAGCATATTCTGTAGCTAGCAGGAACATCCGTCAGCCATGACCATATCGGTTCCATCCTGTTTCTTCTTTGGACTACCTTATGCAAAGCAAGGCTTCAATTTCAAGTATTGAAGGTGCAAGCAAGCCTTGTGGCATTTACCATAAGCACCAAATTTTTCCAAATACACTAGTAGAAAAGACCAAAGATTGGTTTGAAGACTAGAATCAAGAATCACGGCAAGGCCTATTGCTAGGCTTTCTAATGGATATAAAGAGGTTCAACATGGCCGGCTCTTTGCAGCCCAAGACACCCACAAAAATCTCACTTTTCCATGATTTTTGGGTTTAAATTTTTGTTGGGGCATGGCTCCTAGACAATATATTTTTGCATTTAAGTTGATCAAGACAATGCTCGAAGGTGTCCCATGGCTTCTACACATATGCACTATTCTTTATAAGCCAACCATAGCACGGTTGATACGATCTTCTAGGCCAAGGACCAAGGTCACAGAAAATCCACGGAGTTTGACAATTAGATGATATTTGATAGCTAAGCCTAAGGAGCTATCTCTTTCAAGGTTGGGTAATCTAAGGAATCTCAATAAGATGCATGATTTGGCAAGGCTGATTTTCTCGATGACAACTCGACAAGGTCCATTTTCTTGACATATGTTTGTCAATAGGAGAAGCTATTAGATATGAACATCCGCTCCATCCTATCTTATCTTTCTCCTGCATTTACTGCAGTAAGGCTTCAATTTAGGAAATAGGACATCTGTTTGTCAATAGGAGAAGCTATTAGATATGAACATCTGCTCCATCCTATCTTATCTTTCTCATGCATTTATTGCAGCAAGGCTTCAATTTAGGAAATATTACATAGAAGTTTCCAAAGTTTGGAATATGCTATTAGCACATGGACTTAGGAAAACTTGGCAACATGTCTACCTATTTTCATTTGAAGGTCGGTATGAACCAAGCCTCGAGGGCATACAAGGTACATTCGACAACTCTAAATTTCTCAACATGCATGGCTAGGAGCCACATTCAAGTGAAGGCAATTGTTCTCAGAGGGGCAACAAGGTTAGACAATTTTAAGTTCTACTTGTATTTCCATCTTTCAATTTTCATTTGAATATGATTTTTTGTTGTACAAAGCTAGGTGCTTTGACAAACTTACTGTGAAGGAAAGCTTTTGTTCCGTGCCATAGTACTATCCATTGATATAAGATCAAGGATAATGGCACACAAGTTTGGCAATAAGAGGATATAAACTCATAATTATGGTTTGCAATGATCAACTATGATATATCCATGCCAGTACACATTGTGCAAGGCACATGTGGCATCTGCTCACATTGGGGAGACAATCATTGAAGCCAAGGACTTATCACACTATTTTTTTGCTATGCATGCATTGCATGCCAGTATTGTGGACTCTTTCCACTAAATTATAGTTTACGCTTCCGCTATAACATTAGCTACTCTATTTAGAAAGAGTTGAGGTTGGTATCATTGCTTGTGATCATTGTATATGATTACAATGACTAGAAATTTTTGTGCACAAGGTGCTAGCAATACAGATGATGTTTTCTATGGGTAGCAAGTAGGCATGGCCTGAATTGTAATGGAAATGGCCTATGAACTTTGAGAATAGCAGAATAAAGAGAATTGGAGTGAGCATTTTTGTGAGATTACTTTGAGAACATAGAGGGTGAACTTAATTGATGGTAGAAACATGAACATGGTACTTAATCAACTTGGCATGAACAATACTTTTGCAAGAGAGAGAGTATTAGAGAACATAACAATAGTTGAGGACCGGATATACTTGGAGCCGGTTCCCCCTTCAAAAGGCTTTTGTATTATAGATTCTCCCATAAAGAGAGACTTGGTACAATACAATCTTTGTGTTCCTTGTGACCTTGGTGACTCTATGAAGATGGAAAGATTCATGCATCACGAGCATAACATAAACTTTGCAAAAAGCATTAACTATCCCAAGCCTCAGTCCCAAGGCCTCAAACACCTTCGAAGGTGGAGAGAGCTAGTGGGGAATGAGGGTAGGGAAGAGGAAGAAGAATCGTTCATAGGAGAAAGAAATAGTTTCTCACTTATCATCACTCTTCTTGCTTAGCATAGCATAATAGCATAGTAATGAAGATGAAGAAGATGGCAAGATTAAGCATTGAAGCAGGCTCTTGGTTGGATTTGCATTCCATAGCCAAGAGTGTTGGCGTAGGCTCTCAACTTCTCAACAAGCTTGGAGAAGGAGATGGAGCTCTTGCCCTTTGCACTTCACATAATGTGTGTGTGTGTGTGTGTGTGGGAGATTATACCCCCCCCTCTCAAGCTTGGTCCACCCTCCCCCCCCCCCCCCCCCCCCTCTCTCTCTCTCTCGCGTGTTATTTAATTATATCATTTGGACATGTGTCCCCTTTTTCCTCTGTGAGAGAAAGAACTTAATTATTTAAATCCTATCCAATAAGATTCAAGCACATCATGAGGGCCACATGTGGATGATTTTGACATGTGTCTTTTATGATTCTTAAGTCATTTGGTTTGAATTGAACACTGTAAGCACTTAGTCAATTAAGCATGGAAACCGTTTATGCCTCTTGAGAGTTTATCTTTGAATTGAACACTTCAAGAACCTTATTCATTTAAGCATGAGAATCACCTCAAGCTTAGGAAAGGTCCCCACAAATAATATCAGCACTTTAGTAAGCAAGCCGACAAGCACCTCATGCTTGGGTAGGATTCCCACCTCAAGGTCAGCCCTAGCTTGCCTAAGGTCAAAGGACTTTTTAACACTAACTTTTGGAGGTCTTTAATGAAGCTCACCCTAAGGTCTTTTAAGCTCCATTAGATTCACGTTGCTCTTTGTTAGATTACCTCCTTTTGGACCCCTGTTGAGATGTAACCATCTCTCCTCTTGGTCCCTTTTGTTGAGGTAAATCTAGAAGTACTTATTGCACATTGCTCTTTGGTAGACCGTCTCCTTTTGGACCCCTATTGAGATGCAACCATTTCTCCTTTTGGTCCCTTGTTGAGATAGGTCTAGAAGCACATATCTATATCCTATCTACATCAATGAAAATATATTGGAATCCATTTAGGAAATTAGACAACTCTATTCCTCTTGATTCCCTTTACTGCTACTTGTGAAAACATTAGAATCATTTACAAATTCTCTAACAAAAATCATATACTCAAAAATTGAGGTTTTCATTGACTTATCAAAAGAAAGCAGATTTACCAAGGATATGGTGTACCCCGACTCGTTAGCATCTATGTTCATGCTCCTTTTTTTGTAGGTGAAGTAGATTCTCCTTTCAGGGAACTTCATGTTGGCAGCTATGCGGTTGAGCTATGGTGCCCCTAGGATAACATCCTCATGTTAGAGAGGAGAGATTAAAAAGTCTTCTTTGTCAACGTAGCTTTGAACATGAAGCAACAACTTCCCAATCAAGGGAGTAACGGAGGCTTGCTATCCCTTGAAAGCTGCATCAGTAATTACGGTATCTCACATCTCAAAAGCTTGAATGCCCAACTTAGTGGCCAAATCCGTTGATATGAAGTTGTGAGTAGAGCCAGGGTCAAAGAGAATAAGGGAATCATGCTCCCTTACTTTTACCAAGCATAGGAGAGGGATGAGCATTTGTAATGAGTATCCTCTTTTGGAGCTTCAACCATGGAAGCTCTAGGAGTGTCATTGCGTACATTTCTTTTGGGGCAAGAACGATAACCATGTCCTTGATCTTCACATTTAAAGCATTTATGGTCTTTATGAAAGGCCTCTAATTCTTTGGGAGAGAGCTTATTTTTACCTTTGTAAGCTCCTTTGTTCTTGGCCTTGTTGTTGTTGGTGTTGGTGTTGGTGTTGCCTTGGGAAGAGTTTTGAGCATTGCTCTTCCCTTTAGATTCATTTTGATCCTTGTTTTCCATGGGCTTGAAATTTCTTCTCGCCCCTTGTTGGAAATTGATCCTTGAAGCAACCATCGTGTGGTGGATGACTTCGATGATAGTGCTAGGCTATTGTGAGTTGACATACTCGGCCATTTCTTCAGGTAATACCGCACAAAATTGTTTCTTTTGTTTGGCGAAGTCTATCCTTTGAAAGACTGTAGCTTTGAGATGTAAATCCCAAAACTTGTCTACATATTTGTGGATAGAAGAAAAGCTTCCAGCTTTACCATCGGTGAGCACTTTGTCCATGGCATTGCTTGCAAGGAATTGCTTCATTATGAAAACTTTTATAATTTTTCATGTCTTTGGGGCTTTGCCGTTGCCATAAAGGCTAGCCCATCATTGACGAGCAAATTTTTAAAAGTGCATAGGCTACATGGTGTATCTTGGAGGACTCCATGAAGCCCTCATCTCCAAAGGCCACATCAAATTGTTGGATAAAGGCCAATACTTTGTCGGTGGCACCAAAGGTGCCATCATAGGTCAGAAAAGAGATACTCTTTCCTCCCTCTTTGAATTTCTTGAGCTTTTGGGACCTTCGCCATGTAGGGTAAGTTTTGCAATGTCCTCTTCTCTTGTATTCTCTAGGAGAATAGTTGTTGCTTTCGTCAGAATAGGAGGAAGGTGAAGAAGAAGGAGAAGAGGGTGACCTCTTTCTTGCCTTTTTCTTCCTTTGTTTCCTCTCTTCCCTTTTGGAATGACGAGGAGAAGGACTATGGGTTGACCATTTCCTCTTAGGAGAAGTTGGCGACAGTCTAGATCGTCGTCTTCGTGGAGCCACATCTTCAGAGGAACTTAGGGATTTGCTTAATTCTCGTTTTTTGGTTTCCTCCTCTCTTATGAGAGAGAGTCTTCTTTTGGGAGTCTAATCAAGAGGCAAGTCTAAAAAGACCCCATTATTAAGACCAAAATTCTCGAGGTGTGCACCATATCCCACACAGTGTGCTCAAGAAAACCGATAATAGATCCTTGTCCCACTTACCCTAATATAATGAACGAAATCAACCATTAATAGGCTACTTAAGGACCTCTCTTCTTAAGCAAGAAAAGAGAAACCAAATGCTGTGATACCAATGTAATGGAAATAGCCTATGAATTTTGAGAATAGTGGAATTAAGAGAATTAGAGGGAGCATTTTTGTGAGATTACTTTGAGAACATAGAGGGTGAACTTAATTGATGGTAGCAACATGAACATGGTACTTAATTAACTTGGCATGAACATTACTTTTGAACGAGAGAGAGTATTAGAGAACATAACAATATTTGAGGACCGGATTTACTTGGATCCCGTCCCCCCTCCAAAAGGCTTTTGTATTATAGATTCTCCCATCAAGAGAGACTTGGTACAATAATATCTTTGTGTTCCTTGTGACCTTGGTGACGCTATGAAGATGGAAAGCTTCATGCATCACGAGCATACCATAAACTTTGCAAAAAGAATTAACCAAGCCTCAGTCCCAAGGCCTCAAACACCTTCGAAGGTGGAGAGAGCTAGCGGGGAATGAGGGTAGGGAAGAGGAAGAAGAATCATTCATAGGAGAAAGAAATAGTTCCTCACTTATCATCACTCTTCTTGCTTAGCATAGCATAATAGCACAGTAATGAAGATGAAGAAGATGGAAAGATTAAGCATTGAAGCATGGCTCTTGGTTGGATTTGCATTCCATAGACAAGAGTGTTGGTGTAAGCTCTCAACTTCTCAACAAGCTTGGAGAAGGAGATGGAGCTCTTTCCCTTTGCACTTCACATAATGAGAGAGAGAGAGAGAGAGAGAGAGAGAGAGAGAGAGAGAGAGAGAGAGAGAGAGAGAGTATATACCCCCCCTCTCCAGCTTGGTCCACCCCCCCCCCCCTCTCTCTCTCTCTTGTATTATTTAATTATATCATTTGGACATGTGTCCTCTTTTTCCTCTTTGAAAGAAAGAACTTAATTATTTATTTTTATGTATCTAAATTCTCATTGGACCCCTTTAAAGCCTATCAAATAGGATTCAAGCACATCATGAGGGCCACATGGGGAGGAGTTTGACATGTGTCTTTTATGCTTCTTAAGTCAGTTGGTTTGAATTGAACACGTCAAGAACTTAGTCAATTAAGCATGTAGACCGTTTATGCCTCTTGAGAGTTTATCTTTGAATTGAACACTTCAAGAACCTTAGTCATTTAAGCATGAGAATCACCTCAAGCTTGGGCAATGTTCCCACAAATAATTTAAGCACTTTAGTTAGCAAGCCGACAAGCACCTCATGCTTGGGTAGGATTCCCACCTCAAGGTCAGTCCTAGCTTGCCTACATTCTTGCCTACAGTCGAAGGACTTTTTAACACTAAATTTTGGAGGTCTTTAATGAATCTCACCCTAAGGTCTTTTAAGCTCCATTAGATGCACATTGCTCTTTGATAGACTACCTTCTTTTGGACCGCTCTTGAGATGTAACCATCTCTCCTCTTGGTCCCTTTTGATGAGGTAAATCTAGAAGCACTTATTGCACATTACTCTTTGATAGACCGTCTCCTTTTGGACCCCTATTGAGATGCAACAATTTCTCCTTTTGGTCCCTTGTTGAGAGAGGTCTAGAAGCACATATCTATATCCTAACTCTTGTTCCCCTTTTATCTTCCCATTAAATGATCAGTTTAATATGAGAAAATCATTTGATAAAGTTAGATATTATATTTTATGACACGAATAGATTCAGAGAGCCTCCCAATAGGTAATCTCTTGTTGCAAACCCAAAAAAATCTAATCTAACTACTTTCTTCGGGATGTTAGGAATCATTATCTTCTATCCGTGGACATATATGATTATTTTGAGATTCAGATTCTAGCTTGAGAAGAGATGTTGCTTAGTTCTAGCAATGATTATTTCTCTAGGAGTGATATTTTTAGGGCTATGACCCAGCTAACATACAATCACTCCATAGGTGTTGATGATCCCCATTTGATCTCATCACAATTGTACTTTTAAGGAAAGAGGTAAGAAATCTGCCAAGGGGTAGTGGACAAGTTCAAATTCCAAAGTTGATTTCAACCACTATTAGACCCATAGACTATGTTGGTCACCGTTGGCTGCTAGTTTGAGCAGTTTCTATGCAGAGTCTAACCAAGGGGTTTGGATTGCAAAGGCAACACCCATGGTTAGCAATGCATTACTGCTTGATTTTCACTAATCTTTCAATTAGTGTTACTAGGTCTTTTCACGTGGGAGATCTGGTCATGTGCATTTGACTATGGATAAGTACACGCTATGTTCACCCTTCAGGTACGCATATGATTTGGTTTATTCTATTTTTGAATATGATTTGCTTGCATTTTCTAAGTAGGATGTGTCAGCTTGAATGATTTCATCCATTTTGTTCTTTAGAGACATGACAAGGTAATGTAGGAGCAAACTATTATGGGCCATAGTATCTGAAATACTTTTTGCAGTTATGGACCTACTTGTAGGGTTTCTATTTGGCACATGTTGTCACAAGAGGAGAAACATAGTCTAGGAACTCACGGAGTTCGGTTTGGTCAAGTGTGGGGCGATGTTTACAAGGGTCCCTCTCACTCATGTCAGTGAGTGCTAATAGTTAACTCCACACACAAGTACCTCTCATACTTGATGGATGCCATTTTTTTTCGATATCCTTATATTCATGTGGAGAATATGAGTCCTTGGGACTGACACTAGCACCCATTATTTGAATTTTGTGTCACAACAAAGTCCCTAGGTTCTGGTCAAATCCATTCACTAGACCATTTTGAGCACATTATAATCAAGAACAATTTCAATGGCCAAAAATTGTCGAATACTTTGTAAAACTTGATAAGGTTACAAGTATTATTAAACAACTTCAATGGATGATTGTCTATACATGTAGAAAAGTAATGTTTTCTTAATGAACTAGTTCATTTGGTACCTAGACATGATGAATTTTCACATTCTATTATGGTCTAAATAGGCTAGCAAGATTTTCATGTGGAAAGTATTTAGTTCTTCTCCCATGAGCCGTGAGCATACCATTAACCATAAGCATTGGCAAGTACGGGTTATATATATACATGTTCGGATATGTTTTGGATAAATGCATGCACACTAGGTGTTATGGGCCCTAGTGTTTTGCAAAGGCTGATTTGGAGCGACATGCACATTCATGACATTCATAGCTTCTAAAGCATTTCTCACTCTATGTGTACTATCTCTATTAGATTAATTGTAGATCTATCAATCATCAATAAAGTTCATGGCTCAATTTGGGTGCTTTGAGATCAACTCACTACAGTTAACCAAGATGGTTGTTCCTAAAATGATTGATTAATCAAGAATAATACAAGGAATTGTGATCATGTTTACCAGTCATTTTGGAGGACTGTCTGTAAATAGTGGAAAATACACCTCAGTTTTGTCAGTTATCTAGAGAGAATAGGTAGTTGACAAGTGTTAATCTTGTGCTAAAGGATATGCTAAGCGCGTACGTTAGCACCAAGCAATCCAATTAGGAAGGTTATCTCTCTAGTTGGCATTTTCTTACCATGAAGCAAAGCATGTTGTGAGACTAAGTTTAGTCTCTTTATGTTTAAATCAGGTTCTCAAAATTGAACACCAGTTACGGTGGAGTTGTTTACTGATGAACATTGATAACAAGTCAAGGACGTCAGCCAGTTATTTTCATGAAAAGTGAAAAGAGGTACTCTTTTGGGTACATCTTAGTTTTGATAACTCATTATCATACCCAAGTGAGTTTTAAATGGAGTATATACACTACGACTGATATGGGCCAATTACACAAGACGGTTTCAAAAGGATAATAATTTGGAAAGTCAAAATGCTCTTCTTGATTTATTGAACCATGCTCCGGTCAAAAGGACCGCTTGGATCCATGTAGGATGCCACTGTTGAAAACATTAGTGTTCTTTATGACACTATTACCACTTTTGTTTTGGAGGATGAAAACGCTTCTCCAAGGGGGGAGTAATGCCAAGGGGAAAACCGGGGGGGTCACGGACCCAAGCCAAGGGCCAATTGCTAGGTGTTGATAGGGGATTCTATATTTGATAGCCAAAGGCCTATATAAGGATGGTAGGGTGGAGAATCCCCATGGAAATTTCCTAGGCTCTCACATGCCACTGTCAAAAAAATTAGTGTTCTTTATGACGTTATTACCACTTTTTTTTCGAGGACGAAAACGCTTTTCCAAGGGGGGAGTAATGTAATGCCAAGGGCGAACCTAAGGGGGTCACGGACCCATGCCAATGACTGGTTGCTAGGTGTGGACAGGGGATTCTAAATTTGATGCCTATATAAATAGTGGTAGGGTGGAGAATCCTCATGGAAGTTCCCTAAGTTCTCACAACATTGTTTATAACACCTACATGGGAGCCTCTTGTGAAGTCATAACTTGATTCCAACATTTGGCAAATTTTGAGCTTATTATCTTGTTGTTGATAATGAATGTAAGTGTTCTAATATGTGGAAAGCATCTATATACAACCAACCAATCAGGGCCTTTTCTTCTCAACTGCATGCTATTAGACTTGCAGAAAAGCATACAAGATTGGGTGAGTGCCACAAAATGGAAATGATGTGTGCAAAAACCTATCGATGGCCATGGTAATTGATAACTAGCTTCACCAAAACTTTGGCCAAATGCCTATCATGTGCACACAACATCCCCCCCCCCCCCCCCCTTCTCTCTCTCTCTCTCCATCTTTCTTGGAAACTCCTTCTAGGATAAAACTAACTTGGCCAAAACAAATCAAGATTTATATCATAGCCATGTTCAATTATCAACGACATATTTTGATAGGATCTACAACCTAGTATCCAAACTTTCACGCATTTGAGGTTGTCAGTTCCAATGTTGTTGCTATCAATACCAATTTGATGAGCATTCTCATCTTCATTAGCTTCATAATTTGTTAAAGGTTTCGCTTTTTAAATGCTAGGAGCACGTGTTAGGCCTTAAATGCTTAGCTACGTGAGTTATCAATTGAGAGCAGTTCAGATCCTCAATCTTATAAGATTTACCAAATATAGCTTGATGTCAATATAAGGGGCTCTTCACACTTATGACCCCATATCGACGCAGATGAACTTGTTTTATCATGCTCACAACATTGATATGAGGGTCTTTATTTGCATCGCAAAGAAATTGTCTATATTTGCATCGTTATTTGCATCTATGTCTGCATATCTATGTCATCATATCAACATAAATATATACAAATAATATAATAATATATTTCTATGCCTACAGGTGAAATTTTTGGGGGTGGCAAGGCCAATATGCTCGGCCACCCAATCAGCCATTGTAACAAGTACTCCCAATCAGCCATTGTAACAAGTACTCGCTATTAAAGGACAATAGTGAATTGAAAAATAGCAACATAACTTGAGACAGAATGGAACTTGAAGAGAATTTATACTATTATTAGATGCTAGATGTGGAGAAAGGTGCACCTATTAGAGCTCAAGCATGTATGGCAACATGTTGGTGTAGTTCCAATGTGCAAAAGGGGTTAGAAATGTATTATTTATGTGATTATACAGGCGAAATGGTCACGTTTTTGTGATACTTGGGAGGGATGCTAAAATCTAAATAAGGTGTAAGCTAAAGTGTGGATCTTGTGCTCTTCAATGTGATTTTTGAACTTGTCCAAACGTCTTGTCAATGAGAGCCATGGTGTGCAAGTTATAAGGTGAAGGTCAAAGTGTGTTGCAAATGGTGCACATGCACCGAGGGCTAGGATGATGTATGAAGTTATAGGATCAAAGTGTTGAGTTCCATGCGAGTCTTCTTAGATTGAAAATCAAACGACCTCAGAGTGCTACGATTGCCCCAAAGATGTAGATGGTAAAGGGGATTCTCCACCCCTAGGATTCTCCCAAGAGCGTGGTTTAGGACCACCTTTGGCTCGAGGTCTCTATTCACAATAGTGAGGATGCCACTAAAACCATTAGTTCCCTCTCCATGAAGCACTAACCGCATGCCTACTGCTTGCCTCCTCCTATTGGACGTATCCAAGTGATACTCCTAGATAGACTTCCCTATCTTTCTTTATCTTATCCCAGAATAGAGTAGATTTCTTGCAAGTTTTGATGCCATTCACATTCCAAGACTAGATAGAGATGTCTTCCATCATTGAGAGAGGGGTAAAAAATTTTCCACCTTGGGTAGCTCTTCCTCCGTATTTTCTTGTAGAGAGTATGGAGGAAGGCTCTCTAGAAGAGAGCCTTTCTCCATGGTCCAATTTCCAACTTCAGTATGGGAACCAATCATTTGGTTGTCATTAGGTTCTCAGGGTTGGCATCCCAAAGCACATGAGGTTCTCATATAGAAAGGGAATTTTTGGGTTATCAGGCGGGTTTTCCTTAAGTTGTCCAATTGCCCTAGCCTAAGAATGCTATAATGTGTGAAAACGGTTGCCACAGTTGTAGTCATGCATATATCGTGTCGGGGAGGCGAGGCTCTCGATGTGGTTCTACTGCATGTTTTATCACAATATAACATACCTACTTTGGTTTATAAATGTACATATATCAATGCAACAAGATGTCACACTCGTTCCGCCTAGAAAATTCAATATGGGCTAACATCGTCCAAAAATAGCAACTGGCAAGCATAGCCCCATCAATGAAGTGATTAGAGGTCAAAGCAAGTGAAAAATGAAGTTTAGCATGTAAATTATGCTCAAGAGAAAATTTCCACAATTTTAAGGATTTTTTTCAGGTCGTTTGGGCTTTTTACGGCAAGAATGGGCCATTTTTGGACTAAAAAGGCCATAAAATGGTGAAAAAATTCCATCTTTGACCAAACATAGCTTAGAATGCCACATCACTGACAGTTCTATGACTTTAACTAAGGGGAGAGTTTGTTTGAAGAAGAATATCAACACTTGAAGCCTCTTTAAGAAGGGATATACATGTTTCTTCTATGGTATATTGGTGCAGTCTACTCCTTGTATTCGCGCATGTGAGGTATGGAAGGGCCAAGCTTCCATAAAATGGTCTCCAACAAACAACTGAATGAGGAAGATAGGGTTTATCCTAGGGCAAAAAACCATTGTAGCATTGTAATTGGGGTCGATGCTAAAATAATCACACACACAAGAATTTTGAGTTATTATTGGCCTTGTGAATGAGTGGAGCATCCATGGATGGATTGAAGTTTTTATTCTTTTGAATAAGTGATCTTTGTCAACAATTTAGTGGCGAATTCTCAGAGTCAGAGGCCCAACACCTTCTTAACTGTACCACAAGCTTAAAACTAAAACGTACAATATAATATAATGTGCAATCTAACTCTAAACCAAAAACCAAAACTTCAAATCTATACTTAATACAAAGGGGACGGTTATGGAGCAAGCTCAAGAAGCGAGCTTTTTTTAATTTTTTTCATCCCACCACCACTACCTCCCATTGCCGCCCCTTAGCACCGATCACCACCCACCACCCTAGCCCACCACGGGTGGTTAGTGGTGCTAACTTACTACCACCATCGCCCATTGCTGCCCCTCCCTCTAGTGGAGTAGCCAAGGACCTCCTCTCTCTCTCTCTCTCTCTCTCTCTCTCTCTCTCTCTCTCTCTCTCTCTCTCTCTCTCTCTCTCTCTCTGCCTCTTTCCTCTCTCTGGCCCCCACCTCTTGCTCTACATCCGCCCCTCCCTCTTCCCTAGCTCCGATCCTTCCCCTTCCCCTTCCACTCTCTCTCTCTCTCTCTCTCTCTCTCTCTCTCTCTCTCTCTCTCTCTCTCTCTCTTCCCCCCCCCTTTCGATACTCTCTCTCTCTCTCTCTCTCTCTCTCTCTCTCTCTCTCTCTCTAGCTCCCTGCCACCCCTCTCCCCATCCCCTATTCCCCCCCCCCCCCCCCCCCCCCTCTCTCTCTCTCTCTCTCTCTCTCTCTCTCTCTCTCTCTCTCTCTCTCTGCCCCCACCCCTCGAGTCCTTCCAATCCTAGAGAGAATTAAAACGAAATGGAATGAATTGTTATATTAACTAAAATAGAATGAAATGCTATATTAAGAATTTTCATAAGGCAAAAATGACCTATGAGACCAAATTGATACAGCCTTGGTGGATCTAATACAATGCATGGGTACAAAGTAAAATGAGAGAGAAAGAGAGAGAGAGAGAAGGGGGTGGGGGGGGCGGGGGGGGGGGGGGGGGGGGGGGGGGGGGGGGGGAGAGAGAGAGAGAGGGAAGGGAGGGGCCAGTGTGGGAGGGAGAGGTAGGTAGATAGATTTTATTATTGTCGTCGGACATCAATATGACATATGGGACCAAAGTTACATGTGATGTAGTATTTTTTTGGCTGATGAGTGATTCTTGATGGTCCAAAATTGTGGTGATGTGAGTCACAATGGAGAGCCCACACTATGGCTGTGAGAGGAAAGTGTGTAAGTCTAGGTCATGGCTGAAAATGTGACGGAAGTAAGTTCGCATGTGACCAAAAGCTGAGAACTCTAGAAGTGTGTGGTACTCACACTCTTGAACTTGCAGTGAGCATAATGTGCACACTTGATTTGACTCTTCTCCATTGCCCCAACGCCCTTTCTCACATCGAAGGGAGTGGGAGCTAATCAAAATGGTTGTGATAGAGTGTATCGATGACAAGGGGATGTGCTCAATTATGTAAGGGTGAGTATGGTTTCCTCTTTCACAAAGGCCATTGTTTTTAAGTTGGGGGCAATATGGGTGGTGTAATATATGAAGTGTGACCCCCCATATTTCTCCGAAGCCGTAATACATTGACGTTGTATAAAATCTTCATTCATTTGGGAGTCTATTGAGGCATCATGTAGCAAGTGTAATGCATCCCGTCTTTCAAACCACTACTTATATCTTGCCGAGAAGAAGGGGAGCGGGGGGGGGGGGGGGGGGGGGGGGAGACTGTGAGAAGGGGAGAGTGGAGTGTAGTTTCTTTTTTTTTTTCAATAGGGAAAGAAAGGGAGTGCAAGGGGCTCTTAAGCAAAAAAAAAAAAAGTCATCTCTCTCACAGTCTCCCCCCACCACCCAACCCTTCCATTCCCTTGTGGACCCCTCTCCCCCCTTCTCTCTCTCTCTCTCTCTCTCCCCCCCCTCCTCCCATTTTCTCTCATTTTATTTTGTACCCATACATTGCATTAGATCCACCAAGATTGTATCCGTTTGGTCTCATGGGTCATTTTGGCTTTTTGAAGACATTTAATATAGCATTTCATTCCATTCCATTTCATTTCTCTTTGGGATTGGAGAGACTCAAGCGACAGTGTGACAGGAGGAAGAGAAAGATTAAAGTAAGATGCAGTGGGAGAGAGATTGATAAGGAGATGGATAAGGAGAGAGAGAGAGAGAGAGAGAGAGAGAGAGAGAGGCGACAAAATTGTGAGGGAGAGTGGGGAAGTGTATTGTTGTTTTTTAAATAAAGAGGGGCTCACCCTATCCAAACCCCCCCCCCCTTCTTCCGCACACCCTCTCTTTCTCTTTCCCAGTCTCCTATTCTCTCTCTACCTGCCAGTCCTCTTCCCTTTATCTCTCTCTCCCTCCCAATAGCCCCCCCTTCTCTCTTCCCCTCCTACTATCACTCTCTCTTTCTCTCCCCCTCTCTCCCTCTTTTATAAAAAAAAGGGAGGCACTAGAGATACTGCTAGTGCTTAGTTTTTTTTAAATAGCTCTCTCTCTCTCTCTCTCTCTCTCTCTCTCTCTCTCAAAAAGACACACACACACACACACACACACACACACACACACACACACAGAGTAGGATGAGAGGGAAGGGCATGGTGGCAAGGTAGAGAGAGAGAGCGAGAAGACATGTGAGAGAGAGGGGTGGAGCTTACTCCAGGAAGGGAGGGAAGGCAAGGGCGGGGGGGGGGGGGGGGGGGTGTGAGGGGGAGATATTGAGAGAGAGGGGTGGCGGGCGAGAGAGAGACACATGCACAGAGGAAAGACAGCAGGAGGAGAGAGAGAGAGAGAGAGAGAGAGGGAGATAGGGATAGGGAGAGGGGTTATAGAGTGACTAAGGAAAGAGAGACGAAGAAGAAAGTAGGAGATAGCAAGACTTTAGAGAAGGGATGGTGGTTTTTAGAGGAGGAGCTGGAGGAAGGGAAGGTGGTTAGAGGAGTAGATGGAAAGATGTTGGAGGAGGAGGAAGGGAAGAGGAGAAAGCACGTGAGCAGCAAGAGGAGGAAGGAGAGGTACGGAGGGCGGCTCTCCAAAAAAAAAGCTCGCTCTAAAGCTCGCTCCATTGAGCTCGCTCAAAGATCTAACTCTAATGCAAAAAATGCAAACCTAAATTTACAACCTAAAGAGATTCAAACTGGAAACCAAAACTTAAAAGCACAAATCATAATTTGAAAACGTAAACCAAAATGCAAATCTATAACTAAATTGTAACCCTAAACGTAAACTTGCAACTTAAATTGTAAACCTTAAATTGCATCTCTATTGCATCCTGGGTCCATTTTGGAAGAAACCTATTAATTTTTAAGATTCTATGCTTTTGAAATCTTCTATCTAGAAGCAAAACGAGGTGAAGTGCATTCCCATGCTTGCTCTACCCCCCTCTACCTCTGCACGTTCGCTTCCTATACTGCACAACATACCCATCGCTTTGGTTCTCTTCATGCAATCTCGCCACTGCATGCTCACGTTCGCATGCTGAGTGTTGCTATCAGCATTGCCTCAGCTTTGCCCCACCCCCCTTGGTCACTTGCTAATGCCAGCATCACTGGAGTTCCCCTCCGAGCAGGCCATTGTATACACTCCTCGTCCCTTTCTCCTATTTGCACCAGCCCTCCCCTATATCGATGGCGTAGTCCTGTCCTCGTTGCTTCTTACCATCTGTAGCTTGAGGCTTGCGCTGCACGCCTGCGCACGTGCGCGCGCGCACGCGCACACACACACACACACACATCCTCGGGCTCTAGCTTGGGCCTGCCCTACAAACAAACGACAACGAGATCCACCTCGAGCCGGATGCCCCACCCCCCTCTTGACTTGTTTAGGAGACGTCGATCGCTTCTTCCCTGGATCGTTACCACACAGGTAGCTTGAACATGTTGAGTCTCAGCCTCGTGAAAGCAACCCTTTGCGCCTACGCTCCTCTGCATTTTGGCCTCTCCCAATTGCAAACAACAATGCGAAAATCTCTCTACACGTTTGCCTTGACATAGGACATGGCTCTATCTCTGTGCACCACGAGTCATGCCCTTGTTTACGTAGGTTTGTCCTCCCGTAATTCAAGGTTAAAAAATTACATTTTCCCTAACCTAAGAAAATAAGGGCACTAAAACTTCTCTAAATTTCTCGGTTTTCTTCAAGGCAAGCTCAAATCTAATTGAGGTTTTACGATTTCAATTGGTTAAAATACACTCAACCCCGTTTTTTTTTGCCAAAACTCCCTTTGCCCTATCTCTCTCTCTCACATCCACATGCCATCGTGCCTCTTGTCCAACACCTACATATTCCCTTATGAAGTGCTAGTACAGTCAGCCGCCTTCGGCGGCCTCTCTCTCTCTCTCTCTCTCTCTCTCTCTTTATCGTGCACAGAGGAGCTTCTTCTTCTTCTTATTCTCGTTTTAGACTTTAACCTTCATCTTGCAGTTGTTGACACGTGTAAAGAACACTCGCCCTGCTGTTATAGAATACATATTGAGATCAAACAAACTCTTAAACTAAAAAACAAATGCACAAAGTATTCAATTTCAACTTTTCCAATGCCTTTACATTAGTGTGTAAATAAAAAACAAAGAAAAGTTTCTCTTTTCCTTGAATGCAAACCAAGCATCTTGCCAGATTCTTATAAAAACAAATGAAAAAAAAAAAAAACGTTTTGGCCACCTAAATTAAACTTAAACCTTCAATTTAGAGCTTAAACCTAAAACTAAATCTATAATTTAAATCATAATCTGCGGATAAATTTAAAAACCCAAATGCGAACCTAAACCATATGTGGCTCTTAATTTAAACCTACAATTGAAACTTAACCCATTACCCTGAAAAACTTACAACCTAAACCATTAAACCTACAACTAGCTCTACAATGTAAAATTAAACGATTAAGTAACCTTATGCTACAAAATGCAAGTAGTTTTGTTTTTGGGCTCATTAAGCACATGGGGAGATGCTTTGTTGGTATAATATCAAAAAGGGCGTGGGAGAAAATATTTGGGCACGGTTGAGGGCACGTGGTGGAGAGAGATGAAGAGAGAGAGAGAGAGTAGATTCTTTAATGTGGGTCAACAGGGAAAGCGAGGTACAAAAGGAATTGCATGCCAAGTTGCAGGGGAGCCGGTTTTGCTCTCTCTGTCTCTTTTATTGTCTCTCACTCGCCGAAGGGAACAACACTCTAGGCCAAGGAGATGTTGCAAAAGTGGGGGGAGGGGACAATGCTCGTTTGGAGTGAAGGACCCGCATTAAGAGGCAAAGACTTTCAGACCGACTCTCTCTCCATCCCCCCCCCCCCCCCCCCCCCCCCCCCTCTTTCTCTCTCTCTCTCCCTCTCTCTCTCTCTCTCTCTCTCTCTCTCTCTCTCTCTCTCTCTTTATGTCTTGCGCTCAGGTCGCAGTAGCGCATGGTGTACAACTTTGCACCCGAGCAGGAGGAGGAGATGTTGGGAAGGAGATGCTATGTTGTGTTCATAGGAGGCCGTGTAGCACAGGGCAGAAGCACATCGAAGCAACACCTTGCTCGTATGCAGAGGACTTCCGATTATGGCAGTTTTTGGGGAGGGGCTCGACTGCACGAGATTAAGCCTCTCTCTCTCTCTCTTTTGCTGTAGGTGAGGATACCCAGATCGAGAGGAGCGTAGATGGGAGTGACTGCAAGGAGGAGGCGAAGACCAGAGAGTCGAGAAGGATGCAACTTTTGAGTTGCCGAGCATGCAACAGAAGCAGACCAGCTCCACAGGGGGGGATTGAAGGGGTGGGCGGGATAGAATGTGTCGAGAGAGAAAGAGAGCGTGCACGGGAGCGCGGCACATGGACTGGGCAGTATGCAGTGGAGTAGTAGCGAATCGGAACTCGTTGAGGTCGAGGAACGAAGATGAGCACGAAGGCGAAGAGATGGACGCTGCATGAGAACCAGAAACAAAGGGACTTTTACTTTTGAAATTGTTAAGAAATATGGAATCTTACTGCTTAATTAATTAATGGTTCAAAGTAGAAACAATTTTTTCTAAAACATCCTTTTTTTTATTATAGTGAAGCCATTAATTAGTTTAGGGGTTGCAAGAAAGGAAAAGGGGGGGGGGGGGGGGGGGGGGGGTTGTTTTTTGGTTGTAGGGTAGGGTAGGGTACAACTCAAATAAGGTTCTATGTAAAACTCAAATCTAAAACTAAACCTACAATGTAAATTTAAACCTTAGCCTTAAATTAAATTATAACTTTAATCTTAAAATTTAATCATAGCCTTAAATCTAAACCTAAGCTTTAATTAATCATAAACTTAAAACTAAATTTATAATTTAAATCTAAACTATAAACCGTAAGCTACACCTAAACTAAAAAGCTCAAACAAAATTGAAATTTTATAAATGTTGGAATCGCGGTTGCAAAAAAACACACAGCTTGGAGAAGGCAAAGGAAGCTCAAGGCACACAAGAGAGAGTGTATTACTTAGTGTGTAGTGGAAAGATAAAATAGCCCTAGTGTGATGGATGTATATACAATGCATGGGGAAAAAACCTCTTAGTGAGGAAAAAAATGCCCCGACGGTCCTAAGTGTCTTCACACACATCACTACTGCATGTATATGGTAACAAATCCCTCTTGGGAGTGATGCTGTGATTAAGAGCTAGCACATAGAGTATAGGGAAGTGCCATGCTTTGAGGACATAATCAATCCACAAAGAGGAGTAAGCCCAAAGCTTTGCGGAAAGCTTCTCACGAGACAATGCCTTTGTGAAAAGATCTTCAAGGTTGTCCTTTGTTGGCACATAAGCGAGGCTGATCTCTCCTACTAAGAGCCGCTCCCTGATATAGTGGTAATGCACCTGAATATGCTTTGTGCGAGCATGAAAAAATGGGTTTCTCGCAACTGCCAATGCGTTATGACTGTCAGTGTAGATAGTGTTGGTAGTGTCTTGTCCAACACCCAAATCATCCATAAGGCGTCTGAGCCATACACCCTCAACCATAGCTATGAAGACTACCCTATACATAGCCTCACAACTAGAAGTAGCCATAGTAGGTTGCTTCTTGCTCAACCATGAGATACATGAACTACCGAGTATGAAAAAAAATCACTTGTGGACACTTGCGTGTCAAAACAACTAGGCTAGCCCAATCCGAGTCCAAAAAAGCATGTAAATCTAGTGGCAATGACCCCCCCTTGGAATAAAAAAGCCAAGATGCAACATGCCACTCAAGTAGCAAAAAATCCTCTTGACAACCTGCCAATGCTTAGACCCTGGGCTATGCATGAATCTTTTGACCTGTGAGATTGCAAACTGAATATCCGGCCTCGTGTTGCATACATAAATGAGGCAACCAACAACAGTTTGGTAAAGAGTGACATCGACGTTATCACCAGCATCATGAAGACTCAATTTCAAGAATGTTTCCATGGGAGTGGCAATAGGTTTGCAATCCTCAAGTCTAAACTTACATAGCAATGTCTCTATGTAACTTGTTTGACACAAGGCAATACCACCATCACACTGCTTAAAATGTATACCCAAGTAATGATGCAACAATTCCAAATCTTTCATGTTGAAAGTCGCATTCAAATAAGCCTTAAACTCAGCAATATGTCTCTCATTTGGTCCAGTGATAAGAAAATCATCCAGATAGAGAACCATGATGAGAAGTACAACACCCTCACGCTTTACATACAATGTGTTTATTGTTGGACTGTTACAAAAGCCTCATTTGACCAAATGAGTGTTAGCCTTCTCATACCAAGCACGCGGAGATTTCTTCAACCCATACAAAGCTTTCTTACACTTGCACACTTTATCCTCTTGTCCTTTCTTGACAAAACCACGAGGCTGCATTACATAAACTTTCTCAAATATGTCACCATTCAAGAAAGCGGTAACAATGTCTGACTGACATTACCAACCAAAATGAGCTGCTGCCAATGCACATAGAAAACGCACAATAGTCATACAACAAGGTGGAGAAAAGTCTCTTCATAATCTATGCCTTTTTGCTGTGCATAACCCTTTGCAACAAGTCAAGACTTATAGCGATCAATCTCACCATCCGGCTTTCGTGTCAACTTGTAAAACCACTTCGTACCAATGGTCTTTTTTCCAGGAGGCAAATCATTTTCTATAAATGCATCATATTCATATTGCATGGCAGCCATCCAATATTTTGAATTCTGTGCTTCATCAAAAGATAGAGGTTCCTCAACACCACATAAGCCACATCCAAAGCATAACAATCTGATGCATAAGATGCATGGCAAGAACCTGAACGAGTTTGATCAGAAAAAGGTGCATCTACTTTTTTATCACGCAAAGTATGCACTAGCCATTTATGCATACCTCTAGCCTGCTCATTCTTAGCCCTTTCTTCATCAAGTACATTTGCATTAGTAACTGTAACATTTTTAGAAACCCCCATAGGTTGTACATTTGTCTCATTGGACTTTACATTCGAACTTCCACCACTGAAAAGAGGCAACAAAGTGTCATAAATATCCTTTGAGCTTACATTACTGTCTCTAGTACATGATAGCAAGGGATGAACAAGATCTTCCACAAACACAGCATCTCGTGAAACCAGAATACGCTTTTTTTGTGGATGGTACAACCTGTAACCTTTGATTTCAGCACTATAACCAAGAAAAATACATTTGACAGCCTTATGATCCAGTTTCGTGCGCTGTGTTTTGTGGCACCAAAGCATATACCAAACAGTCAAAAACATGCATGTGTTCAATAGAAGGCTTTCTATCATGCCATGTTTCATATGGAGTCATAAACTGCAAAGCTTTTGTAGGACACCTGTTAAGTACATAAGTGGCACACATGATGGCCTCAAGCCAAAAGGAATGTGAAAAAGCTTGATTTTCCATACATCATGCCATTTCCGTAAGTGACCTATTTTTCTCTCAGCAAAACCATTTTGCTGAGGCGTATAAGGAACTTTACATTAGGGTTTTATCCCTTGACTAGCAAAAAATGCTTTAAATTCATGAGACATCTACTCGCCCCCTTGATCGGAACAGAGGGTGCCCATAGTATATTTTGAGACATTTTCAACCATAGCCAAAAATTGTTTGAAGCACAAAAACACTTCGGACTTTGCTTTAAGTGGATACACCCATGCATGCATGGAGTAATCATCAATGAAAGTCACGAAGAAGTAGAGGTAATTGCCCAAGGACGGGGTTTGCATGGGCCCAGAAACACCACTATGCACAAGCTGCAACCTGCATGTGGCCCTAACTGAACCATCCTTTGCAAACTTTGAATGCTGCATCTTACCCAAAATACAACCTTCACAAACATATTTGACAGGTGCTTCAAGAGGTGGCAAAGAAGCAACCATATCAAATTTCTGCAAACACAATAAACTGGCAAAATTCAAATGTCCAAAACGTGCATGCCAAAGTTTTGCATCTAAAATAGCCTTAGAATCCACAACTACATTTGCAAAATTCTGCCCACACTTCTCATACAAAGTGAGTATATACAGCCCATGACATATTATGCCAGATGCAACAATTTTATCACCGAAACTGAGATCATGTACTGTTCATCTTTCATCCACAAACCTGACAAGTCCAAGTCTAGAAAGTGTAGATACAGACAAAAGATTCTTCTTGATCCTAGGTACATAAAGCGCATCAACAAGTGTGAAAGAACTACCATTCATAGCAGTAAGCACAATCTTTCCAACTCCCTTGACAGGTTAAGAGGCATTGTTGGCACAAGTGACTGAATTCCCATGAGGGACATCCTCGAGAGAGGTAAACAAGTCACGATGAGAGGTAATGTGCTTTGTAGCACCACTGTCAAAGTATCACACTTGAGCATCTACAGCAAATGACAAACATGCATCATGGACAGAAGGATCATACGTGCACTCTGCACTAAAAACCCATTCTGCATCAACATCAACATCACAGTCTCTTTTCACAGAAGACTTAACAATAGTTGCATTTGTAGTGGAACTAACATTAGTGGTGGAACCAACCTCTTTCTTCTTAGCCTCTTTGGCCTTCAACTTAGGACACTTCTTGATCAAGTGATAGTTTTCTTTACAATAATGACAATGCATCTTCTTTTTGCCCTTGTCATTAGAATTCCCGGACGAATTGCTGCCAACAAAAGCATTAGGAGTAGGTGATTTACCACTCTCACAGAACAACCATGAGAAGTGGCTACATTACTGTTACCATCTTTTCTTTGAGCAACAATAAAGGCTTTTTCAATCGCACGCTATTTGGTCCTGTTTTTTTGGAAAGTGACTCTTGCAACGACAATGTGCTTAATGCATCAAACTTGACAACTTCATGATTTCCTTCGGTCATAAGTCTCCAAGTTCTAGCAAAAGTCTGATAAGAATCTGGCAAGGCATTAAGAGCAGTATGCACAAGGAAATTGTCTAAAATGACTTCGCTTGCAAAAATAAGTTGCTCATATTCTTGACACCAACAAGGAAAGTGTCCATGTCATCTTCCTCATGCAAGATCTTTGACTCCAGCTCTTTACGCATTAATGCAATTTTTGCCTCATTGCGACTTGCACAAAGACCAACAAGAATATCCCAAGCTTATTTTGAAGATTTTACTGAACGAATGTTAGGAGTAATAGTGCGCTTCACTGACAATGCAATCAATGCATGAACTTGCGCATCTTTTACATCCCACCAAGCTTGCTCAGCCGTAGGAAAAATAGCTCTGGTAGCAACAATTCTGCCACCAAAACCTGCAACATCCTCAAAACTAGGACATACATCAATGCCCTGCACAATGTTTCAAATTGCCTTTGACACAAGGACATGTTGCATCATGTAAGCCCACATAGGGTAATTGTCCCCATCCAATCTGTTCTCAGTACCAAACATCTTGAACACATCTGTATTGTTGTCAGCCATGACAAATGCTGCACTTGATGTGAAAACTACCGGAAAAGAGGAGAAACAAAGCGGGAACAACACGTGCTACATAACACAAACCGTATAAGACTGTAAGGGACTTATTATGCAAAAAACGGCATAGATAAAAGTTTTGCACAAAATGACAAAATAGCATGTGCAGTACTGCTTGTAGTGGAAATGAAGACTGAAATGAGCTCGAATCATAAATCTGAGCACACCAAGCTCAATGAGCTTTCCCAAAGTATTTGTCGACCTAGTGACGTTCGTCGAAGCTCACAAAAGTCTAAGAAAGTGAGCAGGCGTGTGTTGGAGCTGCTGGCGATTAGGCTCGAGAGGACGCAACCTGCTCTGATACCAATTGTTGGAATTAGGGTTGGAAGAAAACACACATAGCTGGGAGAAGACGAAAAAAGTTCAAGACACACAACAGAGAGTGTATTACTTAGTGTGCAATAGAAATATAAGATAGCCTTAGAGTGATGGGTGTGTATACAATGCATGGAAAAAAAAATCTCCTGGTGAAGAAAAAAATGTCTTGACATTCCTAAGTGTGGTCACACACATCACTACCACATGTATATGATAGCAATAAATGAAAACCTAATTGTACATAATCTTAAATCTAAAGTTAATACTTAAAACTAAACATACAATCTAAACCTAAACTTAGAACATAACAGCAAATCAAAAATCTAAACTTAAACCATAACCTTAATCTCTACTAAAAAAATTGCAAACCAATATTAAAAACCACAAATACAAACTTAAACTGTACGTCTAAACTTAAAACATAAAACTTAACCTGTAGGTAACCACAAATACAAACTTAAATTATACGTAACTTTCGATCTAAACTTAAAACATAAAACTCCCAACCAAAAACCTAAACCTACTAGGTGCCCGAAATGAGTTTTTCCTGCTAGGATTAGTGCGAATCTCCGTATATGCGAACCAAGTTTGACGAAGCAAATCCAATGCGAGCCAGGCGGTCTGGCGTGTATCAGGACACCTGGCGACAGTTACTGCTGCACAGCGACGAGTGCCTTTGCCTATATTATGAGATTGCAGATGTTTTTACTCAGTTGTCGGGATATGGTTCTGTCTCTTTTTGCTGTGGACACAGGCTGTCGGTGAATCTAAGCAGGTGCAGGTAATACGTGCTGTAGTCTTTTGTTTATGCTGTCGATTGTGTGCTGAGTTCATGTCGATAGCCTGAAAGGGTACTGTATTGTCCTCCATGTTGTTCTTTCATCCAAAAGGCTATGGTTCGCTGCAAGGCAGTGGCCCGCTGCACGCAACATCCAACCGAGGGGAATGTAGAGGGTTGCTGCAGGGGGAAGGGAAATGAGGGCATTGTGGAGCCCTCCAGCAGGGAGCACCTAAGGGAGGGCAATGTGGGCAATGTAACAAAAAAACGAAAAAGGCAGTCATTTCCATCTGGTAGTAGTAGGACTGACAAGCCGAAGAGCTGTAAGGTTATGGAGGTTAGCGTGACGGTGTATGTAGGGGGTTGTGATATTGATGTAGATTTGTTAGGTTCTATGCGTGCATTCCTTGAAAAGGAGACAATTGCTGGTCTTTGTGCTGTTGAAAGAGGCGGTAGTCTTTTTCACTTGCACTTCCAGATGGTGATGCGGCTTTGGACTAGCTCGTTGGTTGCAGCAAATAGGAAAGTAAAACAATATTTGGGTTGGGATAAGGCTTTGCCTACAGGTGGGATGGTGCTTTTACGTGCATTGAAACAACATAATATGCATACCTTTGAGGGTATGCTCGACTATTGCTTGAAGGACCAACACCAGCCATATTTTCAAGTCGTGATGCACAACATTGATGCAGATGAGATTAACAAGGGGATAGAGTTGTACAGTTTGTATGGCGGTGATGACCTGAAGAAGAAAGTCTATTTGACGCCTGCAAATATATTCGATAGAACATATATGTTTTGGAAGTTTAGATTGGGACATCCGTTGGGAAACGATTTCTTGTCTACCGTCCACAAGATGCTAAAAAGTGGGAAATATTATCCGTCGTCGGCGTGGGTGACACCTCACCAAGGCAGGGGGATGCAATTAGGCAAGACAAAAGCTCTTTGGAGATGCATGGTTTATCCATCAACCACGACTTACCAAGATGTCGCTAGTATCTTCATCAACAGTGATGAGCATAGTACAACTCACCCACGTGCCGGCTGGTTCCACTCCCGCTGGCAAGGAATTGAGAGGTATGGTCATCAATATGCATAGGAATGATTTTGATTTTGCACTTTGCTAACTACCAAACATGTCCTCAACAGTCCAGCAAGTGTGCGAACGAATGACGAAGATAACTATAGCGAACAAAATGGAGCAAGCCCACAAATAGGCGATGAGTACATTCCGTTGGTGCATAGTGTTGGTGTGACAACAGCTGCATGATACAATGTATTGCTAGTCTATTGTAATCACTTCTATTTCTTGCATGTGATGAGACTAAAAGTTTGTATTCTATGATTGCAGGGTAAAATGGACCAAGTGAACTTGGTGGACTCAATGACAGATACACAAGTAGATGAGTTGCTAGATGAGATTCAAGATCCAAGATTGGAGAAGGTTGAGGACATGGTGACATAAATTTTGCATGAGGTAACAAGGAACCAACCGGAGGGTTATCGTGCTCTTCGATCTGATCTCTTGGACGCAGTAGATAGGTTGAAAGACGCAATCGATGAACGTGAAACAAATCTCGCCGATATACAGGTTTCGAAGCTAGAGGAGCAAATTGCAATGCTGCGTACTGAAGTGTCAAAATTGAAAATGCAGCTCAGCAAGTTGAATGCATTGCTATGTAGGCTTGCGAACTTGCTAAATAGACATCTTGTCGACTAGATTGTCAATATCTCCTGGTCTTTTTGTGAGCAGAATCTGGACAGTTGCTGCGCTTTTTTGCTGGTCCAAACTCTGAATATTTACTGGGATTTTTGTGAGGCGAATCTGGACAGGTGCTGGGTATTTTTTCTCTCCAGGCATTTTGGTTATTTACTCCCATATATTTGTAACGTCATGTAACTATCGAGATCATAACAGAATTTTGACAATCATGTCAACTTCCAACTCGATTGTCTGGCAATTTTTTGATTGTGTTTGGAATTCATGTCAGCATAAGAGAACGCTATGCTTCGTAATGTTGAGATACGAAAACAACCTGATACGATTTGGTCATTACGTTGGAGATTGTCATGCTCTTTTCTTTTGTCGTCTCAATTTGCTCATTATGTCCAGAATTGCTGTTCATCCCACATATGATTACGGTTTTCTCTTTCGTTGTGCTGTGCACGTGAACAAGCGCAAACTATGCTTTTGCTCTAAACTCTTTAAGGAGACATGGAATCTTGGAAATTAATTAATGTGCGAGTAACATACAGCCACTAGGGAGGTAGAGAAAAACTAAGCTAAAATGTAAACTAAGCTTAGAACATAGCTATAAATTGTAAATCCAAACCTAAACTTACGATTTAAACCTTGACTTATAATCATAAACTTACAATTTAAACATTAATTTATAATCATAATAAACCTGAATTTAAAACCATAACTTTAAACGTTAACCTACGGCGTAATTCTAAACATACAACAATAACCCTGAACATAAGCGTATAAACGACACTTAAAAGATACAAGTATATCCGACACTTAAAAGATACAACGTTGAGATCCTAAACCTAAATCTACAACATGAACATAAGCCAAGACCCAAGTCTAGACTTAAACCTAAATTGTAACATTTTATCAAAAACAATATCTATACTTACAAACACAAACTTACAACCTAAACTATGATTTTAACCAAAAAACTAAAAATACAATTTAAACTTAAATTTAAATCATAAATGTAAATTGAAAAGTTAATGTTAGATTGTAATGTTAACCTATACTAAAAAAATGCAAGCGTAAATTTATATCATGAAGTTAAAACTAAACTTTTAATTTAAACCTAACTTTAAACCTTAAACTTAAATTCGAATTTACAACCTAAATCAAAACCTAAAAACACAATCTTAAATTAAAAACTTAACCTCGATTTAAATTATGAATGCAAACCTTAAATTTGAGCTTAATTTTAAAACTCAAATTGAAAAACAAAAATGATTAACATTAATTTACAACTTTAATTTAAACTTAAAATATGTAAACTTAAACCTAAACCTAAGTTAATATATTCTAAAATAAAAACTTAACCTACAATATAATCAAAAGTAGATTTAAATTTAGAAAATAAATATAAATATAAATTCTAAACTTCAAACATAAAAGTAAACAAAAAGCTAAAATTTCTAGTGTAAACTTAAATCAAATCTTAAATCTTATATTTATACTTGAAGAAGTTTTAAAAACTAAAGTTAAAACTAAAAAACAATTTATAGTTTTAATCTGATTAGAAATAATGTGAAATAACTAAGAGCATTCAAATATAATTTAAAAAAAATATTTAAAATTTTATTTAAGCTTGTGTTCAACTAGGTGTATGAAGATATAAATAGTGTATGTGTAGATCTCAAGTGTATTTTTGTGTGTAAGTATGTATGTTTTTTGGTGCACATTGTGCACACAATACAGAGGGGGGAGAGAGAGAGAGAGAGAGAGAGAGAGAGAGAGATGGGGTGGAAAGAGATGGAGAGAGTGAGAAAGTTGAAGCTTACTTGTTGTACGATTTGAAGAAGACAGAAATCCTACTTCTTGTGTGCCACAAATAACTCAAAATGAGCTCACACCCTAATTCAAAATTTTTTTGCCTCTCTGAGCGTCGATATGTGCATCTTTTTCACAATCACTATTTGTGATGCGCATATCGACACAAATAAAGGCACAAATAGCAATTCTAATAAAGGCACAAATATCAACACCAACTAAAAGCCTTAAAAGTGTCGCATGCTTAATATCGATACGTTGAAGAGCCTCTAGTAGTGTGTGACAAAACGTTTAATATGTAAACACTACATCTCAAAAGCCATGAAATGATGACACAAAGATGATGACAGTGAGGAGAGGAGGCTAACAATATTGTAGAAGCTTCTGCTCCTCTAGGTAAGAAGCAAGCTACTCTATGCTCTAGCTGTTTGTCATCGGGCTCCTTCTTCTTCTCTCTCTCTCTCTCTCTCTCTCTCTCTCTCTCTTTCATCCCAAGAGGCCGTTGATGCCACCTAGATTGGCCATGTCCGCCATGGACTCATTTGCCATCTCTAATTTTACCGCACAACCGTGCTGGTTTGGTCGTGCAACTCATCTACCACTTCCCTTTAGGTACCTTGGCTTTGACATGACATTGTGCATAGCTCCTCGAGGCCACTATACCTGCTGTTTTAAAAGCAAGGGTGACCATCATTCCCTCACATCTCCTACTCATAATTAATGCATGCTCTAGCTAGTTTTTGTCACCTTCACATTGCATGTCCCATCACCACCACTCTTCATGTTATAATTTTGCTTGCAACTCTTAATCACCCGTAAGTCTATGATGGTGCTTGCCACCCTATGAGAGTCGCCTCTGGTGCCCATTTCTTCCACTAACAACTTGATCCTCCTTGAACAAATTGGTCGTGCTCTTGACAAAGCTTGTCCCAATGTAGTGAGCCTCCAAGTGGAAAAAGGCCAATAAATTTAGGTTGCAAGGCTCCAATTAGCAACCAGTAATGGCTTTAAGCGTTAGCCCCAAGAGGGGTTGATCAGAGATGTTTGGCCGAGGTAATGATAGACGATGACATTACTATGACAACCACCTAAATGAACATATTGTTTGTGTGTGTGTGTGTGTGTGAGAGAGAGAGAGAGAGAGAGAGAGAGAGAGAGAGGGAGGAGATTTACACAAAAGAAATAAAAGATGGTTGGCTAATGGATTCTACTCCCATATTTCTCACCTACTGGCAGTTCTTGGTTTTATTCAATTCGACTAGAGATTCCTTTGGATTCTCTTTCCTACCATTTAGCCATACCCTTACAAAAGAGAGCATGGGTCTCGATCTCTCACCGACTGAGTAACGACCTATGTCATGCTCCCTAACCACTCGGTTGATGCATGTATCTGCTTCAAAGTGTAAGCCATGCAATAGAAAAATATAACCCTCAACCTATGTGCCTCTGTTACTGCTCTACCTGTCGCCCTCGCGCATGGTGTTTGTCTGCCCGTCCCTCTGCTTTGTTGCACTGTGCGCATGGTGTTCGTTCGCTTGTCGCCTCCCGCACCTGCTCACCCTCTTTTGCTCTATGCCTGTGTCGCAATTGAGATCTTTTTTTCTACCGCTGCGCTGCCTGACATTGGATCTCGATTGATTCACTTTTTTTTTTCATTTTTCCCAGCCGGGTACCCCCTACTCCCTCAAGTAGAGATGTTGTTGACACCCTTATATAGTGCTAAGGCTATCAAGCTCAACGGGAGGCAACTTTGAGGTGAGAGACTCATTAAACTTCTAAGAATGGGGTTAGAGGGCTCTCTCAAACAAACTCTAAAAGTGTTTATAGAGGGCCTTAAATCTGGATGAGTGTGCCTAAGAAGATCTCTTGGACGAGTAGATGTGTGTGTGTGCACCCAAGAGGCTTCAGTGCTAGGTTAGTTGCTTGAGGGATCCACTATAAAGAAGCCCTCTCTATAACGTGTGTTTGCAGTGTGTTAAAAAGAACCCTCTATTAAAATGTTTAGATGAATAGATTGACCCTTCTTCTTTCATGAATTATTGGATTTTTGTCCAAAATGTAAAAAAAAACTCCTCTTGTTAATGTATTTCTGTTAAATTGCTTAAATTGTCACTAATACAAAACTTTTACTTGAACTCACGTGGTATATTAACATGATTATATAGTGAACCCCAAGGTTGACTCTTTGTAGTCCCTTGTTTGGTGTCTCTTCGACTAGCCCGTCTGCGTGATCGAATATGTGTTCACCGTTTTTTCATCAAGACACTCTAAGAGGGAGCTATGTTCAAATTAATGATACGTAGAAGGTATTTCTCCTCTTATACAAGGACTCTCCTTCTCTACCTACATATGCTTAAGCTTTGTAGAGAAATATCTTCTTGCTCTACAAGCTATCTCATGCTCCTCTTTACATTACTTAATTGCAAAATCTTTGTTGGAAAAAGAGCCATGAGTTTCTATGTTTCTTGCATGGTTTTTGTGGAAAAGAGTTGCCATTGCAACACTCATATATTTTTCATTATACAAGCTTCACTCTCACTCTTCATTAATTGGATGCCATTGAGAGTTGGAAAAATCAAGCTTCTGATTGTGTGATTTGTGAAGTAGTAAGCCATCAAAGATTGTAGTAATTAATAAAGTGCTTTACAGATTTGAATTTCTTAATGTATGTAATTATAACCCAAGAAGCGTAGCTCAGTTGGTGAGACCTTTGTGATGTAACCCCAAGTTGAGGGTTCGAGGCTCACGGGTTGCATTCTCTTGGGTGTATTCTCCTCTCCTATTGGGGGAGTCGTTCCCACGGTTGCCCCTTGAGGGTGTAATGTACAACAATGTATAGTTGTAAATACATGATATGTGTAAAGTTTCTCCCTATCACCTTTCCCGTGTTGATGGTGAAAAATGTATGTAATTATGAGCAAAGGTATAACGAAAGATTCATTCCAAAGTTTGGCCTCAAAAAATCCAACCCTCTTCTACTGGATTTCATACTTTGTATATGCTAATTTCAACTTATCCACAAAATTAATTAATTGCAATTGTTAAAAAAAGCTTTGCACAAGTCTATTATTGCTATCAGAGTATGGTTTCTCCTTTCTTGCTGAAGAAAGGATGGATCAAGGGCAGACTATGAACGACTGATTCTGTCATTAAACAAAATAATTGAGATAGAGATGGCTCAAGGAGAAAAGTGCTTAACTCACCTATGCTTAACCATTGGTCCCTAATGCTTAACTATTGTTGCGATATCGGTAACTTTGGAGGGATTTGCAGCAATGATATCACCCTCTTCACTATTTTTTTAAAGTAATAGAGCTTAAATCACCAGTGAGGGTACTGCAAGATTAAAAAAAAAAAAACTTAGAAGAGAAAGTGCACCATTGGTTATGATAATATAATCTACTAACCATTTTGAGTTTTGAAAAAAAGAAAAGAAAAAAGAAAGTGCACCATAGATGACAATTTTGAAGACGATGTCTAACCACAAGGAAGGGATGCAATTTGATTCTTTGCTGAAGACTACAAGAAGTACAAAGTAATTCTAACTTGTGAGCAATAGTGTAGGCATAAGGACGGCATGCAATTTGATACTTTGCATGAAGATTCCAACAAGTACAAAGTGATTCTAATCCACAAGAAAACGTCTAGGTATAGCTAGAGACTAGTAATTTACTTTCTTTCGCTGGACGATTGCAAGCTATGGAGGCTCATGAAAATCAAGAGGATTTAATCTCTAGTTTGCCAAGGAATTTCCAAAGGAGAGGGAGAAATCTCTCTAGCAATTCCTCTAAATCAAACAGGTGAAGAAGTGCATCACCTCATAAACGGAGCCCTCTTGTATTGAGAGGGCCCCTTAGTCACCAAAAAGGGGAAATGCAATGCCTCCTGGAAAAAGAACTCCTTCATAAAGAGGAAGATAATCATGCCAACTAGTTGGACAGAAGAGAACAAAATTCTTTTTACTTTGGTTCTGAGGGGGATGAGGTCAAGAGCACAGAGCTCTCAAATGATGAGGTGCCTCCTTAAAGAAGATGTGATAGATGCTCTCTGGTGGAAAAAACAAAGCATAGATGATTGAGTTCCGATCCAAGTTTCTAGTCTTTTGAAGTGGATTCAAGCAGCCATAGAAGATCATCAAGGAGAAAAAGACGGGGGAGGCCACTTTCTCTCATTTGATGGAAGTCCTGGTAATATCGACAAGCTAATGAACTTCATTCAAAAATTCAGTGCTGCCTTTGATGGAGAGAATTCCACTGAGCAATCCAAGCTATGCTATGTACCTCCAAAAGACTACTAGGTAGGGAGAGCTACCCTAGAAGCTCAAGGAGAGGCACCAAGGACTTGCAAGGAGTGTAGCTCATTGTTTGCTGTCATGAAACAATTCCTCACAAGCCAAGTTAAAGATGGTGTTCTCACTACGTTGAGAAGTCCCAAATTTGAAAGAGAAGAAACCATCCAAAAGTATGTTGACAAGTTTTTGGATTAACATCTCAAAGCCAATGCATTGTCTTCAAGATAATAGATTTCTATAAGGAACGTCAAAATTTTGTGTAGGTGTTTGTAAAGGTATGCAAACATATGTCCATGCATAGAGATCATAGATCACATCACAAATCATCCATACACCTGATTGCCTCAAAGAGCATTTCACCTTCTAGAATATGTGCACAAGTTTCCCCTTCTAAGAGCTTTGCATATGTCTATGCATGTGGAGACAACAATGGAGCTCTTGCAGGAGGTATGCACGGAGCTTGCTAGGGATGATACATGAGATACAGATTGGTAGCAATGTTGTTGGACCTATCTTGCAAACTTTTGAACAATGTGAAACCATCCTAAAACCTCAAAAGAGAAAAAAATTTAGCGGAAGGGCACTGGGAACAATCCCTACTCTTGGGAAGCAGAGGAAGACCCATAGTGTTTTGTGGTGCAACCAATTGTGTATATTAGGAACTTAAAAGTTGTGTGAGAGAAGGATTTGATATTGTACTTGCTTAACATAGGCATTTTGCTAGCACAACATTGAGAGGATGAATTACAACATGTTTGATCAATGTGAAAGATGGACAAAGAATGGTTTCAATATGACTGCCATCTAGCTCCTTGTGATAATCTGTTGAATGGTCTTAGGGATGTCATAGGCCAAGAAAACAAAGCCTCTCAAGGAGGAGGCCCTTGGAAATTTTTGATGAAAATAGTAGATTGCCTTCAATGCGGGTTAGATCATAGGGGCATCAAGTAGCAATGGCAATGGTTGGCCCTTATGTGCCACCCACCCTCCCCCTCCTGTTCCAACACGCATCTTGGACAAGGAGAAAATTCATGATAAAGCCTTGCCTATGGTTTCACCTAGTTTAAATTCAAAACCAATCACAAAAAAATATTTGGATTGATAGGATTCATTGAAGTGCAGCAATGCACAATACCTTCTAGCAATAGTGTATGGGAATGATCCAAAAGCCTCTATTGCAAGCCATTGCAAAAACTCTACTTAAATTGCATGCAGATAATGTAGCATGCAGGTTTGGAGTTGTATGGGCTAGAGGTACTCTTCTAAATTAAAAAGGATTAAAAAGTTAGAGGTTTTCTAAGTTTGCTTGTGGTGCATACATAATTTTCTCTGCATGATGAAATTTCGCATATATGAAGATTAACAAGTGGGCAAAATAGCCAATTTGTCTTTCAATATTAACCATTCAATTCCTCAAAGGTGAAACAATAATGATTCTAATGGGTGAGAATTTATGTTTAGAAAAGGGGTAGGTTAATGTAGAAAAAGATGTGTTGAGTTGCAGAAAGTGCCTTGTCCATAGGCCTACACATGAGTAACCTCAATATTGTGTGACCAAGAGAAAAACATCGGGTTGGCCACAAAAGGCAATGGTGCTTGCAAAATATTGTGGTGTATGCCTCTTTTAGTTTTGTGAGAGCTAGATCTTTGAATGCTACAAGGGTAGATCTTTTGTTATCTCATTGTATAGCGGTATGAAATTGATTTGTCCTCTCCCCTTACTTCTTTGGGTGGTTGTTTCTCTAACTCTGGTACTGAGTCTTGGTTCTCGTATTGCTTGGACATGAGCCCTTGAGGGTGGATTGCTCTTTACCAAAAAAAGAGGTGAATCCTCCTATTTTTTTTTCCCACAAATGGTGTTGTCCCGCTCCTTTGCCCACCAGGGACATGAATAGAACGAGAATTCTCATTGAGGACAACAAATAATTGGCTTCTCCACTACTGTACTGGGCTCAAGGCTAACTTGACAAAGATGGATGAGTTCAATGATCAAGTGCTTCAAAATGCTCCTAACTTTGCATTCTTTGACTCGGATGGAACACATGAAATTGCATGCAAGCCAATCAAAGTGCTCATTTCTCAATCTCCTAGCTATCAAAAGATCAAACTCAAGCACCACAAGTTGGATGAATTAGAAAATCCTAAGGCAAAAATCTTGTACCCAATCCGCAAAGGAGGTATCATTAATTCCCAAATGCTTGTTAACATGTCTAGGAAGAAAATCACTATCCTAACATCCATTCCTATGTGCCTAGGTCTGTAGAGTTCGATTAGCAAGTGTTTCCAAACTTGCCTTGAAGAAAACTAGATATTTCTCACATGTTTTAGTGTAAAAATCGGCAAATCCTCTTTTTTCTTTTGTCTTAAGACCCGGGGAGGTTTAAGTGTAACATTTTTTTCTTTGGCTCGAAATAGTTTTTGGCGAGCCTGAATAGGACACACTATGGCAGGCTCCATTTTTTGACGATCAAATAATGACTTTTGTGACATCATGCTTGTTCTTTAAAATTGTTTACTCACATTGATATGTTCATGGTATGCTAATTCTTTCTAAATTTTTATTTGAAGATGCTTGAATGATTTTCTAACAAAGTTGCTTCTAGTGAAGATCTCTTATTCTTTCAATCCAATAGAAATACTCTACAAGGTAGCTCACTCAATTAAAACGGATCATCATGTTGGTTTAGAAAAAAGAATGATACTCTTTTAAACAAATAAACATTTTGGCTTCTGAAAACTTGAGTAGCACATCATAACATGCACAATACACATGCATGGAACAAAAGTTTCATCTACATATCTCTCTCTTGTTGGATATTGTTTAGGTTCTTTGGAATATGATGAAATTCTCTAAACAGGATCTTAAAAGAATTTCTAATATTTTTCCTTGATTAAAGGTTGCCTTTCCCAAGGAGAGAAAAAACATAGCATGTGGTACTCATGCATAAAATATGGCTACGTGTCAAGAAATGATATATGTGGTTGTTGAAGCACCATCAATACTCCAAAATTTTGCTGAATGTCAATTAAGGGTAGCTTTACCACGGCTTAGCAAAATTCCCTTACAAAGGGGTGGTTTGACAGAGATGTTCGACAACATACTCAGGCAATATGCAGGGATATCCTCCCATTATGGGTAGCTTTACCACGTCTTAGGGTTGAAACGTAATAAAAATATGGTACTGCATCGTCTAGTCCTCTCAAGGAAATGTATGGCTTTTGTGGATGATCAATTAATTCTTTTGGTTCTAGTTGTTAAGCTGTAATATTATGTTGTCCACTCTTTTTCCAATTTATAGATAATGAGATTTATAGCTATAGTATCATGTTGAAGCTTCTATCGAAGAAACTTTGGAAATTATGGCAAAGATGCTTTAGGAGTAGCTGATCTGGCTTGTGTCATGATGTATACAATCTGCAACATGCTTTTGACATGCATAGAGACATTTAATGAGAATGTAATAATCCAAAATAATAATTATGAACCATGGATGAGCTTTCTTGAAGGAGCTCAAGACCTCTTTTATGACCTGCCTGAATAGCCATCTTTTGAAGCTCTATTTGTCTTCTATGCCGAATACCAGGCTATCCTTTTTGCCGTCCTATTACATACAGACTTTTGATGAAGCATTTTGTATATGATATTTGAGCTCAGGTTCTAAATCTTTGGCCTTGTCCTCACAAATCTAAGGGCAAGGTTTATGGGCTACTTTGTAATAGAAATGAAGAATTCACTTCCACAAATGCTGATAAATGAGGAGGAAAATTGAAAGATGCTAGAAAAGAGGGATCAAAAATCTTACCCAAAGACCCCGGTCTATAGTGAGTCATGTCATGAGACGACATGGACTAAGAGGGGGGAAATGCTTGATGTTGAGTTAAAAATTCCATGAAAGCTAGATCCAATGTGGCATGTTTGTAATTTTTATCTCATTTGATAAAGTGGATTCAATGGGTTGTTTCACAATTTTTTTCTTGTCTATTTTTGTAGGTTGTTTAATTTTTTGGATGTAAATGAGACCCTGATTAGATTAGGGCTACGAGCTTCCGGGCTGTATTCAGTTTGTCCTCAACACTTGGATTGCCAGTTTAGAGAGTTGTTTTGACTCAAAAACCCCATTTGACCTTTTTGCTAAGGTATAGAAGCCAAAAATTTTAAATTTATTTAAGTTTTTTTGGATAATAAATATGAGTGCACACTCCTCTTGAGCACTCTAGCTACCTTCTTACTTTTGGTGCTAGTATCTCCCTTATGCAAGGTGAGATTGTGACTCCATGAGAGGCATGGTGTTCAAGGTGAAAGCTCTCCGCATCAACGTAAGTTTCTTGCAAAATTTCAAAGGTTTGGCGTGGCCAACCTTTTTTTTTTCTTGCTATGCTTGATTCATGTGTTTGTTTTGAGGTTAGAGCTCCCCTAAATAAAGCTAATGTGTGTATCTAACATCGAAATAGCTTGCTAAAATTAAGCCTATTCTTAATGTCCTTTTTGAATGAAGCATTGGTTCAGGGATTTGATACCATACATATGTTCTATAGGTCTTGTCTACTTACCTAGCAAGTTTGGTTTCATTTGAATCACTCTATCTCACTGAAATGCACATATAGGGCTTGCGATTGTGAGACTTAGTTTTGGTCAGTGAAAACTATCAACGATTGACAATTGCTATCTAGAAGCAAGCTATGACTGTGTTTTTCACGAGTTTGATAAACACTTGTAACCTCCATGCATTAGTCTATTTAGGTATATCCTATGGATTGAGAATTTTGTTTGTGGTTCTTGCTGCTACAATAAGATATAGGTAGGTTGCAGAGACCCCTTGAATCATAAAAAATGGGGATAAACAAGCCTCTTCTATGTTAGGACGATCTCTTCCTAGGCCATCATAGTTTTCTAGTTTATTTCCTGGATAGAAGTTGATGGTTAAAATTTTCCTTGATTCAGGCAAGGGATCACCCTTTTTTTACAAGGTTGGCCAAACTACTTTGATTGACGCTTTAATATTGATTGTTTTAGGAAATTTATTTTAGCAGCTCTTTTTACTTAAAAATTGGTAGTCATGAGTTTTCCTTTTCATTGTACTCATAAAGCTATGGCTTCTGCTAGTTTGCTTCTTCATTTCCATTGCTAGGATTCCAACAATATGATATCGAAAGAGGTATATAGCTTCTCATGCTTTTGATCATCTACCTAGCTTCTCTGGTTTTAATGTTTGCAATTGTTAAGCATTTGGTAAAAAGCTTCAATTATACGCTAGTGCAAAATCAAAACAGAAGCTCGTTTTGCTTCTTTGTATGGAGTATGTCCCAAGAAGGAATCAATAGCTGCTTTTATGCAGAGCTCTCAACTCTTAATGGATACATGATATAGGAAAAGCAAATATTCTATTCTTGGAGTAATTAGCATTGGCTACCAATATTAGCATCATGATAGGCTTTCAATACCTAGTGCTTTGCAACCTAATCCAATCTCACAGATGTGTTAAATGGGCCTAGGTGACCTCATCCTCGTACTCCATACGTACACAGAGGTTGAGCACAGAGATCATCTTTGTTAACGACTCCCATTTGACCTTGCCATAGTCATTTTCTCTCCTCTAGAGAAATGTTACTCTATTTAATAAACTTTTGAAAAAAGGTTTCTTTGATTGTTATTCACACACTACAAGTGATTATTTGGAAACCTCTTTGTTATTTGGGGGCTCCTTATGTCTTCAGAGGGAAGTAACCATCATAAGGATCAAAGTATCTTATTAGATACATTAAGTGCAAATCCTAAAGTAAATCAAAACCAACAACCAAAAGTCAACTCTCCTACAACTTGCCAAGGAGTTCATTTCAAAACGATAGTCTGGAAATGGTTTCTACCGTATATGAGGCAACGGATTGTAGAAAAGCAAACAAACCTAAGAGGACTGGTCTAGAACAATACATGTCATGATGACATCTTATAATAAGTAAAGCCTAGGAGTAGTTGTGATTTCTCTGTCAAGCAAATTTTTTTAATTATTTGGTGAGTTTCAAAAAGAAACTTTTAGTATTATATATCCACAAAGTTGGCTTATTGACATTTTTTTGGCTACTAGGGTAAAGGGGCCAATAACGAGACGGGGTCCAATACTTGAACACCTTCAAATTAAACATCAAATATCTTTAAGAATCTTGATAATCATGATGCAAATAGCATTGAGAACGTGGAGTGCCTTAGATGAGCTATCTTTTCATGGCACTTTTGTTCAAAACAATTCATCCTATCCCAAGATTGAATCATTTCATTTTAAAATGTCCCACTACTGATTCCTTCGTTTTAAAGGTTCTAATACTGGCCCCTTTACCCTAGTTTAACCTTTATTTTTTTTTCGTGCAAAGCATTTCTCAACTTAAATTGTGTAATTTTCAAAGAATTTCACCTATAACACATGAAAAAGCATCTTTGTGAGATCTTTTGTTCTTTACTATTGTTTTATCATGCACAAAATTCTCAATGGTGAAACTTTTTTCTATAAATGTTTTTGAAGTGGCCCATGGCTCTTTATGAATGTAAAGTCCCATGGGGACCTAAGAAAAAATGCACTTTGTAGCATCAATGAGCATGGCTATATAATCTTTGATGAGATGTGACTAGAATGGAAAAAATGAAGATCGTTCGACTAGAGCAATTCTGGGATGGCAACAGGAAGTGCTGGAATACTGCTGACTCTTTCGCCATCCAATTTCAACTGAATGGCTTTGAGATCGTACTAGTCTATAGGGTGATGAAAGAGCTTGATAAGGTGGTGATGCCAATTTGTGAATCCAACTTTGAATGGGACGCTTGGAGATGGCCCGAGAGTAGTCTCTTTTGGAAACCACATTCTAAAGGAATTTACCATGCATTAATGCACGAGGCTAATTGGTGTAGGCCCCTGAACAAATTATGGAAGAGGCACTGGACGGACAAATGGTGGGAGGGAGTCATGGAGAACATCTGGAAGCCAAGGTGGCCTCAATATATGAAGATATTTCTGCGAAAAGTGATGTGGGGTGCTCTGTCGACGGGTGTAAAGATACAAGAAAGAGGAATCGGGTTCGATCGTTGCTCGGGGTGCAGAATAGCTAGTGAAGACCTAGCCCACCTTTTCATGGGATGCCAGGAAATCAGTGGCATGTTGAGCCCTCCTTGGTCTACCGGGAGAGAAACTACCTCCCATCTAGCCCACTGCCATGGCCGGGAGGTTTTTGTGTTGTTCTTCGAAGGAAACCTTTTGACTGGTTTTAAGAATTCTTTCCAGTTACACTTAGCCATCTTGAGCACCGGGCTGAGGAAAGCAATATACGAGATCATAAAAGCATTAATCACTCTAATCTGGCTTGGAAGGGAAGGAGAACAAACTCCCATCTTCTCATTTTTGAGCTTATTTTTTCAAGGACCTATTGCAACCTTTGCCTATGGGTTACGTCCACCCCTACAGGGGCTCCTAGGTGTCTGAATACACTCCCTTTTGAGATAATCTCTCCTGTCCAGACTGCAGGGTCAAAAGAGTCATTCTCCGACAAGGAGATAAGCCTTGACTTCTCTATATTGCACTTGGATCCCGAGGCCACGGCAAATGTTTGCACAATCTCCAGAGCTCTCCTGACAACTTGAGGGTATGCCTTCAAGAATAGGAGCAAATCATTTGCAAAAGTTTTGGCCAGTATAGCTGGTCGTTGCCCGGTAATGCTTGACCTTGAATCTCTCCCCGCGCAGCACTGGCCTCGAGCATCGTAAGAAGCAGATGTGACCTGATGACGAAAAGCAAGGGGGCCAGGGGACATCCTTGCTTTATAGACCTTTTAACCTCAAAAGAGCCCATAATTATGTCATTAAACAGGAGCTTTGATTGGCTGCCAATGCCTAGTGTGCGTATGAGGTGAAAAAGGCGAGGCCCAAAGCCCAGAGCTCCCACGACTTCTTCTATATAGGATCACTCTATTCTATCATAGGCTTTGTCAAGGTCCAGCTGCAACAAGATGCACTCTTGCTTGGAGAAGGATGCATACTCTATTCCTACCATTGCTGCCAAGATATTGTCATATATAGATCTCCCTTCAATGAACCCGTGTTGATGGGGAGAGATGATCCGACTCAGGAGGGGGGCAAGTTTGAGAGCTATCGCTCGGCAATAATTTTGTATGCTACTGACATCATCGTAATGGGACACCAATGTGTAAGTTGAGAGCACCAAATCTGTTTGGGGATGGGCTTGATAAGCCCTCTCTTAACACTTGCATCCAATGACTCTTCGGAAACAGCTTGATTGGCCATCCGTGTGACTGGGCCCTTGAGATCATCCCAAAATTCTTTGAAGAATTCAGCTGTTAGTCCATCCAACCGGGGGGCTTTTCATTGCCAAGAGCTTTTAGTGCCGCTGAGCATTCCTCCTCAGAGAAGGCCTTTTCCATGTGGTTGGCTTCCTCCTGGGGAACCTTCTTTTCAACACTCCCAAGTAAAGCCGCTCGGGCTTCTTCCACTTCCTGAGATTGGGTCTCTGGTTGGCCTATAATCTAGCGGAGATAATTCTAGACATCTCATCTTGGTTTTGAATTGTATTCCCTTTCTCATCATTGAGCACTTGCATGCGGCCTCGACTCTTCCTCACTTTCAGAGCCCTAAAAAAATGTGCTTGGTTAGAAGGCTCTGGTTGAAGGAAAGTTTCCGTAGAGAGCAATCTCGCCTTATTGATTTCCTCCAGCTGCTCGTTGGCCAGGTGAGATTTAGATTCAAGCCATCGCTTGTGCTCATCCTCGGTAGCCAGTGCCGGGGCAGCCTTCCTAGAGGCTAATTGCGCTACCTCCTCTGTGAGATGTTTGATATGTGCCTCATTGGCTTTTTTAACCCGAGGACCCGAAGTTTATAAAGTATTCTTTTGAATATGATTAGCTAGTATGTAATTTCAAATGGACAGTTAAAAACAACAAAATCAAATAATTCATACAGATAGCTTTTTGTACACTCCAAACAAATATATTCTAAGCACTAGGTTTATTCATCCCCACATCTTTCTTGAGCTTTCCCAACGCTTTCTTGGTGATGCTTCTGATGGGAGAATCTTTGAACAGGTGTGTCCCTGTAAAACCAGAACCTTTTTCTCCCCTCTCGGGGATTGCCTTCCCCCTTTATTTTTCTCGAGTTGTAAGTGTAATGGCATGTGATTGGAGAGGCTTTTTGTTGAGATTACCTTCATCTCTAATGTCGATGAGATCCAGTCAGCTTGATGAGAGCAGTAGCATCTGTCCAGTCGGGAGGCAGTGCAGGCATACTGAAGGCTTATGTAGGTGAATCGAGGCATGCTATCCCATGGGCCCACTTCCCACAAGTGAATCAACGGAGCCTGTTCTATCCTTGCTTTTCTCAACCAGCATCCACAGTTTAGCTCTATCCTTTGAGTTGCAAGGGCCGTAAACATTTACTATGGTGATAGGTTGATTGTCCCATCTGATTCTAACACCAAGGACTCGTCCAGAGGGGTGGTTTAGAACCATCTTTGGCTCCAAATCTCTGTCATCAGCAATGAACAAGACACCACTGAAACCGTCACTTCCTTCCCCATAAAAGATAAGTTTTTTTCCTCCAACCTGTTTTCTTGCTACGAGCATCCAAATAGTGCTCTTGGAAGGCCCAGCAAATTGGCTGTCTTCTCTTTCTTCACTTCTTCCCAGATGAGAGTGCCCTTCTTCCGGGTTTTTAATCTCTTCACATTCCAAGATTGAATAGAGAGAGTATCCATCATTGGGAAAGGGGGACAAATGCTTCTGCCTCCAGAAACTCTTCAGCAGAGTTCCCATTCAGGTTGTCCTCTTCCATTGGCTCCTTTTCTATTGGAACCTGTATGGTATCCAGCTTGGAAGTGAAAAGGTCCTCTTGATTTGTCTTCCCCAAAACTTCAAATATGTTGTCATATAAGAAAGGAGGCTTTGGGAAATCCGGCGGAAGACCTTTGATTTGTGCCAAGGCCCTAGCCTGCGCTTTGAACCGTTTATATAAAATATGAGATACTTATTATCAGCTCTCATCTTTTGACCCAAGAATTGGAGATATCACGATCTTCTGGATTACTGGGGGGGGGGGGGGGGGGGGGGGGGGGGGGCGTTAATACTATCCACTCACAATTGTGAGTTTTGTAAAAAAAAAAAAAAAAAAAAACTTGTGAACCTTAATATTTGTCCCAAAACATAATTGTGAGGCTAAACGAACAACATGGTATGATCACTAAATCATTGAAGTTTATAAAAAAAATTAAGATACTGTCTAGAAAAATCCTTAGCCTTCCTAGTATGCAATTGATTGCCAAAAAAAAGTTATTTTCACTGAAATGCTATGGTGCAACAACTTTGGAAGCTTACCAGTACTAAGAAGTGAGTAATTTTCAAAGTTGTTCATTTTTTTCCATAAGTAGTGGTATCTTAAGAAAGGGTTAAAAAAAAAAAGGGATTTTGTATGAGTTTGGAGGGTTTTATCAAAACCCTTAAAGGATGGTTTTATGTCCTATTAGGTCACAAAACTATTGTTAATTAATGGAAAAAGGTTTGTGGCATATTGTAAAAGGAAGAGAGACACACACTAACAGAGAAGAGAGCTCACAATGGGAGATGAAAAATGATAAGGCGTTGGAAATCACTGGAGAGCACATTCACAACACTTTAGTGCATCACATTGGGTCTTGCATTATAGCAAAAGAAGTCAGATAGTTCTCGTGGATGTGCTTGTAAACACTCAAAGATCATCATACTCATCTATTTTTTTGCACTCGTTTTGTGCTGTATGTTACTCGCACATTAATTAATTATCAAGTTTCCATGTCTTCTTAAAGAGTTTAGAGCAAAAGCATAGTTTGCGTTTGTTCACGTGCACAACACAACGAAAGAGAACACCGTAATCATCTGTGGGATGAACAATAATTTTGGACATAATGAGCAAATTGAGACGACAAAAGACAATAGCATGACAATCTTCAACGTAATGACCAAATCGTATCAGGTTGTTTTCGTATCTCAGCATTACGAAGCATAGCGTTCTCTTATGTTGACATGAATTCCAAACACAACCAAAAAATTGCCAGACAATCGAGTTGGAAGTTGACATGATTGTCAAAATTCTGTTATGATCTCGATAGTTACATGACGTTACAAATATATGGGAGTAAATAACCAAAATGCCTGGAGAGCAAAAATACCTAGCACCTGTCCAGATTCTCCTCAATCCCAGTAAATATTCAGAGTTTGCACCAGATAAAAAGCGCAGCAACTGTCCAGATTCTGCTCACAAAAAGACCAGGAGATATTTGACAATCTAGTCGACAAGATGTCTATTTAGCAAGTTCGCAAGCCTGCATAGCAATGCATTCAACTTGCTGAGCTGCGTTTTCAATTTTGACACTTCAGTACGCAGCATTGCAATTTGCTCCTCTAGCTTCGAAACCTGTATATCGGCGAGATTTGTTTCACGTTCATCGATTGCGTCTTTCAACCTATCTACTGCGTCCAGGAGATCAGATCGAAGAGCACGATAACCCTCCTTGGTTCCTTGTTACCTCATGCAAAATTTCTGTCACCATGTCCTCAACCTTCTCCAATCTTGGATCTTGAATCTCATCTAGCGACTCATCTACTTGTGTATCTGTCATTGAGTCCACCAAGTTCACCTGGTCCATTATACCCTGCAATCATAGAATACAAAATTTTAGTCTCATCACATGCAAGAAATAGAAGTGATTACAATAGACTAGCAATACATTGTATCATGCAACTGTTGTCACACCAACACTATGCACCAACGGAATGTACTCATTGCCTATTTGTGGGCTTGCTCCATTTTGTTGGCTATAGTTATCTTCGTCATTCGTTCGCACACTTGCTGGACTGTTGAGGACATGTTTGGTAGTTAGCAAAGTGCAAAATCAAAATCGTTCCTATGCATATTGATGACCATACCTCTCAATTCCTTGCCAGCGGGAGTGGAACCAGTCGGCACGTGGGTGAGTTGTACTATGCTTGGTAGGACATGTTTGGTAGTTAGCAAAGTGCAAAATCAAAATCATTCCTATGCATATTGATGACCATACCTCTCAATTCCTTGCCAGCGGGAGTGGAACCAGTCGGCACGTGGGTGAGTTGTACTATGCTCATCACTGTTGATGAAGATACTAGCGACATCTTGGTAAGTCGTGGTTGATGGATAAACCATGCATCTCCAAAGAGCTTTTGTCTTGCCTAATTGCATCCCCCTGCCTTGGTAAGGTGTCACCCACGCCGACGACGGATAATATTTCCCAGTTTTTAGCATCTTGTGGACGGTAGACAAGAAATCGTTTCCCAACGGATGTCCCAATCTAAACTTCCAAAACATATATGTTCTATCGAATATATTTGCAGGCGTCAAACATACTTTCTTCTTCAGGTCGTCACCGCCATACAAACTGTACAACTCTATTCCCTTGTTAATCTCATCTGCATCAATGTTGTGCATCACGACTTGAAAATATGGCTGGTGTTGGTCCTTCAAGCAATAGCCGAGCATACCCTCAAAGGTATGCCATATTACTTTTTTTCAACGCACGTCAAAGCACCATCCCACCTGTAGGCAAAGCCTTTACCCCCAAACAAATTTGTTTACTTTCCTATTTGCTGCAACAACCGAGCAAGTCCCCCTTCCTATTTGCTGCAACCAACGAGCTAGTCCAAAGCCGCATCACCATCTGGAAGTGCAAGTGAAAAAGACTACCGCCTCTTTCAACAGCACAAAGACCAGCAATTGTCTCCTTTTCAAGGAATGCACGCATAGAACCTAACAAATCTACATCAATATCACAACCCCCTAAAGACACCGTCACGCTAACCTCCATAACCTTACAGCTCTTCGACTTGTCAGTCCTACTACTACCAGATGGCCTTTTGTGCTGATTTTTGTTTTATGTTACATTGCCCACATGCCCTCACTTAGGTGCTCCTGCTGGAGGGGCTCTCCACAATGCCCTCATTTCCCTTCCCCGTGTAGCAATCCCGTGGTGTGTAGCAACCCTTTTCCCTCGGTTGGATGCTGCGTGCAGCGGGCCACTGCCTTGAGGTGAACCATAGCCTTTTGGATGAAAGAACAACATGGAGGACAATACAGTACCCTTTCAGGCTATCGACATGAACTCAGCACACAATCGACAACATAAACAAAAGACTACAGCACGTATTACCTGCACCTGCTTCGATTCACCGACAGCCTGCGTCCACAGCGAAAAGAGATAGAACCATATCCCGACAACTGAGTAAAAACATCCGCAATCTCACAAAATAGGCAAAGGCATGCGTCGCTGTGCAGCAATAACTGTCGCCAGATGTCCCGACACACGCCAGACCGCCTAGCTCGCATTGGATTTGCTTCGTCAAACTTGGTTCGCAGCTACGAAGATTCGTACTAATCCCAGCAGGAAAAACTCGTTTCAGGCACCTACTCACAAACTTCAATGGTTAATCATTTAAGCAATTTCAAAAGATTGCTTACATAGTTGGTCAAGATTCAAGCAATAGTTGAAGATAATGGCATTCTTTTTTAAAATCTTTACTGAAGACGAGTGTTATAGTCTCCTAACTACTTTGAAGAATCTACTAGCATCGAAACTCATAGACATAGAAGATTCAGTGCTTGAAGAAAATCAAAGAATCGTAATAAGGCCTTTCACCATCGAATTTGAACAAAATTTATGAGCTTTACCTACCGTTTGTTGACAACAAGACATGAGTAGTCCTAGATCAATCTTCCAAATTTTGCTTTCGCTTGAGTGTCCATATTAGCACTTTGCTTTCTTGTATAATCTTTGCAAAGCTTGCCACCTCAGGATCTCCTTCGAGCACCCGACGGATCCTTGTCTGCCATACACTATGGAAGAAGAAGTACCTTACAATTTGCGTGCTGATGAGGAAAACAAAACTTCCCAACTTCTTACCTCCAAGGAATAAATCATCCTTGAAAAAACCAATTTTTCATGTCCTTTGTACTCACTTGCGTACTTTCCCTGCGATGCCTTTGATAGCCGGACATTTGTTTCCGAGATAGAATATTTACATGGTTAAAGCTTTCTTTGATTTAAGTTTGATTTGTAATCTTTTGGTGAATTTATAATACAATCACTCACAATTGTGAAGAACCCCCCCCCTCCCCCCCCCCCCCCCCCTCCCCACCCCCCCCCCCCCCCCGCCCCCCCCCAAAAAAAAAAAAAACCCCCTTGTCCTTGATTTAGGTCATCAGCCAGTCACTACCCTTTTACAAGGTTGGCTAAACTCCTTTGATTGAGGCTTTAATATAGATTGTGTTATGAAAGGCCATACGAAGGCTCTTTTCACTTGCCAAATTGGTAGTTGTGAGTTTTTCTTTTCACAGTGCTCACAAGGCTGTGACTTCTACTAGTTTGTTTCTTTATTTCCTTTGATTGAGTTTTTAATATATATTTTTTTAAGAAAGACTATATGAAGACTCTTTTCACGTAATAAATTGGTTATCCTGAGTTTTTCTTTTCACTATGCTCACAAGGCTGTGTCTTCTACTAGTTTGTTGCTTTATTAAGCCATGCTAGGGTTGCGCGGACTTGCACATCCTACATGAGCAGGGAGGCTTCGGGTAGACGTTGGCGGAACTCAACATGAGTAGGGCTAGTTGGCAGTGGGCGTCGCAGGTGGTGGCTTTGTCATGTGGGTAGGGATCATCCCAGTTGGGGGCTCCTGGCCACCCCCCCTCTGTTTCTTGCTCATGCTGTTCTTGTTTATAGACTTTTTGGCAAAGGGAGGAGTTCACCCCTCCCACCTCTCCGTCGAGAGGCAAAGGCTGATTTGACAACTTGGTTGCAAAGGTTTGGCATGTTGGTCTCTGTGGTTGAAGTTCCATGGTATAGTCCACACTGCAGGGGGGGTTTTTAGTGGCAGCGGAGGCCTTTGGTGGCACTCTCCTGGATGTGGTTTCGGATCTTGGTGGTGGCGCGTTGACACTTTGCCTAGCAGAGGTGCATCCTTAGGTTTTTATCTCTTGTGTCGGTTAGGCTCTGTGGGAGCTATTGTCAATGTCTTGGTGCTAGTTCAATGTTGCTCTCGGGTTCGTATGTAAGAGGTGATGGCGTGCATGCTGCCCCCTTAAGCGGCCTTGTTTGTGTTCTTCTACGGCGAGCGATCATATGCTAGTAGTTGGTGGTGCTTGTTAGTTCTTCTTCAGTTGTGTTTGCTTCGAAGTCCTGTGGGCATCATTGTAGGTGGTGGCAGAGCCTCTTTGGATGTTGGCATCCCAGCTGTGTCGCCCTGTGAACAATTTGTTTTTCATTTTGATTATGTATTATGGGGTTGGGGGATCCCTCTAAAAACTCCATGAACTCTTATGCTTTGTTTTTTTTGCAAAACTCATAGAATGTGCGCAAATTAAATTAAATCCCAAAAAATTTACAGACAAGCCCTGCTCAAAGATGAGCCATGACATCATAAGGACCCAAAGTGCTAGGAAACAATAGTGTCAGGCTAACAAGGGAGCCACCCTGATATAACAAAACCGACAAGCTTTACAGGGAGCCACCCTCCAGATTACATATCCAAAATATCTGCCTGGCTGCCACATGTGGCAAACTCCCTGCCACAGGAAATGCTGGCTCCCATCAACTCTTATGCTCTTATGTGACCATGTTGTATCCTTTTTAAAGCCATGGCTCAAAATGTGTGAGCAAGGTTGGACATGTAGTTTTTTTGGATGTTTAATATAATCTCGGACTCACTCAGTTGAGTGAGTTTTGAAAAAAAAAAAAAAGACTATATGAAGGCTGTAGTCATGAGTTTTTCTTTTCACTATGAACTTTATATAGCTACTACTCGATCGAACTTCATTAAGTGGAATATATCTAGATTCCTCATCGCTCTCCGCTTTTTTGCAAAAGAGAGCCTTCGTGCCGTGCACGTGCTGCCATGTGTTTGCGTTGGCCTGCCTCTGTGGTGTCCCTTCATCACAGTCGGGCTCGTGCTTCTGACTCCTTTGCACTCATAGAGGAAAAGGTAGGAAGAATGGACCTTGAATTGAGGCTGCACTCCTCTAGCGCATGGATTTCATGACCTGTAAACACGACCAGACTACGCAATCTAGCTCAGTGTTACAAATGCAAATTGACATGGTGACGAGTGGGGCAAGCGTCTGTTTGGATTGGTGGAGACAAAAGCGATTGACATGAGTGCGACGAGCAGTTAGTTGTCGATGTGGGCTCAACATGCTCAAAGATCTGAACCATCCTAGGAAGGCTTTCATGCCCACCAATAGTGCTTGAGTGACAGAGAGACAGAGAAAGACGCAAGGAGCAAGAGTGATCGGACCATTTACTGGACATGAATCACAAGTTGAATATGATAAAAGGCAAAGAAGTCAACCGAAGACAAATTGCAAAAACAAATTTTTTGATAATGATTATCGAATATTTACAAGTGCCAAATCGAGGTGTATTGCATTGTCAAAAAGTTATGTCTGTCAGTAACTAGATGTCGCTACTATTTACGTATATTTCCTACTCGACCGCGTTCTTGCTGAGTATCACCGACATTCTGATTATGAGCGCATTTAGTTTGTTTAGTTGTGTCTTCAATGATGAGACTTGCTTGCGCAACGCAAAAATATGCTCAAGCGTGCAAATCTGGACATCAGCAAGCTCCCCTTGGTAACTTTCAATTGCATCTTTGAGAGCACAGTTTGTTGTTATCACTTTTGCACGGAAAGATTTGTTGTCATTCAGCGTATCTCCAAAAAGTTTGGACAAAATTTGTGTTGCTAATTCTTCTGTCTTGTCGAGTCGTGGGTCTTTAATCTGGTTTAGGAGCTCATCCGGTTGCGTTTCTCCTGGTGTCATCAAAAACTCGCTTTCTTCATCCCGTTCCATTCCTTCCTCGGATGGACACAATAGAATTATTAGCATCGCTATTTATGCACATTTGAATAGAATAAAGAAAAACAACGAACGCACAAACTCAACAGATGGCAACATGCAACTGTCGTCACCCCTATCTTGAGAACCAACGGCATATACTCAACATCACTGATCTTGTGCTCTGTTTCTTCATTGTCTTGCTGTTCATCAACAGCAACCACACTTGCTGGGCTGGATGGTACGTGTTAGGAGATCAATGTATACAGGGTTTAGAGTGTTGTTTCAATCTATGTAACAACGCACCTTTGCACGTCCTGCCATCGAGATAGAAACCAGTCAGCCCCTAGATGGGAAGTCCCATACATTTGACTATTGATGAATATGCTGACAAAATCTTGGTACATTGTTAATGATGGGTGCACCATACACCTCCAAAGCGCCTTGGTCTTCCCTAGCTATTTCCCACGGCCTTGGTATGGCGTGACCCAAGACGATGAGGGGTAGTACCTTCCCATTTTGAGCATTTTGTGTAGGGCCGACAAAAAGTTGCTACCTAGCGGGTGCATCAATTTGAACTTCCAGAACATAAATTCTCCGTCAAATATATTGATTGGTGTTAAGTACACCTTCTTTTTGAGCTCATCGCCGCCATACAAACTGTATAGCTCGACGCCCTTGTTTATGTTGCTTGGCTCGATATTGTGGATCGCCATTTGAAAGTACGGCTGCCCATGATCCTTGATGTAGTAGCCAACCATTCCCTTGAACGTATGCATATTGCACTGCTTCAAAGCGCGGCAAAGCACCGTAGCTCATGTTGGAGAATCTTTATCCCACACGAGATACTGCTTGATTTTTTTGTTTGCAGAGATCAATGAGCTAGTCCACAATCGGATGATCATCTGAAAATGCAGGTGGAAGACGTCTCCTCCCCTCTCAACTGCACATAACCCAGCTAGGGTCTCTTTTGAAAGGAATGATTGCATAGATGACAATAACGCTACATCTACGTCTTCGCCTCCAACCGAGATAGTCACGCTAATCTCCATTATTCTAGGACGTCTTTCCCTCCTCTTTGCACGACTTGGCTCAATTGCATCTCCCTTCAAACGGGATTTCACTTTCAATCGTGCCATGTGCCTGCAAGGAATGACTAATACCCTAGGACAACACAGATTTCTGTACACTCATGCAAGAAGACATGCAAATTGTCAGAGCTTCTCAACTCACCAGTCATAATCTGACGACCAGCGTCTTTAACAAACAATAAATGACTAGTATCCTAACACACCGCAAATACCCATACATTCATGTAAGAACAACTGCAATCCTAGCTTGACAGTCAGGACTTACCAGATCACCAATCACAACCTCACCAACAACCTTTTAAACAAACACGACCAACACAATGCAGCGAGAACGAGACACTTCATAAAAAAAGAGACACAGCCTATCAAAGCTAGTGAGCTCACCACAAAGAACTTTACCAGCAATCACCTTTAGCCGTGCTCTGTTCGTGGGTCGACATTGCTGCATGCAACTTCTAGCGATATTTAAAAAGCCTTTGCAGATAGTCTTGTCCTGGCACTTGGTCCTTACACTGCAGCTGCTGTCATGTCCTTCCATGCCACCTACCGCAAACTTGCGTTTTGTTTTGTCATTCCTAAAGCACATTGCGAGATTCACCCAAACGAGACATGCATACAGACCTATTGGTTTGTTTGTTTCTTTTATTTCTACTAAGCTCACGTGTTACATTTACATATTTGGGAGTGACAACGCCCCCCCTTTCCCCCCCCTCCCCTCCCCCCCCCCCCCCAAAAAATAAAATAAAAATAAAAATAAAAAAATCACCATGAGTGGAAAAGATGATGCAGGACAACTTTTTATTCTTGCAATAACAAAGCAGTTATTTATAGAACAGGTTACAAAGAACTTTATACTTTTATACTTTTTCCAAAATGTACATGGAGAAACTTTTTGTTCTAAAGGAAAACTTAGAAGATAAGACATACATTTTCAAGTAGGTGCCCAAAACGACTTTTTCATTTTTTTTTAGAGGGAATCAAAGAAGATGCTACTTTGTGGATTGAAGAGGAAAAGGGAGAGGATAAGACCCGTTGTCAAGAGGAAAAGTAAAAAATGAAATATTTTCTCAATGGTTTCATCTACACGTGTGGTCATTTTGGGCTTTTTTGAAGATGTTAGGATATCATTTCATTTCATTTTTTGCATTCTTTTTGTGTCCTGTTGCTGCACGCAGGCAGACTCTCTCTATCTCTCTCTCTCTCTCTCAAGCATGGCGAGGGGATCGTGAGAGGCTCCTTGTGCACTATGCGATATGGAGCAGCAAATCTCTACAAGGTCACTATCGATGTCAGCGTGAGGAGCTGGGGGCAACCCATGCAAAGTCAGAGCCGCGACCGAGAGAGAGGGGGAAAGCAGGTAGGGGCATGCAGAGAGACAAAGAGGCCACGCTTGCATGACTTGCAGAGAGAGCTTGGGGGAATTTTGCACCTCGTGATAAGATCTTCGAGGCATTTTGTACCACGCATCTACGAGCACCCAGAGACTCTCTCTCTCTCTCTCTTTCTCTTTCTCCTACTGATGCAAGCGGGTGAGGGAAGATGGCGGCTCCCGCCCTCTCTCTCTCTCTCTCTCTCTCTCTCTCTCTCTCTCTCTCTTTCACCTTAGCTGCGTGGGAACAGCTAAGGTGGGGCACTTTAGCTTTTGCGAATGCTAGGAAAGGAATCTTACAGTTTAATTAATTAATGAAGCACAAAGTACAGCCAGTAGTAGTAGTAGTAGTTGATCAAGTAGGCTTGCAGGTTGTAGCATGCCTATATGAACTTTCAAATTTATTTTTTCCAAGTTTAAAGGCCCTTTCCTAATGTTTCTTCTATTGTTCTCTTGCTAATCATCTCAACCTCTAATAGCATTTGTGCAATTATAGCTACATTTAAGTGCCAATAAATGTAATGAATCTAAACTAATTTAATAGATTTAGATTCTAAATCCTACCCAATGGTGGTGGCAACCTCTGTGTTTTCCTACTTAATTTTTTAATGGATTGTTGTTTTTTGTGAATCAAGTATCACTCACATATTGTAAGGTCTTCACCTGGTACTTAAGCTCCATTGATGACACTTTACTCCAATCCACAGAAGCAAGGATATGAACAATGAAAGTGAGGGAGATCTCTATCCTTCATGTAATGAAAATGGTCTATGAACTTTATGAATAGCGGAATTAATAGAATTAAAGTGAGCATTTTTGTGAGATTACTTTGAGAACATAGAGGGTGAACTTAATTGATGGTAAACATAGTACTTAATTAACTTGGCATGAACAATACCTTTACAAGAGAGAGTATTAGAGAACATGACAATAGTTGAGGATTGGATTTACTTGGAGCCGGTCCTCCTCCAAAGGCGTTTGTATTATAGATTCTCTTATCAAGAGGGATTTGGTACAATACAATCTTTGTGTTCCTTGTGACCTAGGTGATGCAATGAAGATGGAAAGCTTCATACATCATGAGCATAACATAAACTTTGCAAAAATCACTAAGTATCCCAAGCCTCAGTCCCAAGGCCTCAAACACCTTCAAAGATGGAGAGAGCTAGCGGGGAATGAGGGTAGGGAAGAGGAAGAAGAATCATTCATAGGAGAAAGAAATAGTTCCTCGCTTATCATCACTCTTCTTGCTTAGCATAGCATAATAGCATAGTAATAATGAAGATGAAGAAGATGACAAGCTTAAGCATTGAAGCATAGCTCTTGGTTGGATTTGCATTCCATAGCCAAGAGTGCTGGTGTAGGTTCTCCACTTCTCAACAAGCTTGGAGAAGGAGATGGAGCACTTGCACTTTGCACTTCACACAATGAGAGAGTGTGTGTGAGAGTATACCCCCTCTCATGCTTGGTCCAAAACCCCTCCCCCCCCCCCCCCTCTCTCTCTCTCTCTCTCTCTCTCTCTCTCTCTCTCTCTTTTGTATTATTTAATTTTATCATTTGGACATGTGTCCTCTTTTCTCTCCTTGAGAGAAAGAATTTAATTATTTATTTTTATGGATCTAAATTCTCATTGGAACCCTTTAAAGCGTATGCAATAGGATTCAAGCACATCATGAGGGGCAAATGGGGAGGATCTTGACATGTGTCTTTTATGCTTCTTAAGATATCATGTTTGAATTGAACACTTCGAGCACCTTAGTCATTTAAGCATGAAAATCGTTTATGCCTTTTGAGAGATCATGTTTGAATTGAACACTTCAAGAACCTTAGTCATTTAAGCATGAGAAGCACCTCAATCTTGGGCAAGGTTCCCACAAACACCTTAAGCATCTTATTTAGCAAGCACGACAAACACCTCGTGCTTGGGTAGGATTCCCACCTCAAGGTTAGCCCTAGCTTGCCTAAGGTAAAAAAAGACTTTCTAACACTAACTGTTGGAGGTCTTTAATGAAGCTAAACCTAAGTTCTTTAAGCTCCATCAGGTAGCATTGCTCTTTAACATACCATCTCTCATTTGTATCCCTTTAACCTTGGCCCCGTGTTGAGACAGATCTTACCATGTCATAGTACCTTGTCTTCATGCCAAAGGGTAGCTTCGGGTTGTAGCACCTCTTCTTGGTCTTTGATTTCTAGAGGGTCTTGAATAGTTGGTTCTCTTGGTTATTGTTAGCCATGCTAATTATACTAATGTTTTTACTTAGTGTATTCTTTGGCAATTCAAAACCTTAGTTGCTACTCCTCTTAGCCTTTGAAAATTAGCACTTAAGTATCTACACCCACGGCTCGAATTGGTTAATTATAGAGAGTAGTGGAGTGGGTCTAATATTGCAATTTCCAAGGGCTAGCTCCTTTAGGACTTCTTATGGCTCAATAATGATAAAACTATAGGCAAGTCTAAAAAGACCCCATTATTAAGACCAAAGCTCCCGAGGTGTGCACCATATCCCACATAGTGGGCTCAACAAAATCGATAATAGATCCCAGTCCCACTTACCTTAATATAATTAACAAAATCAAACATTAATAGGCTACTTAAGGACCTCTCTTATTAAGCAAGAAAAGAGAAACCAAATTCTCTAATATCAATGTAATGGAAATGGCCTATGAACTTTGAGAATAGCGGAACTAAGAGAATTAGAGTGACCATTTTTGTGAGATTACTCTGAGAACATAGAGTGTGAACTGAATTGATGGTAGCAACATAAACATAGTACTTAATTAACTTGGCATGAACTATAGTTTTGGGAGAGAGAGTATTTGAGAACATGACAATAGTTGAGGACGGGATTTACTTGGAGCCGGCGGTCCCCCCTCGAAAAGGCATTTGTATTATAGACTCTCCCATCAAGAGAGACTTGGTACAATACAATCTTTGTGCTCCTTGTGACCTAGGTGATGCAATGAAGATGGAAAGCTTCATGCATCACGAGCATAACATAAACTTTGCAAAAAGCATTAACTATCCCATGCCTCAGTCCCAAGGCCTCAAACACCTTCAAAGGTGGAGAGAGCTAGCGAGGAATGATAGTAGGGAAGAGGAAGAAGAATCATTCATAGAGAAAGAAATAGTTCCTCACTTATCACCACTCTTCTTGCTAAGCATATCATAATAGCATAGTAATGAAGATGAAGAAGATTGCCAGATTAAGCATTGAAGCATGGCTCTTGGTTGGATTTGTATTCCATAGCCAAGAGTGTTGATGTGTGCTCTCAACTTCTCAACAAGCTTGGAGAAGGAGATGGAGCTCTTGCACTTTTCACTTCACACAATGAGAGAGAGAGAGAGAGAGTGTGTGTGTGGAAGAGTATACCCCATCTCATGCTTGGTCTCGTATTATTTAATTGTATCAATTGGACATGTGTCCTCTTTTTCCTCTTTGAGAGAAAGGACTTAATTATTTATTTTTATGCATATAAATTCTCATTGGACTCCTTCATAGGATTCAAGCATATCATGAGGGCCAAATGGGGAGGATCTTGACATGTGTCTTTAATGCTTCTTAAGATATCATGTTTGAATTGAACACTTCAAGCACCTTAGCCATTTAAGCATGAAAATCGTTTATGCCCCTTGAGAGATCATGTTTGAATTGAACACTTCAGGAACCTTAGTCATTTAAGCATGAGAAGCACCTCAAGCTTGGGCAAGGTTCCCACAAACACGTTAAACACCTTGTTAACAAGCACGACAAGCCCCTCATGCTTGGGTGGGATTTCCACCTCAAGGTCAGCCCTAGCTTGCCTAGGGTCAAAGGAATTTTTAACACTAAATTTTGGAGGTCCTTAATGAAGCTAACCCTAAGGTCTTTAAGCTCCATCAAGTAGCATTTCTCTTTAACATACCACCTCTCATTTGTACCCCTTTAAACTTGGCCCGTGTTGAGACAGATCCATAAGCACATATCTATATTCTAACCCTTGTTCTCGTTTATTCTCCCACATTAAATGATCAGTTTAATATGAGAAAATCATTTGGGTTGGTTAAATAGTAGATTTTATGACATTACCTCTCTCTTGAAATCATAGTCGTCCTCGACTATGAGGTAGAAGAGATAAAGTCTTAGTCATTAGTCTATGTCTCTTAGCGGGTAGAGGATCCCTTTTCACCCCACCACATCATTCTAGAATGGATGACTAGTCCATTTTGTGCTTGGAAGACGTAGCTGCCGCAAGCATGTCTGCTCTTTAGTCCATATCATACTCACAAAGTAGAGTGACAAATTCTACTTGGTATTTGAGTGACGTTGTCATCACAAACATGATTCTAAGTATGCATACTATTTAAATTTGTGCACAAATTAGGATTAGTATTATAAGACAAAACATTGTTCATTTAAAAGGAATTTATATTGGCTTACTCTAGTGTAGCATTGTAAGCATTAACAAAGTTCATACTATCCTTAAGCTGTATTCCTTGTATCCATTCTAGAATCTTCAAAAGGATAATTTTTGAACTTAATAAGATGCCATTAGATAATCTTACCATGTCATAGTACCTTGTCTCCATGTCGAAGGATAGCTTCGGGTTGTAGCACCTCTTCTTGGTCTTCAATTTTTGGAGGGTCTTCAATAATTGGTTCTCTTGGTTATTGTCAGCCATGCTAATTATACTTATGTGTTTACGTAATGTATTCTTGGGCAATTCAAAACCTTAGTTGCTATTTCTTTTAGCCTTTGAAAATCAGCACTTAAGTATCTACACCCACCGCTCGAATTGATTTATTATAGAGAGTAGTGGAGTGGATCTAATATTGCAATTTCCAAGGGCTAGCTACTTCTGGATTTCTTATGGCTCAATAATGGTAAAGCCGTGGGCAAGTTTAAAAAGACCCCATTATTAAGACCAAAGCTCCCGAGGTGTGCACCATATCCCACATAGTGGGCTCAACAATATTCTTGTATACCTTTGATTAGCTCGTAAAAAACAGGCTCCTCTAATCTTTGTTTCCCAAAGGTTGACTTTTCCTTAATATTCTCATCTGTTGTGAGCAGGCATTAGGAATCATAATCACTATACTACATGACAATTATGTACACTTTATTGATGATTGTGAAACCTCATTATTTGCATGGGAAGCATAGAAAAGAACTTTGGATCTAGGAAAAAGAAAAGCGAAGTAAAGCTTACAGAAAGATCTATACAAATTGCAAATGGAACATAACGAAGATATTGCAAGCTTGGTAAATCGCCTCAAAAACCTTAGAAAGAATCAAAAGTTTAAATGGACAGAAGCACATGTAAAAGCCATGAAAAAGATAAAGGAGTTGCTCTAATCAGCACCAACTTTGAAAAAGGTAGACTATGGGTGTCAAAGGCTAGTAATTGTGACAGTTGACACCAGTCCTACAGGGATTGGTTGGGAAATAGGGCAAGATGACGAAGAAGGACACATGTATGTGGTGAGATTTGGAGTAAAGGTACTAAGTGTTCGCCAAAGAAACTATCCACAAATAAAGAGAGAGAGTTATGGGATATGGATACAGCCTTGAAAAATGGGAAAGAATACCTAATTGGTGCATGTGTGGTTGTAGAAACAGATTGTCTACCACTTCTTGGGATGATTACAAGTTGTTCAACGGCAGACATTGCTATGTTGCAGTGGATTGCTTACATTAAGTCCTTAAATCCTAAGTTTAAGCACATTGCAAGTAAATACAATACAATGGTAGATATGCTATCAAGGGCAAGGTATGAAGATGAGTCACAGATGATTGACGAGGGAGATGATGTAGGCACAAAGTTCTATTCTATCTCTCATGTCAAAGGTAACAATGTCTGCATGACTAATCCACCTAAATTGTTCTTGAAAGAGCTTTATGAAGGTGATTGGCTTCTTATTGGAATCTACTTGAGTACTCTAACAAAACAGGATGATTTGCCTGGACAAGAATTCAGGAGGATACGCAGGAAAGCGTATGGGTACTTTTGGAGGGATGGTTACTTGTGGAAGCATCCTAAACAAAAGGGTGCTACACCACAAAGGGTTATATGTAAAAAAGAGACTCAAGTAAAGCTCATGCAAGAGTTTCATGAGAGTCTATGGGCTTGACACAGGGGTGTGTGGGCAACCTTCTCCAAGTTGAAAGAAAAATACTAGTGGAAGGGTATGTATAAAGATGTATCTCAATTTGTAGAGTCATGTGTAACTTGTCAAATGTATTCAAATGTCCGATATCGTGATGGATTGCACCCTACATATCCACTAGCCATGCACTATAAATGGGTTGTGGATCTAGTTACAATGCCTTTAGAACTTTGGCAGATGAGATACTTGGTTCTTGCACGAGAGGGCCTAACTAACCAGGTTTAAGGAAGAGCATTAAGAGCTAAAATCACAGAAGCTGTGTGCAAACTCCTTCTTGATAAGGTGATTTGCCTTTATGGTTTCGTGGGGAGGATCACTGCAGATAGAGGTAAGCTGGATGCCGAGGAAGCAAGGGAGTTCTTTTCTAGATTAGGAATCAAGATTTCTCCTACTACAACTTACAACCCTGAAGACAATGGAAAGAGTGAAAGAGGCCAGGGCATCCTCTTATCATCAAAGCTTTGGCCAAGGCTTACGAAGAAAGAGTTGGTGCGTGGCCAAAACTGTTACCATATGCTTTATAGGCTGATCGTACAACACATAGCTCAGTAACTGGCTATATGCCTACGGAGCTAATTTATGGTCAAAAGCCAGTGATGCCGATTGAAGATACAATTCCCACATGGAATGTACTACCTTGGCAAGAGGGGCTTAGCAGGGAAGGTCTCCTTGCATTGTGCATAAGGCAACTAGAGAGAAGACCTGGAGACATTGAGGCTACAAAAGAACGACTCAAAAATACAAGGTTGAAAAACAAGGACTACTTTGATAAGCGACATCGGCTCAGGAGCAAAGGAATTGACAAAGGTGACTGGGTTTTAGTGTATGATAGTAGCCTTGATAACTAGCACACAGTCATGCATAAGTTCTGAAAAAGATTGTTTGGATTGTATGCTGTAAAGCATGTGCATGGAAATGCTACTTAAAGCCTGTCTGAACTAGATGGTATAGAAGTAAAGATTCTAATTGCAGGATCAAAATGTTTAAGAGAAGAGGAGACAATGATCTAGAAGATGTTGATGAGGAGGAAGAGCAAAACATAGGTGAAGATCAAAGTGAAGATGAAGCTTTAGAATTATCTAGTAAAGAAGAAATCAAGGAAAATATACAAGAGGGTTGATCTTACAAAGAGAGAATGTGGAAAATACCGGAGGATGTGCAGGTTTAGAGGGGGTGGATGTCGTGCTGTGACACGTACATATTGGGAATGCATGCTACAAGATCTATCTTGTAACTTTTTAGATACATAATTATATTTCCTATAATGTACGTATGCATATCTAAGTATAATAATAAGCTTTCTATCTCATCCTATTATTTATCTCAAGGGTAACATATTCCTACTTTACCGTTAAAAAGTACTATGGGAAAAGCGTCAATAGCTCCGCGTCTTTAACTTGGGGCAAAAAGCATTAATTGTTTCTTTCTACTATCTCATTATTATCTCACATCCTAGCTAGATCCTATGTCTAAGTTAACTTCCAATACATATATATTCTATGTATTTTTTATATTTTTCTTATATTTCTTTTAAATAGCTACTAGGAAGGAATCAAATCCTACTGGGACAGTAGGTGGCATGATTTTCAAAGATACACCTATTTTAATGCATTATTGTAAGTATGATTACAAAAATTTGTCGAGGAGCAATGTCATGCTTTCATATGGCATGAGGTGTCCATTGGAATCAAATAAAAGTCTAGGCTAAGGGGACCACAAGAAGACTTTTGCTGCCAAAACTCTACCCAATTTTGATGATTTTTTAACACAAGGTTCCAATCCGAACTGGAAAAAGTATGTAAAATGGGAGTTGTAGTTAATGAGCTGAATTTTCTGCCCATATTTTTACTTTTTTATTTGGAAACACGGTTGAGGAGATATGATCAAAATACTAGACCCCAATCTGTCCACATCATGCAGAGACAACTCATTTCAAACTTTGCCAGTTCCTGTTTACACTGGCTCTTCTCCTTCTTGTGTAAACCCTTGGGGGGGTTCCCTTTACCTATAAAATGGGACCTCTCCTTCCTTGAAAACCATTCAATAAATTCATGAGATGATCCATGAGTGAGTGAGAGGATTGTTGCTTAATTGTACTTAACCATTAATATAAGCCTAAGCCTACACTTGCTCCTAGAGGAAAACTAGCCATACTTGTAAGCTATCCTCGGAAGATCAACTCTAATCAAATAAGGTCTTGAACTTGGTGCATCAATCAAATTTTAAGTCTCCCCTCTTCTTCTCTCTCCATCATAATGGTGAACAACTCCCGAAGAGTTTGTCAAGTAAGATGTGTTTTACTTTGATATTTTGTTGATTTCTTGTTGTTTTCTTTTTCATCTCTAATCCAATGTATATCTCTAATCCAGCATATATTTATAATTTTATCTCCCTCTCTAACCAAACCTATCTCTCTCACTCTAGAAATTCATTCTCTCTACAAATTCTAGGTTCTCCTTGCTACAGGTATATCTCTCTCCGCAGTATCCTTATTGCCTACATACAAGAATAGGGCTTGGGAGGGAAACTTCTTATCTCTTCATTTCTCTCATATCTACATTTCTCACATACTATCCTAAATGAATAATCCAAATGATGTGAATTTTTATCACTTCATTCTCTGTGATCTATTAGAATTAACGTATGGATTAGCCGTAAAATACACTTTCAACAACGAATAGTGTTTCTCTTTGGCACAGAAAGGCTCAATGAAATACTTCTTTCACCGGATCCCATCATACTACCTCTTATAGACTATAAATTTTCTTTTGACCTAAGTGTAGTTATCTTGCTATGAACCAAGAGGATTTGTACACACAATGAATCCCAATCACTAGACAAAACATATATATTATTGTAAGCACAAAATTACAATTCCAAAGAACAATTCGCAGCCTGTTTGGTCAACAAAGATTGAATGCCATTAACTCATCTATTAACCATTTCATGTTACCCATGATACGATACGACCATAGTCTTGATGTTTTCATCTTTGTGTTGTTTTGATATTCTTTTTTGTGTTCTTTCTTTGTGTGTGTGAGTGCAAGAGAGAAAGAGTGGGGATTCTTTGATTTCTCTTCCTTCCAAACCTTAGACGTCATGGAATCTATGGTATAACTCCTTTATATACTTTTTGGAGTTCTCTCACAAACTCTCACAGCCAAAAGTACGGCGCTTTCCTGGCAAGACCGCAAATTTCTTGACAACGTTTTGTTTGTGGATGATACAACCTGCAACCTATGCTTTGAGCACTATAGCAAAAAAAAAAACATTTGAGAGCCATATCATCCAATTTTTTGTGCTGTGTTTGTGGCACCAAAGCATATGCCAAATAACCAAAAACAGGCATGTGCCCAATAGAAGGCTTTCTATCATGTCATGCTTCATATGGAGTAATAGACTGCAAAGCTTTTGTAGGACACTTGTTTAGTACATAAGTGGCACACATGATGGCCTCAAGCCAAAAAGAATGTGGCAAAGCTTGAATTTTGACCATATCGTGCCAATTCCGTAAGTGACCTACTTTTTCTCTTAGTAACACCATTTTGCTGAGGCGTATAAGGCACTGTATGTTGGTGTTTTATCCCACGACTAGTCAGAAATGCATTAAATTCATGAGAAATATACTCCCCCTCTCGATCGGAATGGAGGGTGACCATAGTACATTTCAAGACATTTTCAGCCATAACCAGAAATTGTTTGAAGCACATAAATACTTCGGACTTTGCTTTAAGAAAAAATACCCATGCATGCCTGGAGTAATCATCAATGAAAGTCATAAAGTAAAGGTAATTGCCCAAGGACGGAGTTTGTATGGGCCCACAAACATCACTATGCATAAGCTGCAATCTGCATGTGGCCTTAACTGAACCATCCTTTGGAAACTTCTAATGCTGCATCTTACCCAAAATACAGCCTTCACAAACATGTTTGACAGGTGCTTCAAGAGGCGGCAAAGAAGAAACCATATCAAATTTTTGTAAACACAACAAACTAGAAAAATTCAGATGACCAAAACGTGCATGCCAAAGTTTTACATATGAAATAGCCTTTGAATCCAAAACTACATTTGCAAAATTCCACCCACACTTGTCATACAAAGTGAGCTTATACATCCCACGGCATAAAATGCCAGATGCAACAATTTGATCACCGAAATTCCACCCACACTTGTCATACAAAGTGAGCTTATACATCCCACGGCATAAAATGCCAGATGCAACAATTTGATCACCGAAATTGAGATCATGTACTGTACATCTGTTATCCACAAATTAATCTACAAGACCAAGTCTAACAAGTGCAGATATAGACAAAATATTCTTCTTGATCCATGATACATAAAGTGCATCAAGAAGTGTGAAAGAACTGCCATCTGCAGCAGTAAGCACAATCTTTCTAACTCCTTGAACCGAATAAGAGACATTGTTGTCACAAGTAACTGAATTCCCATGAGGGACATACTCAAGAGAGGTGAACAAATCACGATGTGAGGTAATGTGCTTTGTAGAACCACTATCAGAATACCACACATGTGAATTTGTAGCAACTAACATGCATGCATTATGCACAATAGGATTAGAGGTACACTCTGTACTAAAATCCCATTCTGCATCAACATCAGCATCACAATCTTCTTTTAGAGAAGACTCAACAATAGCTGCATTTGTAGTGGAACCAGCATTTATAGTAGAACCACCCTCTTTCTTCATAGGCTAGCCATCTGGTTTCAATTCCTCATGTGTCAAGGTTCTCTTGACGACTACCCCTGCCCCATCATGCTCTCCTTTTCCATGCTCGAATGCTGAGAAGTTATGCATCATGTGCATGTTACCATATACATATGGTAGTGATGTGTGTGAACACATTAGGACCGCTGGGGCATTTTTTCCCTCTTTAGGAGGTTTTTTCCCCCGTGCATTGTATATACGCCCATCACTCTAGGGATATCTATCTTTCCTTTGCACACTAAGTAACACACTCTCTATTGTGTGCCTTGAGCTTCCTTCATCTTCTCCAAGCTGTGTGCGTTTCTTTGCAACCCTAATTCCAACAATTGGTATCAGAGCAGGTCACGTCCTCTCGGGCTTAGTCACCAGTTGTTCTAGCACACGCCTACTCACTTTCTCTGATTTCAGTGAGCTTTGGCAAGCATTCCCAGGTCGACAAATATTTTGGGAGAGCTAGTAGAGCTAGGTCTGCTTAGAATTTTGATTTGGACTGATTCCGGCCTCCGTTTCCGCTACAGGCAGTACTGCACACACTATTTTGTCATTTTGTGCAGAATTTTTGTAAGTGCCGTTTTCTGCATTACAGGTGCCTTATAGTCTTCTACGGTTTGTGCTATATAGCACAGGTTGTTCCCGCTCCATTTCTCCTATTTTCGGGCAGTTTTCACATTAGGTGCAACATTTACCATGGCTAACAACAACAACACAAATGTGTTCAAGATGTTTGCTTCTGAGGACAGGTTGGATGGGGACAACTACCCTATGTGGGCTTATATGATGCAACATGTTCTTGTGTCAAAGGGTGTCTGGAACATTGTGCAGGGCATTGATGTACGTCCTGGTTCTGAGGATGTAGGCGATGTTGAGGATGTTGCAGGTCTTGCTGCAAGGATTGCAGCGGTCGGAGTTGTTTTGCCTACGACAGAACAAGCTTGTTGGGATGTTAAGGATGCACAGGCTCATGCATTGATTGCGTTGTCTGTGAAGCGCACCATTGTTCCTCACATCCGTTCAACAAAATTTGCAAAACAGGCTTGGGATATTCTAGCAGGTCTTTATGCAAGCCGCAATGAGGCTAAAATTGCTTTGCTGCGTAAAGAGTTGGAGTTGAAGATTATGCATGAGGAAGATGATATGGACACTTTCCTTGCTAGTGTCAAGGATATCAATGAGCAACTTATTTCTACAGGAGAAGTCATTTCAGACAGTTCCCTTGTGCAGACTGTTCTTGATGCCTTACCAGATTCTTACCAGACTTTTGCTAGTACTTGGAGACTTATGACCCAAGGAAATCCAGAAGTTGTCAAGTTTGATGCACTATGCACATTTCTGTTGCAAGAGTCACTTTCCAGAAAAAACAGGACTAGGCAGTGTGTAGTTGAACATGCTTTTATTGCTTCTTAAAGAAAGGGTGGTAACAGTAATGCAGCCACTTCTTATGGTTCTGTTCCTAATGCTTCTGCTGGCAGCAATTCGTTTGGAAACTCTGGTGACAAGGGAAAAAAGAAGATGCATTTCCATTATTGTAAAGCTAATGATCACTTGATCAAGTCGTGTCCTAAGTTGAAGGCCAAAGAGGCCAAGAAGAAAGAGGGTGGTTCCACTGCAAATGCTGGTTCCACTACAAATGTAGCCATTGTTGAGTCTTCTGTGAAAGGAGACTGTAATGCTGATGTTGATGCAGAATGGGCTTTTAGCGCAGAGTGCACTTACAATCCTGCTGTCCATGATGCATGCTTGTCAGTTGCTGCAGATTCACATGTGTGGTATTTCGACAGTGGTGCTACAAAGCACATTACCTCACATTGTGAATTGTTTACCTCTCTCGAGTCTCTCCCTCATGGGAATTCAGTCACTTGTGCCAACAACGCCTCTTATCCAGTTCAGGGAGTTGGAAAGATTGTGCTCACTGCTGCTAATGGCAGCTCCTTCACACTTGTTGATACACTTTATGTACCTGGGATCAATAAGAATCTCTTGTTTGTATCCACACTTGCTAGACTTGGACTTGTAGTCAAATTTGTGGATGACAAATGTACAGTTCATGATCTCAGTTTTGGTGATGAAATTGTTGCATCTGGGCTTTTGTGCCGTGGGTTGTATAAGCTCACTTTGTATGACAAGTGTGGGCAAAATTTTGCAAATGCTGTTACAGATTCAAGGGCTATTTCAATGGAAAACTTTGGCATGCACGTTTTGGTCATCTGAATTTTGCCAGTTTGCTGCGTTTGCAGAAATCTCATATGGTTTCTTCTTTTCCGCCTCTTGAAGCACCTGTCAAACATGTTTGTGAAGGCTCCAGTCTGGGTAAAATGTAGTGTTCTAAGTTTCCAAAGGATGGTTCAGTTAGGGCCACATGCAGGTTGGAGCATGTGCATAGTGATGTTTGTGGGCCCATGCAAACTCCATCCTTGGGCAATTACCTGTAGTTCGTGACTTTCATTGATGATTACTCCAGGCATGCATGGGTATTTCCTCTTAAAGCGAAGTCCGAAGTTTTTATGTGCTTCAAAATTTTTTTGGCTATGGTTGAAAATGTCTCGAAATGTACTATGGGCACCCTCCATTCCGATCGAGGGGGGGAGTATATGTCTCATGAATTTAATGCATTTCTGGCTAGTTGTGGGATAAAACACCAATGTACAGTGCCTTATACACCTCAACAAAATGGTGTTGCTAAGAGGAAAAACAGGTCACTGACGGAAATGGCACGATGTATGGTCAAAAGTCAAGCTTTGCCGCATTCTTTTTGGCTTGAGGCCATCATGTGTGCCACTTATGTACTTAACAGGTGTCCTACGAAAGCTTTGCAGTCTATTACTCCATATGAATGGCATGATAGAAAGCCTTCTATTGAGCACATGCGTGTTTTTGGCTGTTTGGCATATGCTTTGGTGCCACAAGTGCAGCGTAGAAAATTGGATGATAAGGCTGTCAAATGTATTTTTGTTGGTTATAGTGCTGAACGCAAAGGTTACAGGTTGTATCATCCGCAAACAAAAAGTATTCTGGTTTCTCGGGATGTAGTGTTTGTGGAAGATTCTGTTTAGCCCTTGCTGTCATGTACTAGAGACAGTAATGTAAGCTCACAGGACATTTATGACACTTTGTTGCCTCTTTTCAGTGGTGGAAATACGAATGTAAGTTCCAATGAGGAAAATGTACATCCTATGGGGGTTTCTGAAAATGTTTTATATTAGCCTATTATTGATGCAGATGTACATGATGTACTTGATGAGGAAAGGGCTGAAAATGAGCAGGCTAGAGGTATGCCAAAATGGCTGGTGCACACTTTGCGTGACAGTAAATTGGATGCACCTTTGTCTAGTCATACTCGTTCAGGCTCTCGCCATGCATCTTATGCATTAGATTGTTATGGTTTGGCTGTGTCTAGCTTACATGATGTTGAGGAGCCTCTGTCTTTTGATGAAGCATAGAATTCAGAAAATTGGATGGCTGCCATGCAATCAGAATATGATGCACTTATAGAAAATGACACATGGACTTTATGTGATTTGCCTCCTAGCAAAAAGGCCATTGGTACAAAGTGGGTTTACAAGTTGAAACGCAAGCCGGATGGTGGGATCGATCGCCATAAGGCTCGACTTGTTGCAAAAGGTTATGCACATAAAAAAGGCATAGGTTATGAAGAGACTTTTGCTCCCACTTGTCGTATGACTACTGTACGTTTTCTATGTGCATTGGCAACTCATTTTGGTTGGGATGTACATCAATCAGACATTGTTACTGCTTTCTTGAATGGTGACATATTTGAGGAAGTTTATGTAACGCAGCCTCGCGGTTTTGTCATAAAAGGACAAGAGGACAAAGTGTGCAGATGTAAGAAGGCTTTGTATGGGCTGAAGCAATCTCCTCGTGCTTGGTATGAGAAAGCTGACACTCATTTGGTTAAACGGGGCTTTCGTAAAAGTCCAACAGAAAGCACATTGTATGTAAAGCGTGAGGGTGAGATACTTCTCATTGTGGTTCTTTATGTTGATGATTTGCTAATCACTGGAACAAATGAGAGACATATTGTTGAATTTAAGGCTGATTTGAATGCTACTTTCAAGATGAAAGATTTGTGAATGTTGCATCATTACTTGGGTATACAGTTTAAGCAGTGTGATGGTGGTATTGCCTTGTGTCAGAAAAGTTACATAGAGACATTGCTATGTAAGTTTGGACTTGAGGATTGCAAACCTATTTCCACTCCCATGGAAACAGGTTTGAAGTTGAGTCTACATGATGCTGGCGATCCTGTTGATGTCACTCTTTACCAAACTGCTGCTGGCTGCCTCATTTATGTATGCAACACGAGGCTGGATATTCAGTTTGCAGTCTCACAGGTCAGCAGATTGATACATAGCCCAGGGTCTAAGCATTGGCAGGTTGTCAAGAGGATTTTCCGCTACCTTAGTGGCACTTTATATCTTGGCTTGTTTTATCCCAAGGGAGGATCATTACCGCCAGACTTACATGCTTTTTCGGACTCAGATTGGGCTGGTTGTTTTGACACATGAGTGTTCACAAGTGGTTTTTGTTTCATGCTTGGCAGTTCATGTATATCATGGTTGAGCAAGAAGAAACCTACTATGGCCACTTTGAGTTGTGAGGCTGAGTACAGGGTAGTCTTCACCGCTACGGTTGAGTGTGTATGGCTCAGACGCCTTATGGCTGATTTGGGTGTTGGACAGGACACTGCCAACACTATCTACACTAACAGTCAGAGCGCATTGGCAGTTGCAAGGAACCCAGTTTTTCATGCTCGCACAAAGCACATTGAGGTGCATTATCACTATGTTAGGGAGAGGCTCTCAGCAGGAGAGATTAGCTTGTCTTATGTGCCAACACAGGACAACCTTGCAGATCTTTTCACAAAGGCATTGTCTCGTGAGAAGCTTGAAGCTTTCCGCAAAGCTTTGGGCTTACTCCCCTTTGTGGACTGATCCTGTCCTCAGGCCATGGCACTTCCCTTTACTCATGTGCCAGCTCTCGTTCACCACATCACTCCAGGGGGGATTTGTTACCATATACATATGGTAGTGATGTGTGTGAACACACTAGGACCGCCGGGGCATTTTTTCCCTCTTTAGGAGGTTTTTTCCCCCGTGCATTGTATATACACCCATCACTCTAGGGCTATCTATCTTTCCATTGCACACTAAGTAACACACTCTCTATTGTGTGCCTTGAGCTTCCTTCGTCTTCTCCAAGCTGTGTGCGTTTCTCTGCAACGCTAATTCCAACAGTGCAAGCCTGTAATTTGATAGTACCTGGCCACAAAATAGTAAGGTTTACGGGCTTTGAATTGTGAAGCAGCACCATCTGACCACACCCAATGGTGCTTCAAACAATGTCCATGGTATTTCAGCCACTTGTCTCATGAATCATGGAACGATGTTGTACAAACAATGTATCATGCTATTTATCATCTAATATGTAAAAGTGTAGTGTCTCTTCATGCTGCCTATCATCTAATATGTAAAAGTGTAGCGTCTCTTGAACACCACCTTATGCATTTCTTACATAAGTTATGTGCACAAGTATTGTGACTTGAGTAGACCACAATGCATTGACTGAATCTCATTCTACATTTTAAATGAATAATTCTATTCTGCAAAGTCAATAACTGATACAACAACATTGCTAGGAAACTTGAGTAAACAATCATTGAATTGTTGGGCTTGCCAGCGAAAGACAAAGTTGTGCTTGATAAAGCTTGTGAGATGGGCTGAAAATAGGCTAAGAAAAGATGCACTTTTCATTCATTGCACAATCAAGTCCTTTCTCTTCTTCTCTCTCCCACCTGCATCAGCCTGTCCTATTCTAACATCCATGAAAATATTCACAAACACCTCCCTGCTATCCTTTGCTATCTCACTGGGACAAAATGTCAACACGTTGGGAGTAGTCCCCCATCAAGCATTTCTTGGCATGGTATTCACTATTTGGAGGCTTCGGGCACATGATGGATTCCCACATACTATCGGATGTGCTGACATACTGCTTGGTTTGCAAAACACTTGCCTCTATCATCACTTCTACAACACATGGATCAAGTGCAAAGGTGACCTTTCCCGTGATCCCAAACTTGTCTTGCCGCATATGATTAAAATACTCTTTAAAATAGAGCATCTACACATGGGATACACAACAACAAGTATATCTCTCTTTCAACTTCCAAACAAAGTATGTCTTTAATGCCTCAAAGCATCTAAGAAACATGACCACTGTAGGGTGAGCCTTTTTGAATCTTTGGTATAACTCAACCTATGCCACCAAAACAAAAAAGGTTAGAAAATTTCAACTTCGTGCATATGGTAAAATGCAAGAACTAGCTGTAGACAATACCAAATATGGTACTGTAGAGTACAAAAATGTCCTATTGTGTAACCAAAATGATTCATTTCTACCTTCTTTGGTACAATATAGAACCAGTACACATCAATACACAACAAAGTGGGTCTTTTGAGAGCCTTTGGTACTATACAACCATTGACCCATGAAACAGAATAGCATTTAAGAGTTGGAGAACGCCAAAACCAGTCAAATTTGAGACTATTCAAAAAAACATTTGATGCTATACAAATTTGAGACTATTCATAAAACATTTGGCACTGTAAGGGACTATTTCCATTTTTGGTACTGTCGTTAGGCTTTTGGTATTATGTACAACCAATGGCATCCAGGAGAGTACCAAATTGGGTAGTTTATAGGGGATTGGGTACTATACAAAGACCTTTGGTACAATGAAGGACCATTGCCATATAACAAAAAGTCAGATTTGGTATTGTCTTTTTCTTTTGACTCATGGTAGAACTCTATGTTGAAGAGTACCGATATGGGTACTTTGCAAATGATTTGGTGATAAACAGGAATGCTTTGGTACTATACATGGAGTAGTTTTGGTAGTGTACAAAAACTTTGGTACTACACAATTATGCTTTGGTAAAATAGAGTGAGTCTTTTCCATATTTGCTACTGTCGTTAGGCTTTTGGTACTATGTACAACCAATGGCATGCAGGAGAGTACCAAATTGGGTAGTTTACAGAGGCTTGGGGACTATACAAAGAACTTTGGTACTATGAAGGACCATTGCCATAAAACAAAAATTCAGATTTGGTAATGTTCGTTTGCTTTTGACTCATAGTAGAACTCCATGTAAAAGAGTACCCATATGGGTACTTTGCAAACTTTTTGGGGATAAATAAGAATGCTTTGGTACTATACATGGAGTAGGTTTGGTACTGCACAAAGACATTGGTACTACACAATTAGGCTTTGGTAAAATAGATGGAGGCTTTGGTACTCTATAGATATAATATTTCCATATCTGGTACCATCATTAGGCTTTTGGTACTATGTACAACCATTGGCATGCAGGAGAGTACCAAATTGGGTAGTTCACAGAGGCTTGGATACTACACAAAGACCACTGGTATTGTGGAGGACCATTTCCATATAACAAAAAGTCAAATTTGGTACTCTTTGGTACTTTTGACTCATAGTAGAACTCTATGCAGAAAAGTATTATATGGGTACTTTGCAAATTCTTTGGTAATAATCAAGAATGATTTGGTACTATACAGGGAGTAGGTTTGGTACTACACAAAGACTTTGGTACTACACAATTGGGCTTTGGTAATCTATATATAAACTTTGGTGCCTCTAGGGAAGGAAAATGTATTATACAAAGGATTTGGTACTCTATAGACAGGTTGTGAAATTACTAGTAAACGATTGAACAACAAATTTGGTATTGCAAAGGGGCTTTGGTTCTATGTAGGACAGCTTTGGAACTACATAGGAATGCATTGGTACTATATATAATCTTTGTAAGGTACTACTATACACACCCACTGCCATATAGCACACTACCAAATTTGGTATTGTCTTGACCGAATCAGCCTTAAGGATTGTCAAACAAATCTCAATTACTAAGAGTTGTTGGTACCTGAGAGTCATCAAGTAGATGCACATGATGTTTGACGATACTTTTCCTTCCAATTCTAACTCTGGTCTCTGATGTTCAAAAAGCATGCACCAAACCTCTTGTTTCATTGGTGATAGTGGTTTCTCGAGGCAATTGTCTCTCACAAGCAATCAATGGAAACACTTCATCCTCATCTTTATTCTCATCTTGCAGCAGCTATATTCCTTTGATGGATACCCAAGACACTAGCAATTTGAGATTCGTTTATTGAGGTCTTACATGTACTATTGTTCAAGATCATAGTCAAAGAGGTTCTCTTCACAAAAAGCTCACTTGCTGAGTGCGGGACCTTAATTTGAGTCAAAGTGTTGTGCACACCTCAATAGAATGGTGTCTCCGACATTGCTGAACTTTGTTTTTTGCAGCTCAATTTTTTTTTGGTGGTACAAGAGTTGTTGGAATGTTTCCTTCTGTACATTCCTTGATAGACCTAGTGTTTGCTTGCGCCAACATCATGCCACTGCTACGCAAATGTTCTTCTTTGTCCTAGATTTTGGTAATCCAAGAGCAGAAGAAGGATGTCTTTCTTTGCTTCTCTACTCTCGTTTCCTTATAGCCCAATACTTACGAATAAATCTTGATTAGTCGGAATGGAATTGCTAATGGAATGGCTTTGTGTCTGCTCATCCGTGCTTGGACCACCTTCCACCTCGTCTAAAGAGAACAGTTGTGGATCACCCAAGCAGTAATCTCCTGCAGTACTGTCCATTAGCAAGGAGCAAGTGCAAGAGGGAGAGAGAGAGGGAGAGAGGGAACAAACTCTGAAAGTGGGCTTCATTGTGTAGCTACAGGGCGGAGAGAGAGAGAGAGAGAGAGAGAGAGAGAGAGAGAGAGAGAGAGAGAGAGAGAGAGAGAGAGAGAGAGAGAGAGAGAGAGAGAGAGAGAGAGAGAGAGAGAGAGAGAGAGAGAGAGAGAGAGAGAGAGAGAGAGAGAGAGAGAGAGAGAGAGAGAGAGAGAGAGCGAGCGAGCGAGCGAGAGAGAGAGAGAGAGAGAGAGAGAGAGAGAGAGAGAGAGAGAGAGAGAGAGAGAGAGAGAGAGAGAGAGAGAGAGAGAGAGAGAGAGAGAGAGAGAGAGAGAGAGAGAACAACGACTTTGGTGGCTATGGAGTAGGCAAGGTGCATGAACTGAAGTAGATGCAAGGACTGATACTGGCAAGATGGTTGTTCATAAGAAAAACTCTCAAGACCACCCTAAGGCAACATAAGGAGTACTTGATGAAAGAAAAATGGACACTCCTAATTTTTAATTCTCTTCCATTTCCTGTAAGAAAAGACAAGCTCTACCTATTCAAAAAAATTTCATGCCCCTTGCTCGCCACTCCCCCAAAAAGGAAAAAAGTCTCTATTATCATGCAAGTAAAGTTAAATCCTTAGCATGAAGTAATGCCCACCATAAGAAGAATTCATCTAGCAGTCTAAAATCCCCTATTGACATGGGAAACTTCTTTTATGTGCTTCGGGCTAATGAACCCTAACATGTCAAAGATGCCTTCTTCTCAATTGACTATTGCCGAGGAGGGTTGCAAAGAGGATGAAGGCTCTCAGTATAGGGAAATGGAGGAAGACAATAGAGAGGAGAACACAAAGTAAGCTTCTTCAATTGTTGAGCACTTTGTCTCACTCTCTCAATAATGGAGGATCTAAATATTTGATCTCTGAATGTGAAGGGCATCAAATGGCATAAAAGAGCTCTCTATTTTGGGAGGAGAAAAGGAGGAAAATACAAATTATTGGGTGATCCAAGAATATCCTTTGGATTCCAATATCTGCAAAAAATAAGCAGTAGGGGAAAAATTGGTGCTCTACAAGGAGGGACCACTTGGTTTTAATGGGTACTATTCATTGTAGATAGGGATCTAGAACTGCAAGAGGTGCTTAACTATGCATAAAATAGAGTCTTTGGTATGAGTATCAATGGGTAGCTGAATGTCTAACCATTATTAATATATATGGCATGTGCAATGCAAAAGGAAGAGCCAAATTGTGGGTGGATCTGAGGGATATGCCTTTGGAAGGAGATTGGTGCATACTGAAAGATTTTAGTATGGTGGAGGTTAGAACGGATAAGATGGCCTCATCTAACCTATTGGTAGTTTTAGAGACAAAAAAAGGAAAGCTCTTTCCATGAGGTGGATTGAAGCCAAGGTTGTTCTTGCTAATCTGCAAGTTGAGGAGATAAAAAGACCAAGCTATTTTCTTCAGTGCTTGCCCTCAAGCCTAGGACTATCAACCAAGCTCATTTTTTAAAGCTCTGAAGGTCAAAATAAGAAGGGAATCAATAATTGCTAGTGCAGACAAGACAAGGAATGCAATCCAAGGCCATAATGTTATGGCTATAATAATGTAGACTAATGCTTGACCACCTTAGCTGGAGTGTTGGTCAACCAGAAGTCTGCTTGTAAGAAGTAAAAAAATGTAGAACATTGCTTCTTAGTAGTGTGAAGAGAATTATCTTACCAAGAGAAGTAGAAGCCTTGAAAAGACCCACCTCAAATGATGAATGTTGGGCTAGCTTGAAGATAATGGGGAAGGAAAAGTCCCTTGAGTGGGATGGAATGATGAAAAAACTTTTAAAAGATTTTTGAGAGGATATTAAAATTATAATAACCCAGATAGCAAACAAGGGATGCCAGTGTGAAAAAAGAAATGATCAAGCCCATTCCCACATTAGTCTAATGCTCTCTCCTAAAACACTGGTGACCTATCTCAATGTTGACTGTTGCTTACAAGATTATTGCCAAGGTTAATAAGGATTCTAGTAGTGGGGTTGGAAGGTGTCTGGATCAAGGGGTGGTGGTGGGTCCTCCACACAATAGTCTGCACCTTGTGAGCTTTGCTCACTTTTTGAAAACCTAAATTGTAAATCGTAACCCTAAAATTAAACTTAAGCCTTAAACCTAAATTCAAACATGCAGCCTAAACTTAAAACTAACTTTTCAATTTGAACATAAAATTTGATTTAAATCAAATCTTAAATCTTAAATTTATGTTTAAAATATATTTAAAGACTAAAATAAATTAACAAGAATAATGCCATACTTCCATGTGATAAGAAAGAGAATGAAAAAAAATTAAGAGCATTTAAATATACTCGTTTCAAACCTTTAGAATTTCAATTAATTTCAATAATCCACATTACAAGACCAACTCCTAGCGGCCTAACCAAAATCCGTGAACCCTAACTAGCTAGCCCTAAGTGGCTATCCCTAAGTGGATTAAAATGGCCAAACGCCACCCTATATAACCCGGTTTAAAGTGGCCATCCTTTAACGGCTTTACAAGGAAAACCCTAAGTGATCAAACACGGATCACTAACTATTAGCAACCAAACCAAAAGCTGTTGACCCTAAACCGCTAGCCCTTAGTGGATTAAAACATCCAAACTAATGTGGCCAAAAGCTAATTTAGAGCAACTAGCTTCAATCAACTTTACATGGACAACTCCTAAAACAACCAAACTAGTACTACAAGATGGCCAAACCCTAATAATGTAACCTAAACAAAAAGTTCTAAATGGATAAAGACAACCACACCCTAATAATGTAGCATAAACGACAAGTTCTAAATAGACGAAGATGGTCAAATTAAACCCTAACACTATAACCTAAAACTATAATGATCTCTAACCTAAAGCATCTAAACACTAACATTTACAACCACTTTGCATTTGGTAACCATAAGTTGCTAACATAATTAACAATTTGACCTACGATAGGTCACAACTTAAAAGTATCGCATAAACTTAAAATAAAATTGCATAAATATAAATTAATTAATAATAAATAAATTTAAACCAAAACAACTCAATTTTAAAATATTTATGATAAATAAATTTCAATATACTAGTTTATTTATGATAGCATTTAGTCAAAATTTTAAAATGACCAATTTAATTTATTTTTATTAATTATTCTATTTTATTTAAAAATATATGTGTGTGCATGTAGTGTATTTTTTAATGTGTAAATATATGTTTGTGTGTATTTATTCATGTGTTTATGTGCATATGTGTATGCAAAAAAATAAAAAGATAGAGTGCTCACATTCGGCCTATGTGAGCACAAAGAGCTTGGGAGATTGAAGCAAAACCTGCAAGAAAACACACACACACACACACACACACACACACACACACACACACACACACACACACACACACACACACACACACACACACACACACACACACACACACACACACACGCACGCGCACGCACATGAGCACTATGTTATGCACACAAATACACAATCAATCTAACATAAACCTAAAAAAAAAAAGCTTGCCTTCTAGTTGCATGAGGGTGTGAGTGGAATGCAAAGCCGGGTAAACCCAAACGTGGTAGATCTGTACGTATGGAGGAGATTGGCAGTAGAGAGCAAGGAGAAGAAGCAAAAAAATGGGACAAAAACACAAAAATGAATCCCCGAGTTATGTTGTACACGTTGGCATTGATATAGGCATCAGAATGCAAATATGAATAAACATTGGTATTTTAAATTTTTTAAATAAAAAAATTGCTCTCCCTCTAGTTTTAGCAATGCATATACTGATGCCCGCCATGACATTGATAATTTGGCATTAGTAATGAATTGATCTCTTGTAGTGTAGGAAGAAGTGAAAAGATGATGGCCATGACATTCTACTTTTAGCACTAGTACAAAAAAAAACCTATAAATTTGCTGCTAAAGCTAATTAGTCTAGAAAACAACCTCAGCTATGTGTATGAGAAGTTGTTGAGCATTCTCCTGGCCAGAACAATAAACACCAAGGTAGTGATGAATTTGAGTTCCATCCTATTTAACAGTGTAATGACCTAAACACCAAAAGTACAAACCCGACATCTGTTCAAAGCATGTCATGTCTGAAATTTTTTCTATGGGCAACCAACATACTAGTGCATGTGAATGTTCAAAATTCTCTGTTGAAGATTAGTGGAGGCAAAGCACCCAAGAATTAAACTATTGGTCTCAAATCCTAGGTACAACAGAGTGCTTTGCTGATAGTCATAATAAAGAGAGACCTAGAATAGATAGAGGCTACAACATCTCTGCCAACATCCAAGAAATAGAAGTTGACAAAGGAATTTTGAGATCAACTCAAGGCCCAGAGCAAGAAAATTGTCAGTACATCAACTATTTAGAACACCATCAAATCAATGTCTGGAATGCCCTTGGGGACTTCAGTGACAAAGCCATTGTGATGCGAGACATCCCACAAGAAACTACATTGAAGTGCCAAAGAGCTCTAATCAGGCCACAACTTCTAAACAAACTATTGTGGTAAATTGTTTCTTTGTGGAAACGTAAATAGTTATGCTACATTTGCAAAATAACAAGATATTTTGCTCAATCTACAATGTAGACAAGGATAGAACCAAAAGACTATCAAGGAACTTCATCAACAAGTAGAACTACTGGAACTCCAAAACTAGACTCTGAGTGCAAATAAGTGAAAGCCAACCAAGGATAACACTGCTTAGAAGATGAAGTTGGATTAGAAGTCCGTTGCACTGAATAGGCTGAAAGAAGTGCATACAATTTTAATATTCTTTTGTGGACAAGTACCTATACCAAATCCTAGTAGACATATCTGATGTTGATGGAAACTTAACACTAGATTATGAAGACTTGCAAAATCTGGTACAAACCATAAAGGAGGATCTGAAAGAAATGACCTTAGTCCGCACACTGCCACATTATCTAATCAGGCTATGATATAGCATCTTACCCATGATGTGGATAAGATTGGAGATGAAGAAGATAGTGATCAAGATTAAGAGAGGGGACTAGGGGGAGGGGACATATGATAAAAAAGATGATGATATGACTAACCCCCTCCATCTCCTCTAGCTCCAGGGTCGGCAAATAAAGTCAGCCAGACTGACACAACATAAGGAGAAGCAAAGGGTCCTAGAAACTAATATGGTAAGCAAGGCTAGGATCAGGGAAATCAAACCCACGAGTGTCAGATTGAGAAGGAACCATATCAGTCAGCAATAGGTCAACAACAGAGTAGGGCTCTCACCAGAGCAAATAAAGGCAAAGCTGTGCTGATTGATCTAGATTAGAGAAGAGATGCATATTTGGATGTGGAGAGGTTCCAGACTCTATATGTAGGGGCAAAGAGAATGATTGACTAATGGAAGATAATGAGATATCATGAATACACCTCAACACCATCTAACTGCTGGAAAAGGTTACAGAATATGTACTAACTAGGGATGATATGCTGGTGAACCCTCAGGCTCAACAATTAACTACAATGAATGTCTTGAGCCTGGGTCTGCAGTTGGGCAACTGCCTATATTAGATTGGAGATGCATACATTGTTGACAAAAATGAAAATTGCCATGCAAATATTGGATCAAAAAGCAAAAATTATGCTTGAAAACAATGTAGCCACCAGTAGAGGCCCCAAGCCCAACATGAACCTTTGGGAATAGGAAAAAACATTAAATTTTTTGTTCCATATGGTTTGGATACTACACAAAATGATGATTTAAGAGAACCAATAAATACTGAATCTCATTGAATTAGTGCTTGATTCACCAATACTAATGTGTGGTTTTTTTATGAAGGAAGATGAGCTTCTCAGGTTCTTCTCTACTCTGTACCCATAATACAATGAACTAGCTGATAGCAAAGGTACATCAGAATAATAGACCATATCACGGAATGGTATGAGAAAAGTAAAGCGCTTTGGGATTCCTGGAAGAATGTGCTGAATAACACTGGAGAAAAAATGTATTAGAGCTAAAAGATGGCTTAATGAACTTCACAAGCATGATGAAACAGTGGAGGAGCCAAGTCAAAATATTGATAAAGCACACCAATGAGCTACTCCAAGTGTTTGTCGAAGCGTCCAAGATCCTTGAGAAAGAGCTCACCAACAAAGCACAGCCTCTGAACCTCAGCTTAGAGAAATGTTGAAATTTTGTTTTAAGAATCGGATCAAGGCCAACCAAGTAGATCTAGCTGGTTGGATACACACAACATCAATTTTCCATAAGATGGTCAGAGCCAGACTCACAAGAGGAAATAAAACCCTATATGATGCTGATATAAAGACTTGGAATGCTTTGATGCCGTACGAAGTCGAGATGATGATTGACCACAAGGAGTAGCTATAGGGGTCTAGGAGGGCCATGTGCTTATGGAGGTGATTAACATTTTAGCATAAAGAAGGAGTTCTCAGTGCCCATCCAAACATGGAGTTTAGGCCATGAGCCGAACTGCATCTAGAGGTACCTAGCGATTAGTGCTATCCCTGAATGGGTGTCATGAATGAAAGAGTACTCAAGAAAAAATACAAAAATGGTGGAGGGTGAATATATGTGTACATCGCGTTGCGAGAAGAGAGAGAGAGAAAATATAGTGGAGGGTGAAATAGAGTGCACAGAGACATGAGAAAATGATAGCAATGAATTTTAAATGTCTCGTCTAAATGAAACAGGCAACCATGTATTAATGCAATGACAAAATCTGGGTATACCATAATATCAAAATGTTTATGACAAAATAACTAGCAGAGCACCAGACCCTATGTAGGAATCGACCAGTCCACCAATCCACATCCACTCTACTACGGACATAAAGAATTTTACTTCGTCGGGAGCAAGCCAGAACACCTCCAACCTACCTGAGCCAGACAAAAGCTGAGGCCGCTTTGTCTCCTTCCATGAACCCAAGCTCTGAAAAGGATCTCGAGTACCGGTATCAACACCAACCATACCATTTTAGGCGCCATGCCTCTTCGATGCCCAGTAACGGGTGTTTAGGCAAAGCCAAGGAAAAATCCCCGATGCGTTAGTTGTGTAGGTCATTCAACCCCCGGTGCACTAACCATGTAGATGAGCCTAGCAAAAAGAAGAAGACCTAGGCAACACCACGCTACCATGAGAAACATAACACATGAGTACAATCACAATAGCACTTCCCATATGCACGAACAATCTTTTCCAAGTAGTTAGACTGTATAGGGTCTCTACCCTTTTTACACGTCTACCATGAACCATCTATATCACTTCATGATCCAATCCCAAAAACCATAAACTATAATCCAGTCATATTTCATGGGTGAGGACTCCACCCAACTTGGGTGAGGCACGACCAATCCTGCATAACCACTTCAGAACATAACATGGTTGCAAAAATTTCGACAGCATAACCATATCTAGAAACAAAAACCATGAGCCACACAGACTTCCACCATAAAATCACAACCATAATCCATTAGGAAATCTCAGTTCTAAACCATAAATCATAACCACACTGAACCAACTCCCACACTTGGAGTTTGACATAACCCCTGCAATCAATCAAAGTCCACACACATATGACCCTTAAGACATGATTATTTCATGCATAAAAAGAGTTTGAACAGCAACTAATAATTATATAAAAATCCAATATTGACAACATCCAACCATGCAAAGTTGATGCATCACATCTGCACTTCACCTCCCTAGCACATAGAGCTAGTTTTGACCTAGAAAGGTTGAAAGAAGTCATAACCATGCATATGAGGTATCCACATCAATCCATGAGTTCCCATACATCATATGATAACATTCCATCACCATAAACATGATGCAAAACAACTCCGACCTTTAGGTCAACCATAAACCATAACTTCACACATATGCCAAAAACAACTTTTTGGCATTTTTGGGAGCATGCAAAACATGAAAATGGAATTATTTGACTTCAAATCAATGCATCAAGCTCAGATCCATTAGATAATCTAGCACTCTATCACATCACTTCACCCATATGGTACTCATACAACAAACGATAACCCAAAAAGAAAGCCACTTTAATCATATCTGCCTATACGATTCGGGATGTCTAACCATATACTCTCAACTCACCAAAACAAACCATAAAGCATACATAAACAGCTCGATTAACTCACGACATCATATGGTACCCCCCCTTGGTAGCACCCCTACACGTGTAGGCAAAATCGGTTATGGAACGATTAATAACTTGCGTTCCCGAGGTGATAAGGGAGACCTAAATACATTTATCATGAAGTTTCATCAAGATTTTCAATTGGTTAAGTGGGTTTGCCCATTCGATAAATCTATATAGTGGTTCTCCAAGGAGCCTAGAGTCAAAAAAATTGGTTATGTAGTGGGCAACAAGTTGTTTTTTGACCTTATCTTTTAGCTCGTGCATGTTTTTCATATGACACCTACGAGAGAAAATATTATAAATGATGTGTTTTATCTCTAGTACAAAGGGTTTGAGTTGATTCATAATGGTTTGTGATTTATGACCAAAACAATGTTCCTACCGCCTCTATGACGTGAAACGAAAAGCACTTTTATGCACGCACGTGATCATAAACGCATCATGTGCATAAATCAATGTGTTAAACATGATGAAATAATCATGGGACAACTTCATACGTACTTGATTAATCCATATGTGCACTCGTATACAAAAAAACAATCACGGAGAGGGTGACTACTCAGAAAAACGACATAGGGGGAGAGAGAGAGAGAGAGAGAGAGAGAGAGAGAGAGAGAGAGAGAGAGAGAGAGAGAGAGAGAGAGAGAGAGAGAGAGATGATGATGGCTATGCAGTTTAGAGTTTCTCGCCGTGCTTTAGAATCTATTAGGGGCTATCAAAAGGCTTCTTGATTTGCCGCAAGAGAGCGGTGATGAGAGCTACGTAGAGGTATCCACCACGAAAGCTTCCAGAGAGCGCGCATACCGTGAAACGAGAGAGAAGATAGTAAGTAAGTAAAGAGAGAGTATCCTTCTTCTTCTTCTTCTTCTCGAGAGAAGAGCTTATGGACATGGTGATGAAGAGCTTGCACCACTCCGTATAATAGATACGTATAGCCTTGCGGTAGTAGACGCAATAGATGACATTGAAAACTGAGGCTTGCAGGTGAATTTATAGGTTCTGCAACTGGCTAGAAGCAGAAAACTAGCACTAGTTTTTGAGCCAAGAATAGCTACAAGCTTTTGGAAACTTTCCTAAAAACAAGCCTTTGCTTTTGGTGGTCAACTTTTTCACTTACCATTCAATTTTTACAGCAAAATTGGCCAATTGAAGAGTATCTGGTCAACTAATGGAAACCATAGCTAGAGAATGCCACACCGTAGTGTCCCGACATAATTATCACTTTTCCATACTACCTCGACGAATTTACGGTACCGCTTTTTATAAAAATAATTCTCATAAAAATCTCGTTTGGTCCCGTTTTTGCTCCGTGTGATCATTTTTAGATCTGACGGAGACTAAAATTAATATTTTTATGTTTACGTCATCATAAAAAGCACATTGCTTTCCAAAAACTCCAAAAAGCACAAAAGCTAAAAATAGCATAAAAAGCAAAAAAAAAAACTAAAATTGAACCACGGGTTCCCCTCGTTCACTAGAATAAGAAAGCGGACTCGCTTTTCACTAAAGCATTAGAATTATAAAAAGCTAAAAATAGTGTGAAAAGCACTCAAAAAATAGATTTTTACAAAATTGGACCATAGCGTCCCTGGAACACGTAGATCAAGGATCCGACCTTGCTTTTTGCAAAAAGCACCTAACAGCATTAAAAACATGAAAAACCTAAAAATAGCGAATTTTTCCAAAGCTAAACCAAACATCCGTCTAACCTACCATAACATGGAAATGACCTTGCTTTTTACTTTAAAACCTTCCAATATTGTCAATCAAGCATCTTAAGTCAAAATTTGGCAAAATAGATATGTAAGCTATTTTTATTTTATTTTTAGAAGAGACCCAAAAATTGGGGATCTTACAATAAATCTCATGCCCATGTTGATCTCCAAGATTGGTGTTGATTGGAGTGTGGCACTCCCATCTTTCCTATTTTTGATTTGTCTCCCATGATGAGGATTGTGGCCACAATTTGTCCACTTTAAGAATTGGCTGCATCTCATGAAACTTGACCTCCTCCATTGTGTTTTCCGCTATCCTAGTATACAATGGGTTTTCATTTTTTGATATGGTTGTTTTGCATGTGTTATTTTCTTTTAGTGCGCTTGCGTTCTTTTGTTTTGGAACATGCACTACAATGTTGATGGCTGCATTAGAGCTTGAGTTGTCTCTATGATCCTTCAGCACATTTCCATTCGTTTTGTTTCAATTTTAGGATGAAAATAGGTGCACAATATTTGTCCTAGTATTTGGTTGTTTTTTTGGCCTCGTCTCGTAGGTTTGCAGCATGGAAACTAATAAGTGCTCGTTCACTTTCTCAACCAAGATTGACCCACCGGATATTGTTTTTGGCACTTTTTCTCTTGTGATGTATTTTCTTGTTCACATTTGAGTTGTGCTTTAGTTTTGTCTCTAAGGACATCTTTTCCTTTAGCCTCTTTGCTTTCATTTTTTCATGTTTTGCTTTCCATGATTTTTGTTGAGTCCTCCGGCTTTAAAACTTGGTTTTAACTAGACGTTCTGGCTTGTACGCCTCTAGCTTAGTTTTGGTTTCTTCCTGAGCTTGAGCTCTAGAAACCACCTTGATAGGAACTTTCAGCTTTGACTTAGATTCGCTAGAACAAGGTGAAACTCCAATGACATTCATAGTACGTCGCTTTTCCCTTGTTATTTGTGTTTTTAGCACAATGTTAGATTAGGTGGTCCTTTGCACAACCATCACAAAACCCAAATATTTTTGTTCTCTCTCCCTTGTGTGGTCAAAATCTAGCCAAATAGTCACCTCCACACTTATAGCATGGACCTTCCGGTTGGGCAGTTGGTGGTGCTTTAATCATCTATCCTATCCTAGGGGGATACTTGTAGGTTTGTAATTTTGGCTCGCCGCATATTTTCATCAATTGTATATTGGTTTCTTGTTGCCTGAGCCACATATGAGGGTTTAGTAGCTTCATATGTGCTCACCCAAAATAGATATTCCTCAATGGAATATCCTACACCCTCAAGCTCTCTCCCATGGGTTTCTACAGGCTCTTCATAATAAACCATTGGTGGCATAATTTGCTGACTCATAAGTGGTTCTACTAGCTATGTGTATCTAATAATAGCCTAATTTTCTTGAGGTAAAGGTGGTTGTTGTCCCAAAATAGGTTGTGCTTTGTCTCCCCCTTGTGATATAATGTTGGGTCCTATCTGCTACCTCAAAAGTGGTAGCAGTTGTTTCACCAGTGGAGGTCCATATGGACTTTTCCTCACGTAACTACAATTGTAAAAAAGCTCATTTGTGTCATGGTTTGTGTATTCCTGCTTGATTGCACGCCACTTTAATTCTCTTGGTCCAATTGCTATTTGTGGCTATTGTGGTCTCGCAAGTTGGGATTTTATCAATAAGCTTGATTCATCCTTTGAATATCTTCCTTAACTACTTGATCAACATTCAGTGTGATTGAAGTAGAAGCACTACGTTTTGTAGATAACTCACTAGTGGTTGAAGAGGCGTTGTTGGTGGTCGTGCTCAGGAGGGTCACTATATGTAAAACCCATACATCGTGTGCATTCAAGGCCTATTTATCAAACCCCTTATCTATGAATTTAAAAAACATAAGAGGGACCATTTTTCTATATAATCTATTTTTTTTTCCAAGATCCTTTTAACAACCCCTTTTGTATGTAAAAATGTGACAAAAAAATAGAATTAAAGCAATTGCAGCAGCAACAATCAGGCAAGCTCCAAATTAACGAGCTGAGAGAGAGAGAGAGAGAGAGAGAGAGAGAGAGAGAGAGAGAGAGAGAGAGAGAGAGAGAGAGAGAGAGAGAGAGAGAGTGTATGCTCTCAAGTGCATATACACATAAGGGGGAGTTTTTGCACTAGGTCTTGACCCTCGCCATCGATGGCATCCTCTCTCGAGATTGTGGTGCGCCTTCTTTTTTGGCATCGGCTTCGCTTTGCATTATCTCAATATCCGCTCTTGACACTAGCTTGGCATTGGTTTTGACACTGATTAGGCGGCTATTTATCTAGCCTACTTCCTCCTATGATGAAAGGCGACATCAAGCGTTTTCTTGGCTTTGAGCACAGGTGGCCATATTATCAGTGCTTTTGCCTATCAGTGGAAGATGGCATCAATGAAATTCTCCTCGGCTTCTCCTAAGCAAGAGAGTGAGAGAACATTCCGCAGCTTCGGCATCGGCTTCCCTTGCACGCCCATTCCGAAGCGGATTTGGGTCCAACGGTGGACATCCTCGATTTCTCGATCTCAACACACCAGAAGACAATAGAGTGAGAGCGACATCCACTCTCCTCCACCCCCCCATCCAAAGCAGGCCCGATCTCAACGTATTCTCCACGATGTTTTGGTTTTGCTATTCTCGAGTTTCTGGCTTCGATGGCACACACCAACACATACGATTCCAACAGTCCATTTCAGAGCAGGTTTTCCTTGAAGCATGCTCAAGTAGGTGTTTTTAGTCGACAAGTTTACCGACTGATGAGGTAGTGTGTGCCAGTTTCCCAACGGTTTTGCTCAGAGGTTGTAGTTTCTTGTAGTGCAGACTATGTATGATTGTGTGGGGCATTCTAGAGCGCAAGTTTTGCACAATTTGGTCCAGTTTCTTGCTATGTATGCATTTGCGGATACAACTTGAGCGGGTATAGCTCACAAGTAGCAGGTTCAAAGGTTTATCGTTTTTTCTTTAGAGAGATACAGGTCCATAAAACCACTTGTTTAGGAGTGTGCCAGTTTGCCAAGGTTCTAGCAGCAACATGTATGACATTTGTGGATCTATTTACTGAGACACCGAGTGTCTGTTTTCGTGCAGTTTTTTAATGAGATTTTACTCAAAATACAGGGGAGATTATGTTTGTTTGTCCCTAGATTCTTGCCATGTTTTGCACGTATTCGCAGTTTACTCTCTAATAGTTTAGTGGGAGAGTTTACTCCCGCTCTGACAGTTATCTGTAGTTTTTTGGCTTTTTGTTTGCGTTGAGTTTGGCTCATTTTGCAAAGGAATTTCTTTTTATTTCTCCGTGTATTCTTGCCATAAAAGTTTTTAGAGTTATGCCATCTTGTACAGTGGTTGATATATTCCCACTTTGACAATGATCAAGTGTTTCTCACTTTGACAGGTTTTGTACCCACTCTCACAGGAGTGAGGTTAGTGTATGCTTGTGTGGCTATAGATAGACAATCACACATTTCACAAGTTTTTGCAGATTTTTGCAGGCAATTTCTCTTGTGGGATGCATTTTGAGCTAGTTTGCTCTCTACTTGCATATATGGTTATACGCTTTACGCTCGGTTGAGCTGTTTGTCCCAATTTATGCTTGTAGATAGCATATTGTGGAGATGTTTTACACATATGAGAGCATCGATTTTGATGCGATTGGTCATGGTTTTTATGCTTGTATAGTGGTCGAGTTATCTCCAACTTTTTTTCCATTTTGGCATTCACTTATGGAAACAGACGTGTGTGGCAGTGAGAGACAGTGGTCTCGTTCTTGCCGATACTTGCGTTGTTGGCATTGTGGTCACACAAGGCACATTAGGCGCCATTGTTTCAAACAATGGAGATGTATGTGTAATGTAGATATGGATTTGACACATGTGAGAGAGGTAGTAATAGTGGTAGTCTATGCCAATTACGATGATGTCATGCTTGCCTTGAGTGTACCTCTTGTAGATATGTCTATGGATAGAACACTTTATCCAAAGTGGTTACTAGATAGTGATGCTTCTTTCCATGTCACACCATGTTGGGAGTGGTTCATCACATTTTCTAGTGGGAGACTTGGTTGCGTGCAACTTGTTGATGGTTCAGCATGTGACATATGATGCGACCTGAGTTTGTAGACGAATGCAGGTTAATTTTTTCACAAAGTCTTCCAAAGCATGCCAACAACAAAGAGATCACACACAAGTTTGCAACATTGTTTGTGTACGAGCGATGCCCAACTGCTTGCCAAGATCCTGCAGGTTGAAAGGTTGCATGAGTTGCTTTTGGTGAAAAGGTTTTGGGCCATTGCAAGAAGCTGGCAAAATGCTCTCTTTTCTAGCAGCACTTCCCTAGTTAGTGCCTCCTTCATAAGCCAACAAGTAAAAGCACAGGTGGAGCAGATTCTGGATGCAAAAAGGGATGCATTAAAGGTTTTGAGCACAACATTGGATAATGTGAGAGTAGAGCTACAAGACAGGAACCAGAATATGTGGAAGATACAAGGGACATCTTCAGTCACGATAGTGACTCAGAGGAAATTGCAGGAGCTCCAGATATTGCGGTCCAGCATGAAGAGAGCTGTCAATAGTGACCCTGATTTTTTGGTGATTGAAGGCAAGATGGATGCTCTAACTAGTGCACTCATAGCTCTTGGGGCCGATGCAAGCAGCTCAAACATAAGAGATGAGCTGGATCGTCTCAAGGCATGTGTTGACCAAGTCAAGGCAGGATTTTTGTTTATGTGGTAATGCCCTAGGTACTTGACATGGTACTCTCTTCTATTTAGGTGGTTGTTTTTGTCATGCCATTTATTTTTGTTTATGTGGTAATGCCCTAGGTACTTGACATGGTACTCTCTTCTATTTAGGTGGTTTTTTTGGTCATGCCAATTATTTCTGTTATGATGCCAAGTGCCCAACCTACCTGACAAGGTAGTTTTTTCTACTGTGGGGTTCTTTTGTGACATGGCTATTTTTTGTTAGATAGTAGAATCCAAGGTACTTTATATGGTAGTTTCTTTTTTTTTTATACATTGGTTTTGTACTCTCATTTAGTTCTATCATGGTAATAGTGCCCAAGGTACTGGCATGGTAGTTTCTTTTAACATGGCTCTCTTTTTCTTACGGTGGTGACATTGACCGAGTACTTTTCCATGGTGGTTTTTTTTGCTATGGGTGTTTGTTTTTTCCATGGAAGTTTGTCTGTTATTGTGGTACTTATCATGGTAGTTTTTTCTACCATGACAAATGCAGGGGTCATGGCTATTTTTCCAGGTATCATGTAATGGCCAAAATGCCTGTCATCGTACTTATTTTGATCATGGTGGTGTTTTTTTCATGGCAATATTTCCTGTTATGGTACTTTTCTTTTGCTATAGTTGTAGTGCCCAAGGTACTCTTCTACTTTCCATGGTATATGTCATTACCTTAGAGGTTTTTTGGAAATCCATCTCTGTTATGGTGGCAGTGCCCAAGGTACTTTTTCATGGTTTTTTTTGCTATGGTTGATTGTTTCTTTAAGGAATTTTGTTTGCTATGGTGGTTGTGCCTAAGGTACTTGTAAAGGTATTTTTTTATACCAAGGTGGTTGTAGGGTCATTGATGATTATTGTGTAGTGCCCAAGGTACCTACATTGTACTTTGTTTTTGGTCATGGTGGCTTTTTTTCTCATGTCAGTCTTTCATGTTATGGTAATAGCCCGTGCCTTGAATTTTTTTAATGGAATGGCAATTTTTTGTTATGGTGGTAGTGTCCAAGGTACTTTTCTACCTGCCATGGTATTTCTCATTGCCTTGGTGGTTTTTTTAGAGTGCTAGTTATTTTCTTACATGGCAGTGTCCAAAGTACTTTTTTATGGTAGTTTTTTATGTTAAAGGTACTTGTCATGGTACTTTGGGCTATAATGGTGCTTCTCAGATCTAATCCCTCTGGGCATTTTATTCTTCATTTGTCATGCAGAAAGAAGTGACTAACTTGGAAGCATCATCGAGTACGTGTGTGCAACAAATCAACTTTTGTGGGAGCATGTTGGAGCAGGTGAAGGCTGATGACACAATGTGACTGATTCCGACACAGCTGGCCAGCACTTGAGCCACTTGCATGCTACAATCTCTGCTCCAAGACTATGTGCCACATGTGGTCTTGCATTTATGGATTTCCATGTGGTTTGTGTATGCGCGCTAGCATGTAATCATGCATACCATGCTCTGTGTTTTGCTGCCTGGCGTGGATCAGAGTGTGGATGCCTCTTGCAAGAGGAGTATTCTAGATTCACTTAAATCAATGCTCCTGCGTACAGGTTGGTTGCTGTTGCTTCAAATCTCATATAAATCTAAGAACTGCTCGGATTTCCTTCAAGTATCTACTGATTGCACAAGCCTGAACTTCACTGATGTGCTTGTAGGTTCTGGCCATAATCCTTGTGTGGTGCCAATACAGGTTGACGTGCCAAAGGTTGTGCTACAAGCTACTTATTAAGCCCATAGTGTGGAATCCAGTGAGGTCACTCCATAGATGGAGATATGGTAGAGAGCGACGCACCCATATCACCTCCTGTCGTGAAGAAGACTCCCAAAAAGAGTACTCCCCTCTGCAATCCTTCTAATGTTTCCCACCCCCCCAAGCCTCAAGATTGCAAGAAATTGTGACTCTTCAATTGTATTACAAGAATTTGTGATTCTTGATTTTGAATGCAAAAGAAACTTTTTTGTCAGCCTCTATGTTTTTGTCGCTTTTATGTTTCATAAGCGCACTGTTTATGTTTTTGTTGGCCTCTATGTTTTTGTCGCTTTTATGTCAAATATTGCCTTGTGTTTATTTTTCAATGTTGAATGTTGTCTTTTACAAAGCATCGAAAGGAAAAGGGGACCTCAAGCTACCCATAGAGGAAATCATCATCATCAGAGATCCCCAAATTACATTTCCCCAGCTATCTCCTCCTTGCCATATGATGATCCAACTCGACCAGCCCTCATATTAGATCCTAATGGTGCACTTTGTCTTACATGTGCACCTAATAAGTATGACCCTTCGTATGTGCCCCATATTGAGGCTACATCATTTGTCAAGCATGAGGAGGCAAATGGAAGGTACCTGTTTGTTTCAAAAGATGCACAAGATTTTATTGCATGGGTTGTGACATGGACAAATGTCTACATATGAAGTAGTGCAATGCTCAGCAGAGTGGGCTCAAGAATTTGAATAACTTTTCCCCAGGTTCACAGCCATATTAGTGGATGGGTTGGACAACACTTATGTGATGTGGGTAGTTACTATTTTGGTGGTGGAAGACCATCATTTTTCAAGGTATTGCAGAATTTTTTGGCAAAGTTGCAGTGATATGATACTCGCATCGTACTTTCAAGACTACCTTTGCAAGATATTCTAGACTCTTTCAAAGATCCAGAGTACCTAAATAGACTTTATACTATCATGGTACTTCCATGACTACCTTTGAAAGGAACTCTATGACTTTTCTCTACCACCAAAGTTCCTAGAGAGCCTCTTCACTCTCATGGTAAATAAATACCTTCGAAAAGAACTCTATGGTACTTTCAAGGCTACCTTTGTGAGGTATTCAAGACTATTTCAAAGATCCAAAGTACCTAAATATCCTCTTTACTATCATGGTACTTCCATGACTACCTTTGAAAGGAACTCTATAAACTTTTCTACCCCTCAAATTGGTTGCTGCAAAGTTTTGCCGATGCAATCCATTAAATCTGTCCATCTTGGAGTTGCTAATAGACCTTGATGGATCTCCTTCACTATTCACCAACATCATGCAGACAACTCTTTTAATCTTTATCTCCTCTTCAGACATGGATGCTTTGACTTTAGTAATTGTGCCTCGAATATTGGATAGTATTGAATTCTTAGATGCATGATGCAAACGTCTAAAAGCTAGCAATCCTAGAAGACATTGAAAGGCGGTTTTCTTAGCATCACAAGTCATGCCTTTTGTTGCTTCCTTCTAGCATTTTAAGACTTTCTTGCAAACCTGATTCACATCTTCTATTGACCTTGAACCTGATGCATCACTTTCTTGTTGTCTACTACGGCTCTCTCTTTTCATCATAGACCAATATTGTCGCATATGATGGTTACCTTCATGGAGAATTGTGACTGAGTCTTCCCTGTGGTAATTGTGAGTCATGTCATCATGAAGTGGACTGTATTGCGCATGCTACTGAAAGTACTCAGAGCCTTGTCGTGTAGTTGGAGGTGGTTGGTCGTGCACAATCCTCTCTTTCAAACATCTGCCACCACAAGAAATGGCCGGCCACCCAACATGGAAATTGTGTGGAGGTTGTTCCTGGTGCATAACATGCTCTCCCAAACTGTTGAAATTGACATTGCACAGAAGGTGACAATCGAGTGGAGGATACTGCTCGGACACGACTCGTTGGTCAATCTCTTGCTGCAACATCTCCATCCTAATCTCCTAGACCATAGTCTCCACACCTTATGACCATTCTCCGCAAGGTCCCTCTACAAATTCCTGCTGCAATTTTTCCTCTTCTTTCAAGGGGGAGAGAGAGAGAGAGAGAGAGAGAGAGAGAGAGAGAGAGAGAGAGAGAGAGAGAGAGAGAGAGAGAGAGAGAGAGAGAGAGAGAGCTCGTAGACTGTTGAAGGGGTAGGTAGAGAGTCTTGCCTTCGACTGAATCAAGAACCATTAAAATGGTTGGCACAAGCCTTTAGAAATATTGAATATTTATCTTTTGGCTTTTGAAAACTGCCAACAAAACACCATCCAAGAGTGCCTCATAAGAAGTGCCAAAGAAGCTACTTTTTGCACCACCAACCCATGCTTTAACTCTAATAAGGGGTCTCCAACCTATAAATAGGCCCCTCTCCTTCTTGTAAATCATATCCAACATCTCACAAGCATCCCAATATTGTATACATGTGGAGAGTTTAGGTATAGTCATCATCTTGTGAGCTTCACACTTGGTGTGAGAGAAGCTTTGATGCTACACATTGCAAAGTGAGAGAGTGTGAGTGTCCTATCTCAAACCATTGTTGTATATGCTCTTTCACTATCAATAATTGAGATTTTGGTGCTTCAAAGGCGTGCTTGGCTTCAAGATCTTCTTCCTTCCACATGTGTAAAGCTATTTGGCAAATGGAAAGTGATTTGTGTCCTTTAAGTTCTATCATTTGAGCTTGTTTGAGAAATTTCTTAGTGTGTTTTCATCGCCAAATTGGTGTCCATTGTAAGAGGGTATTGTGGTGAGAGAGCTCCCACACCCTAAGACAGTGTGCGTGTGTGTTGGCAATGTTTAGCATTCACTACACATTGGGTTAGTTTTTGTGAACTTGGTGATGGTGCAGAGTTCCTTAAGAAGGGGAGGTTCATAGAAGATCTCTTTTCCACACTCAAGATAAAAGTCGAGGCAGGTGCACTTGCTACCTTTGATGCAGCTGAAACTTGGGCTACTGAGAAGATAGAAAACGCAATCGCCTAAGAGGAAAGGTTCCAATAGAGGGTCCTAGATCCAAGGAAAAATTGCAAGCACCAACATCTAGAGATATTCTTGAGGTAACGACTGAGGTGATTGAAAAGTTAAATGAATCCTTAAGCAACTTGTCAATTCATCTGGCACAAGTTGTAGGTCCCAAGGGACAAACAAAGAAAGCTTAGGAGCAAGATACACTACCCATGCAAGTACTACGATGTTGAAATTGAAAGGAATCGGGGCATGGAATGTATAATTGTCCTTGGTCTTGTGGGGAGCCAGGGAGACCTAGCTTGAATTATCCAGTGATGAATGCAAGTGAAGGAGCTAGTCTGCAACCAATGCTTCTACAAAGACCAAATGGAGCAAGACCACCTCCATTTGGAGTGGAAGGACTTCCACCTTTTCCAGATCCAAATGTGCATGTGTTAGAGGTGACAAATTCAAATGAAACTTAAAAGGAAGCAAATGGCATTAAGCATGGCTGTGGAAAAGGCAAGGAGAAAGAAAGAGTCGCATCACAGAGTGACCATGGATGAGGCAAGAAGTCAAAGAAAACCACGGAAGCCAAGAGGACTCGATGGCGTATCAACCTCTAAGACCTCCCTCTTGGACACGGTATGCCTCCATACAACTTTTTGGAAGACATGAGAGGTAAGGGTTGTGATATCTCATGGCCTCAGTTTCTTGCATTATGTCCACAAGTTAGGAGGGATTTAACAAAGGCAGTGATAGCCGTTTGTTGGCTCTCCGCCTCACCTAGGAAAAATCCATTTAACAATATGGCTATCCTCACTTGTTCATATGTACATAAGTGTTATGGGACTTATCATTCCATGGAAGAAACCTCCACTAGCTAGTTATCTAGTTAGGGGAGATAAAACAGTATATAAATAAGTATTATAGCCAAGTTTATACATATTATTTCATCTTAATTTTGGCATAATTGTAGTTTGTGTTTTATGTAAATATTTTACAAATCTGTGTATATACCTATATTGAAGTGTGGATTTTTATCAAGCCTACGTATGCCAATTTTTACCATTTTACTCTATATAATACTTTGTTATTTTCTTCTTGTACATATATGTGTATACTTGTATAGAGATATTTCAGATAATAATATCAAAATGGATATAACTTAGCCTTGGTGTAACTCCACCCCAACACAAATCCAAAAAAACCTAGTTTTATTTGTGTGTATATATTTTCACTATTGTGATTTTTTCCTTCTTAGAATTATTCTTTTTCACTCTCATAAATTGGAACACCAAAAATATTCATCTTTTTATGGTAGCCTCATAATGAGAGAGACTTATTTTTAAGTTGACCCCTTTATATTTTTCCACCTATATTATTTATATATTGAAATGTACATATTTTTTAGACCCCTCAATATTTAATTTTCTTAACTCTATTATTCACTTATATCATGAGCTCAACAAAATCTTCAATTATAGACCCACAAAATAAGGTCAAGGATATGTGGCATGCATGCATGCATTTTGGAGGGCTCACTCTTGAAGGCATTCAAAAGAATCATCCAAAGAGGGACCCCACAAGGACCTTGTGCAGTGGAAAAAGACAGTCGGTTTTGCAAAATTTTAAAAGGCCACTTGCTCTCTAATATTTGAAATAGTGATAGAAACAAGAATTGTAGCTTCTGAGCTGAACTTTTGTCTCAAATTTTTTCTTTTCTTTTTGAGCTACGAGCTGTGAGATATGATTTAATTGGTGGACCCCAATCTGCCCATGCCATACAGCCACACTCCCTCTTCCGCTTTATCATTTTTCTCTTTCACATATACTTCTCCACTCATCATCCCAATCTCTCTCATGTCTCCTCTTTGCACCCTACTCACCTTCTTCTCAACCTTGAAGAATAAGAGAAACCATGGTGAACTCATGCCTCCTACACACACTTCCATTCCAAAATTGACCACCTAGTCTCATTTTTGTCCTCCAAATTACCCATATCTATAAAAAAATCACAAAATTCAGCCTCTTCTCTTGAAGAACAACATCACGGTGATTGATTACTCATCTTCAATTACCTTGGCTCCTAAGGAAGGTCAAGAATGGGGAAAAAACGTACCCCGTCAAAGTTAGTGGACCGTCAACAAGTGTCAAAGTTGGCCCTACTTAAGACACTTGGAGCATCTATATTGTAAGAAATCCATATTTTCTTAGCTCTTAAGCATTTATCTTTATTATTTATATCCTACATGGATACTCCCAGTGTAAATATCCAATTCCATTTGTAGTTTAATAAAAATACTAACTCTACTAATCTACTAACATTAACCCACTATGAAAAGTCCTATCACCTCCATTTATCTCCTCTCTCTTTTCTTCATCTATCCCCACCAACTTCTTGATAACTCCAAGATAAAATGTTGAAAATCTAACCCAACCATGGTTAGAGGAGTAACCCTAGTCCTAAAAAATGCTATGAAAGGAGGATGTAGCTAGCACAAAAGGGCACCATGCTATAGCTTTAGAAGCCAATATTAATCTCTTGAGAAGGAGCTCTTGAGTGAAATCTCATTGGCTTATGTGCATGCATGTGTTGTATTAGGGGTGATTAGCAAGGGAGTTATATGTCATTGTAAAAGAGAGTGGTCATTCAATTGAGAGTAGGAAGCCCATATTTCTCCTACAAGTGTAAGCCCAAAATTTTGTTGAATCAAGGAGATGGATTTGGACTAAGCATGGCTACTTTGTCTCTCTCCCAACCTGAAGTCATGTACAACAATGATGTGTAAGTTTCTTGGTGTTTTATTTAAGTTCTTGATAGCTTGTCTCCTGGTGTTGTTATTGATTTATCCATAAATCCCACATGCTGTAAGAGGGTGACAAGGTGGAGAGGACTCCCCTGGCCTTAAAATAGTGATTGGGGTGCCTTGTCTTGTGATGTGTTGCTGTGTACTCTACTCAAGCTAGGTTGAACAAATGCTAATCTCACTTTGATTGGTCATGATTGGTTTGTAAGAAGGTATTAGTGCAACAAGCACCCCCTTCCCCCTTCTCTCTCTTTCTTACGTGTATATCTGTGTTTGCTTGATGATTGTCGATACGTTTCAAAGCAGCCCGAGCTCTCTCTCTCTCTCTCTCTCTCTCTCTCTCTCTCTCTCTCTCTCTCTCTCTCTCTCTCTCTCTCTCTCTATGCGTCCTAGTTTGCATCCAAAACTAGGTGGTGCCCCAAATTTGTATAAGTTTAGGTTGCGGGTCTGTATGTGTGTTTGTTATTTCTTTCAACCCCAACCCAATTGAGCAGCACGAGAGCCTAGAAGGGTGCTTAAAGGCCACTCTTCTTGTTTCCCTCCCTGGGACTCCTCAAATTGGTGCCTCCATTGAGGGACAACTTGTGTATGTTTTTGTGTAGGATCAATCTTTAGAATAGTCAAGTACTTTGCATGAATCACGATAATTTGTATGATCCTTTCATTCCCATTGCAAAACAAATGGTACACATAATTGTTAGTACTAAGGTGCAATTTCAACATGTAGTTTGTAGAATTTTAGGTTCTCTTAGGTTAGTCAAAATAAACGAATGATAAATCCTTTTATTTTGTCTCTCATTAGGTACGATCTTTGTTTGGATGTTTTTATCTTTGTTCTATTTTAAGGATTAGGTTATGTATAGAGCATGATGGATAATGGCCCAAAAATTTTCCCTTTTTACTTCACACCACATTTCAGGATAACTATTACACTCAGTAGGAAGGTACATTTTCAATAATGTATGGTGTTTATGTTTGGGACTAAAAGAACAAGAGAAATTCTTGCATCTCCACAACCTTTCATTTTACCTCTCATCAACTAACACACCTCTTTTAATATACATGTATACATTTTATTTTAAAATGAAGTACAGTCCATCAAAACAGTGTGTATGCTTTTTTTCTCCAAGTTTGTTACAAAAAACAAAAACCGATCATTTGTTCTTACAAGAAATGTGTGAGCAGTGAAAGCTCAATTCTTAGAGATCTAGCCCTATTACCGATTGAATTGCAAGAGCAGGTAGTAAAGTGTCTTCCTCATAACAAGAATGTGGTGAAGTTAAGATGAAATGTCCTACATGTGGATTCTATTTTCCTCTTGTTGTTAGAAACTCAGGAAGACCATGCTTTCATCCAAATAGTATGTGCCCTAAGATTGGTAAATAGAGTGAAATTTGGTGATTGGCAAGTGTATTTCACCATTGAGGAAGACTCTACAAGAAACTTGCGGCTAGAGTTCATACTTCATAGACTCACATTTGGTGATTTTTTCCCTCATCTGCGTCTTATTAATATTTTTTCTTTCACTTTCAACAAAGGAGATAGGGAGCTATTTAGAACTTGTCTTAATAAAAAGAGCGTAGAGAGGATTACAAACTTGTATAAATTTTCATCCTTCTCTACTTTCTATGACACTTTGTTCATAGAGAAATTGTAAATCTCTTTATGCTTATGAATGATTTAACCATAATCCTAAGGAATTTCTATCCAAGAATTATGTAGAACAAGTGGAGTCTTTAAATCTTGCAAACTTGATTGGACTTGATGAGGATGTTCTTTATGAAATTGGGAGAAGGTTGCCTCACTCTGACTATGTGAAACTCGAAGGAAAGGAGCTCCTAGTCAATTGCTACTTTCTCACAGCCTTCAACAAGCATGAAGATCTACTTTTTATACAAACCCCTAGTCCGTTGCGAATTGTAGAGCAAGTGCAATTCATCACTTGGGACGTGGTTGCTCTTTTGAATCCAAAAAAGAAAGTTCTAGAGATTTCCATTTATCACCTTAGCTTTCAAGAATTTCAACCCTTCTTAGAGCTCATCAATAGTCTACCTTTTTGTTTTGATCAAACAAATCAAGACCTCATTGAATCTTGGATAGCTAAAGAAGAAAACCTAGAGTGATACTTTCTTACTTCTTCATTTGCAGGCGAGTGGTTTGGAATATCTTATTGTATCCTGTGTTGTAACACGTGTTGTAATCTTTCATAATAATGGAAAGTCAATGCCAGATATTTGGATATCCTCTTTTCTTTGGAGAGCCTGGAGAGGATGCTGAACTATATTTAAAAAAATTCAAGATGTCTTGCCGTATCAAAAGGATAGTAACTGATCAAGAAAGTGTAGAAATGTTTGAAGTGGTCCTTAGGACAGATGCTAGCACTTGGTTTGACTCTTTGCTTGAGAAAGTTAAGGGGAATTACACGGAAGTTGTGAATCATTTCAAGAGATACATCTTTGATCCCCAGAACACTCAAGCAATGTTGGAATTGTGGAGAGTCTGGACATGGGATGTATAATTGTCCTCGGCTCCGTGGGGAGCCATGGAGACCTAACTTGAATTACCCACCAGTGATGAATGTAGGTGAAGGAACTGGTCAAAAATCAAAGCTTCTACAAGGTCCAAATGAGGCAAGACCACCTCCATAAGGAATAGAATAAGTTCCACCTTTGTCAGATCCAAATGTGCATGTGGTAAAGGTGACAAATTCAAATGAGGTTGACATGGAAGCAAATGGCATTAAGGGTGGCCGAGGAAAAGGTAAAGAGAAAGAAGGAGTCACATCATAGAGTGACCATGGACGAGGCAAGAAGGAAAAGGAGACGAAGGAAGCCAAGAGGACTAGACGTCATGTCAATCTCCAAGACTTCCCTCTTGGACATGGTATGTCTCCATACAACCTGTTAGAAGACATGAGAGATAAGGGCCCTGATATCTCATGGCCTCAATTTCTTACATTATGTCCACAAGTTAGAAGTAATTTAATGAAGGAAATTAGCACTAGGAGAAAGGTAAAAGAGAGTGTGCCTGTTGTAAAAATTGCACAAGCTGAAATGAATGAGGATATTACACTTGTGCTAGATTGTTATATCAAAGGGAGGTTGGTTAGAAAAGGTCTAGTGCACAAATTTGTTTCATGACAGAGGGACTGATGCAAAGACTAGGCATGCACATCCATGAGACACCTAAAATCAAAGTGAAAATGGCAAACAATAGCAAGGCTAGGTGCGTAGGCATTTGTAAAATTGTTTTTGTGGAGGACTTTGGCATTAAGAAGGCAGTGGATTTCTATGCTATGTCTATCAAAGGAAATGGTTACCCATTTATCCTGGGAAGACCATGGCTAATGAAAATGCGAGCTTTGCAAGATTGGGAGAGTGGAAAGCTGATTTGCAGGATTGACAATCATAAGAAGGTTGTCTTTGACATGAAGGAGCAACATTTTGGGTGTTAGGATTTGGATCGTGCTAGCTATGGTGGATGAAAGAGAAACATGGTGCAAGTGTGTGTAAGAAAAATTATCACTCAAGTGAATTAGGTTCCAAGATAGATTAGCTTGGACTCATAAACACAATCTTGAGTATTGACTTAGCTTAGCACAAGCTCACCATAGACAAGCATGTAGTGCAAAATGAATTGTTGTTTATTGATTCAAGAAATGAGCTTTAAGTAGCTCTACAGCCTTGCTCCACAGTAGGTGGGATAAATCCACTCTCCTCTCCTTGACTCACACCTTAGGACAAAGCTCACACTTTACAATCCTCCCCTTAAGGTTTGGACTAAGACAAGATACTGAAGATGCATGATCCACACAGGCTAAAAAAATCCACACAGGATGGTGATATCCACACAAGAAAATAAAGTCCACAAAGGTGGTGTATGCACACAGGAAAAAGTCCTCCCCTACAAGTAGAGAGTCTGTATCTTCAAAATGAGTCTTCCCAAACGCTACCTTCGTCTTCGTCCTTTTTGTCTTCTACTATGTGATCTGATCCTCGGTCAGGTCTCTTGCCTTCGTTTCTTCTGCTGTTGCTTCTACTGCTGCTGCTTTCTCCATTGCTACTACCCCCACTTGAGTAGCACCGAGAAGGAGGGTGTCCCTTCCTACCACATTTGTTGCAAGGTTTGTTTGTGTAGCAATCTTTTGCTACGTGTCCCATTCTTCCACATTCATAACACTTTCTTCCATTTGTTGATGTTGATGGTGAATATCTTCCCCTTGAAGATGTTGCAATAAAAACTCCTCCTGATGGGGTGAGTGAACCTCTTTGCTTTCTTTCTTCTGCTTGGATTGAGTTGATTACATCTTGAAATGGTGGTGCTGGTTCTTTTTCTTCAAGAATTGTGACTAAGTGGTCATAAGATGGTGGAAGTGCACTTAAAAGTATGGCCACTTTGTCATCTTCTGGTACTTCAACTTGGATGTAAGTGAGCTGCGTGACAATACTCTTAAGCCTGTTCACTAAGCTAGCAATATCCTCCCCTTCAATCATAGTCCCTTTGTAAAGCTGTCTTTTAAGACTAACTTTTCTTCTTTTGGCTCGAGCTCCAAAATTACTTTCTAGGACATGCCAAGCTTCATGTGCATGCTTACATTCATCTATGAAATGCACATAGTTATCATGCAAATAAGTGATGATAATTCCCAATGCTTGTTCGTCTTTGGCCAAATTTTGTGCACTTGCTATGAGTGTAGATGCCCTAGTGTGTACGCCATCGGGTTTGGCTTGTTGCTCTAATGACAACCCTCGTTGGTACAGTCATCGACAATTGGACTTTCCTCCTCTTGCTTTCGCTGTCAAGGCATGCACGCATGCAAGTGAGCTCCTTTCCTTTTGAGCTCTCATCACCCGAAAGCCCTTTCTTCAAGAGTCGCCCCTTGGCCTTGCCTCGCCCTCGGCCAAGCTTATGAAGAAGAAGACCATCTTCCGAAGCTTGTCTCGTTCCTTCGCAAAAAAAAACCCTTGCTTCTTCTCCCTTCTCTCTTTAAGCCCCCAAAAAAAACCCTTCTTTTCACTTCCCAAGGGGGCAACGACGGCGCCGTCGTTGCCCTCCTTCTTTGTTCGAAGATGTCCTTTACTTCTTTTTTCAAATGGAAAAAACTTCTTTTGTTTGGCAACATCGCCGGTGCCATTCCCGTTGAGTCTCACTTAACCCTCTTTTCCTTCCAGACTTAACCCTTTAAGTTCACAATTGCTTTTCTTAGTCCAACCACCCTTTTTTCCCCAAGAGGACTTAGAGTGCTTGGTTCGCACACCGTCGGTGCTCCATGTGCCCGAGTTTGCTGAACCCCTCTTTTGCCAAGCTACCCCTTGTCAGTTTTAAATCCGGAGAACTTTGCCGCATTCCGACCACTTTACACCTTTTAACGGAAAATCACAGAAGTGGAAAGAAATCGAGTTCGTTCCCTTGTCGCGATTGTTTGTCGACTTGAAGTGGACACATCTCAATGCCCTTCACTCAGATTGGTGAGCCGCAAATTTTGGATGATTCCCCATGTCGCATGAAACCTTCCAGAACCTTGACGAGCTTAAAAATATCATTTTCAGCATGCATACCAACGGGGCACGACGAGCACATACCCGACCCCTGGTAAATATTCCGCAAACCATAACTTGCCCGTCTGGGCTCCAAATGGCAATCCGAAAAGATTGGCATGCTCCACAACTTGAGCTTTACACATCTGCTTTCACATTCTAGCTTGGGCCACTTGTCCCCATCTCGCGTGCCTGTTGGGGATCTGCAAGACCTTCCAACTTCGAACTGGTACATCTTTCACACCGAAGCTCCGTTTGATGAGCCGTCTGGACGGGCCTCAAGAGCATCTTGAGCCCTACATTCCAAGGTACATTCCCGACATTTTGGACACTTTGTTCTTCCATCCCAATTATCCTAATTTGAAGGCCCCTTGGCTTAAAAAACCACTTTAGACATACATTTACGCTGCCACTGGTTTGCCGAGGACTTTCCCAGCTGCTTTAGCTCGCCGCCATGCACCTGCTAGCATCCATAGCACTGCTTGTCACCCTTCCTGGCATGGACCAACTTTGGTTGCACCAACGCGTGAAGGTACGCTTACAGAGCCTGACAAATGGCATGCAGCACCGTGGGAAGGGGGGCCCAACAGGGGTGGACGGACCCGAAAATTCCTTAGGGGATGCTTGAGCGCGCGTGGTCGGACGCGGTGGGGCAGTCACTTGCGGCCGACCGGGCGCGACATGTAGGCGGCGGACAAGCACCGGTCGGGCGATCGAACGCAACAAAAACAAAACTGGTAGACAGCAGACCGGTGGTGGACCCGCCTGTAAATTTGATTGGAGTTCACCGCTAGCTTGAAGTCCGCCGGCCTTGCGCCCCCTCGTTGAACCCACGACCTTCAAGGACACACTAAATATGGTGATTCAAGCTAAGCCAAGGGGCCCATTGGGCTCCATGTGAGTAATGCACCAAAAATAAGGTATTTCAATTGGGTTCTGTAGGGCTTCTTACACACACACATAACACACACACCCTTTTTTAGTAAAAATTGGGGATGGAGTTTAAGGTGTTTCCGAGCTCAGATTGCAGAGCTTGAAAGCTCTATGCGAAGCTTGCAAGGAAGGCTTCAAGATGGGATGATTGAATCTTGATAAGTGCAAGATCGGGAAGATTAATTGAAGGTGCAAAACACTAGAAAATTGACACAAAAGTGGCTTGGGAACGCAAAAAGTGGATGCTAATCTTCTCCCTAATCAAACCTATCTAGCCATGGAGGGTAGTGGCCTCTTGGGTGTGCCAAGGACATGCCCACACATAACTAGATTAAGGCCTAATTAGTGAGATGCAACTAATCATGAAGAATGTTAATGGGCCGTGATAATGAAGTGCAAATCGATCTAATGGAGATGCTAATGATTGACTCACACTAATGCATAATGAAAATCCTAGCTAGCACACCAAAGCTCTGATACCAAATGTTCGGATTTGGATCGTGCTAGCTATGGTGGATGAAAGAGAAACATGGTGCAAGTGTGTGAGTGTGTGTAAGCAAGCTTATCACTCAAGTGAATTAGGTTCCAAGATAGATTAGCTTGGACTCATAAACACAATCTTGAGTATTGACTTAGCTTAGCACAAGCTCACCATAGACAAGCATGTAGTGCAAAATGAGGTGTTGTTTATTGATTCAAGAAATGAGCTTTAAGTAGCTCTACAGTCTTGCTCCACAGTATGTGGGATAAATCCACTCTCCTCTCCTTGACTCACACCTTAGGACAAAGCTCACACTTTACATTGGGGGTCCCATCGTTGCATAGCTCCAATGACCAATAAAATTATCAATCCGGAGGGATGAGCTATCCTGCTAGAGCATGGAATACTCACACAATTAGTGAGCTAATCATGGCAACACAAATGGTTGACTCTACAAGGTGAGCTTCTCGGCCTATGGAGGAGCTAAGACACAATGGTTGTTCATGTCCACATCCACTTCCCTTCACCTCCAATCAACCCAATCACACACACTAATGATTTCAAGACGCACACAACACCAATCCTATCATGCAACACACTAATCGCAAGCACACACATAGATCTATCAAGCAACACACTCCAATCAAACTTACATGCACACACAAGAAAGAGAGAGCAATCACACAAGATTAGAGAGGGATTAACCACTAATTAGTTATGATCTAGCTAATCAAAGCATCGTAGGCAATCATAAGAAGCATGAGAGAGGCATAGTGAAAGAGAATTAAGAATTGATTAGTGTTAACTAAGTCACATGAGCAAGGCGAAGCTTAAGGACTCCATAGCCACACACTTAAAGAGCTCTCACCAAAGAGTGCTCTCAACAAATGAGCTTGAGAACTCTTATTTCTTTTACACACTGCCTTATTTACCTAGGGTAAAAATATGCAATGTTCAGGTGCCCAAGGCTTTTAGGGCTCCACCACTTACTGAATCTACTAGCTAGGCACACTAATTGACCTATTCTTTACAGATTGGAACTCTCATTGAGCCCGTAACACATTAAAATATTACAATGGATTGAAATAAATAGAGAATTTACAATACGTGACCATTTTGGGAAAATTTGGAAAAATGTGTAACTCCAATCTTTATTGCTTCTTCCTGTTGATCTTTGATGTGCATGCGTACGTCTTTGATCTTTAGCAGCTTTTGTTAATTGACATTGACCTAGTTAACATTTCCCCTTCCAATTTTAGTGCCCATCCTCGGGCACTGTTGAAAAAGTGTCCGTGGAGGCTGTGGAAGGTTTTGATTGGTTGTTGATGGGTTGATTGTCTTCATCTGTCGTTGAATTGGTTAATAAAGTTCAATTTGTTGCAGCATCTTCATTGGTCCAAATATGTCTAATGTGAGAGATGATGTTGCATTTGTTCGTTGTAATAGCATAATGACGAGGCTACTGTTTATTCATGAAAAGTAGAATGATGAGGTTCTAAATTAGGGTATTATTCGTGGATGACCAAAGGGAAAAAACCCAGTGGGAAAAAAATGCCTTTGGGATACGCGCATTATTGGGGTACTTATTAGCATTGGAAATATTAATAAAGTACTCAAGGGATTATTTGCTGATAGATATGGAATTAAAAAGGCAACAAATATGAAAGGGTAGCATGATGGAACATTTGTTTGCTTGTTGTAGTCCACTCAAGGTGCATTGGTGGAAGAAAAAAAGAGTGTATGTGTAAGTTTCTTGGTGTTTTATTTAGGTTCTTGATAGCTTGTCTCTGGGTGTTGTTATCGATTTAGCCATAAATCCCACATGATGTAAGAGGGCGACATGGTGGAAATTGATGAGAGCATAAACATCCATGTACTACCACATTTAAGTTGACCACTCCCAGCGTCGGTGTTGGGTTCTTATTGCATCCTTTAATAGCCGATATTCTTGATGTCAAAGACTGATCCGTTGCTTTTTTGTACGTGGAATAACTGACTGTAAATACTCTAGCTCCTGTATCGACCAATACATTTGTGCTATGATTGTTTAGTTGTACTTTGATGCGAAGGTCCATTCCATCTAGCCATTCATCATCCATTGACATTGCACCCTTTTGTAATTCCCATAGTCGTTCAGCTAGTTCCATACAACTTTCCTTTTGAGTATTCAAAGCCGAGCTTCCTCTTGTGCTTCATCAATGACTTGCTGTCGTTTCATCTTTCTTTGTTTTGCTGCATGCATCTTTTCTAGCAATTTATTGGTTAGTGGAAAATTGTACTTCTTTAAACAACATCCACTAATCCATTTAGCCATTGGTTCACCATCTAGGGTGGACACAATAACTGTTGCACTTGGAGATATGTCTTCAATGATAAAAGGTCCGTTTCCCTTTTTTTTAAACTTGGGAATGTGTTGCTTAAGGGAGCAGACTAAAACTAAGTCCCCTTTTTTGAAGCTTTTTGTAACTAGATGGGAATCAAAAAAATGTTTTTGTTTCCACTTTTGTGCATAGATGTGAGCTACAGCTATTAGATGTTGGGGTATAAAGCCCAATGTGGTCGCCCAGGTAAGTGGGCGGGCCGCCAGGTATGTACACATATTCTTTTGTAAAAACCTAATAAGAACTCACTATGCTCTACACATTACAGTAGAGCGAGTTCACCATATCGTCATGCTCTTCTTCTCGCACTCTCTCTCGCGTCGCACTTCCGCTCGTACTCCTTCAACTGGTATCAGAGCTCAGATGGAGGCTCGGGGTAGCACTGCAGGACGCTAGAGTCACTAGCTCAGATTGGAGTGAAATTCGACAGGCAAAGACACGGCCCCAAATCTTGTGGGTAAGCCCGAAGGGCTTGGTGTTGTCAGAAATTCATTCTGAGGTCATCTCGGTCACCGTTCGGCTTCGACAAAGGTCTGCGCAGGCCATTTTCGACTACGTGGTCTCAGTGGGTGCAGATCCGACTCTGCAAATTTGGGGTTTTCGGCCTACGACTGCAGGTGCTAAGGATATCAACACTCCCAGAGTGTTGATTTGTGGATGTCTACACATCGAAGGACGGCTCACAGTTCTTGGAGGCGTGTCACATACGACACGGGCGCATCTACACACAGACTGTAGGCGGCATCCACTAGTTCATCAGGTAGCTTGTGTTTGCTGCTTGATATTCCAGATTTCATCTTGACATTGCAGGTACTTCCACATGGGATGTATTGTCAGAGATGATGTATGTCTGTTGAGGGTTTGCTGGCTGTGAGTCACGCAGCAAACAACCGCCGCAGCGGTTACAGCATACAGTGGGAAATTTGTGGATGTATGACTTTGTGGGAAGTCTATGTACTGTCAGATTTACTGCAGCCTTTGTTGAGGGTCGAGTGAGGTTTTATTGAGCTGGGGGATTCTCGAATGTTGAGATCCTTTCGGTGATACAGGTCTTGGAGCGATCCCTCGAGCACCCTTAGATAGGCAGCTAGGATGTATTGACTATGAGTTAGACAGTTGGGATTGCATCTTTGCTTTACTGCCGTTGAGGCATTGTCGCAGTCTATGCTTACAGGACAGTGACAGGATAGTCAGAGACAGTACAGGTGCAGGACAGGTTTACCCACAGCTTACAGTGTCAGAGAGACAATGTTTTTGAGCTGTTTTTTGGTCTGTTTTTAGGCTTAAGGAGAGGTTCAAAAACCAAAAGGGTCGTGATCGCTCAAGGCGGAGCAAGTCACGCACAAAGTCAGTTCTTGAATGTTGGAACTGCGGCAAGAAGGTCCACGTCAAGAAGGATTGCTGGTCCAAGAAGAAGAAGGAGACAGAGTCTCAAGACAACAAGCCAACATCGGAGGCCAATGTGGCAGGTAAAGTAGAGCAAGATGCTCTAATTCTCTCATTAGACAATGTGTCTAATACCTGGATAATAGATTCCGGGGCTTCATTCCATGCGACACCACACAAGCAACATTTCCAAGACTACACCAAAGGTAATTTTGGGTATGTATACTTGGGAGATGATGAAGCTTGTGAGATTGTCGGCAAAGGTAGAGTTTCTGTCAAAACTGCTAACGGAAATGAATGGAAGCTTAAAGATGTTAGGCATGTTCCTTCTCTTCGCAAATGGGTGTACAAGCTAAAGGAAGAAGAAGGTGGGAAGAAAAGGTACAAGTCTAGGCTTGTGGTAAAAGGTTTTTCTCAAAAGAAAGGTATTGACTTCAATGAAATATTTTCTCCTGTTGTAAAAATGAACTCAATTAGGCTTGTCTTAAGCCTTGTGGCTGCTCATGATCTAAATCTCGAGCAAATGGATGTAAATACGGCATTCCCTCACGGTGATTTAGAGGAGGAAATCTACATGCTTCAACCAAAGGGGTATGAAGTAAAAGGTAAGGAGAAAATGGTTTGCAGATTAAAGAAGAGCTTGTATGATTTAAAGCAAGCATCAAGACAATGGTACTTGAAGTTTGATCGATGGATGTTGGATCATGGATTCACAAGATGCAACTTGGATCACTGCGTCTACACGAAGAATTTGGGAGATGGGAAATTCATCATCCTAATGTTGTATGTTGATGACATGTTGATTGCAAGTGCTAACATGCAGGACATCAAAGACCTAAAAGAGGAGCTGTCCAAATCTTTTTCAATGAAAGATTTAGGTGCTGCAAAGAGGATACTTGGTATGAAAATATCAAGGGACAGGACGAAGAAGACAATAAAGCTATCTCAAGAAGATTACATCAAGAAGGTACTAGAAAGGTTTGCAATGCAAAATGCAAAACCAGTTTCTACACCTTTGGCTGGTCATTTTAAACTAACGAAGGATATGTGTCCAAAGACACAAGAGGAGATAGCCTATATGTCTAAAGTTCCATATGCTGCAGCGGTAGGTTCTCTAATGTATGCTATGGTCTGGACAAGGCCAGACATTGCACATGCAGTGGGAGTTGTGAGTAGGTTCATGGACAACCCAGGTAAAGAGCATTGGCAAGCTGTGAAGTGGATACTTAGGTATCTAAAAGGGACAACAACAAATGCTTTGTATTTTGGAGGAACTGATATTTTTCTAGAAGGGTATGCTGATGCAGATATGGCAGGTGACAAAGATACTCGAAGGAGCACTACTGGCTATGTGTTTACGGTTGGAGGCACAGCAGTAAGCTGTGCTTCAAAGCTGCAGAAAGTGGTTTCACTTTCTACCACGGAAGCAGAGTATGTAGCAATGACGGAGGCAAGCAAAGAAATTCTGTGGCTTCACAGATTCTTAGAAGAGCTTGGATTCAAACAAGACAATTGTGTCTTGTACAGTGATAGCCAAAGCGCTATCCATCTTGCGAAGAACTCAGCCTTTCATTCAAGGACAAAGCACATTGAGGTGAGATATCACTTCATACGCACTCTTTTGGAAGAGGGACAACTAAAGCTAGGAAAGGTGCATACAAGTGAAAATCCTGCAGACATGTTTACAAAGGTGGTCAACAAGGAGAAGTTGAGCTTTTGCTCATCTTCAATCGGCATTCAAGGATAAGAAGCCAGAATGGAAAGCAGTCACAGGTTTGGTTTGGAGATCAGTCTCCAAGTGGGAGATTGTTAAGTATGGAGCCTGATTTACCCTTGTAATTTTCTGTGGTAAAAGCGCACATTTGTAAGGCCCCCATTATGAGGAGAAGCCATCGTGCGTGAAGGAAAATCACTCACTGGAAACCAAAATTTTCACGGACAAGAATCAGGGGCAACTTTAAAGGCCTCGGGGGCGGAGGCCCCCGAGACTTTTTTTTTCCGCCGGAATATTCTTTTTTGCTAGAATATTATGGCCGGACGGTGGCCGGTGGTCGGAAGTCAATGGCCGGTTGCCGGTGGCCGAATTCAAAAGCGGACTTGTCTTCTCAAGGGCGGCCACACATGGGCGGATTGGAGGGTCCGATTTGGACTTATTCGCACAAGGGCGGCTACACATGGCTGTCTCTCATAAGAGAGGGCAGCCCTTTTGGCCTATAAAAGGAGGCCATTTCTACACACATTTCATAGTGTGAAGTTGATGCAACAAGGTGAGTGTGAGGTGGTGAGAGTGAAGCAAGGCGGGAGCTCCATTAAGGGTATAATCCCTTTGTAAACTACTTCTTGTTTTGAAGTACTAAAGCCATTGAGTGGCTGCTTTCCTGTGGACGTAGCCCACATTGGGTGAACCACGTATATCGTGTGTACTCTCTCTCTCTGTCTACTCTATAATCTCGTGTATATAAATCTGTCTCTCTCCATTAAGTAATCTACTCAATTATCTATTTAGCTACGTCTTATTTCCTAACAGATGTTTTATGTAGGTGTTTTGTGTATAGTAAATATACAATCTATGGCCTTAATTCCATAAGAAAATGTATGTAGTTGATTAATGATAGGTATATAGCATCATATCTCCTTAAGGCCATAGGATGCTATATGCAAATGTCTCACGATGAGTATGTATACATCCTATGGCCTTAGGTCCATAGGATGCTATATGTAGGTATCTTGATATGATTATATATATACATTCTATGGACTTAGGTCCATAGAACCCTATACATAGGTGTTTCATGATGAGTATATAAACATCCTACGGACCAAAGGCCATAGGATGCTATATATTGATATGTCTAGCTAAGTATATGTAAATCTTATGGATTTATGACCACACAGTACTATCTATTTGTGTTTTGTGGTGAGCTATATATACATCCTATGGACTTTGGGCCATATGGTTCTATATATAGTGATTTCTCAAAGCTAGAGCCCGCTAGCACATAAGGGGTCCGTATGAGCCGCACGATGTGCCATATGGTGCATCCACATCCATTGATCCTATGCCATGTGGCGCATCCACAGCCATTGATTATACATATGGCCCTTGTCTCAAGTAGTCCCGTGGATGTATATATCCATATTATATGTTTATGTCTTTGAAGGGACAAGAAAAATGGCGGTATGCACGTATCGCATGATCAAACGTGTGACCACATTGCGTATGTACACCTTTACAACCCATTCTGCAAAGGCGCACTAATACCTTTGCAACCCATTCTAGTATATGCCCACTCATTCAAATACTATTTTCATAAATTGTGTATGTTGCACGCATGCTCACACTTTCAAAACACGTGCAACTAGTGTGCAAATGCACATGCACAAAAAAGCTTAAAATTTTTCAAAAAACCTAAATTTTTTGAAACAAAAAATCTAAAAATGTAACAAATATATATATTTTTTGGCTTACCCCAAACTTTTTCAAAATGAGTTTTCAAGTCCCCTGGTCAATACTACACCAAAAAATAGCACACTTTTTTCAAGAGAAAATTCTCAAATTTTAGTGTATTTTTTAGTATGGGAAATTGGGTCGCGAGACACCAAAACTGACCATGGGTATCGTTCCACTCGCCACAGCAAGATATTAACACTGACAAAACTTTGCGTCAAAATTTTCAAAAAATTCTATACTCACGGAATTGCCTCGCGATTTCAAAAGTGACGATATGGGTCTCGCTATGAGAAACCCCTTGAGCGCCTCAAAAACTTAATTTGAAATTCAAATTTAGGTTCGTTTAATTGAAATTCTAGATTTTAGAGCTTATCTCTTTCTTTCTCTCTCTACCTCACACGCACACACATGCACTCTCTGTATATGTATGTGTCTTGTTACCTGCACTCCATCGCTATTCTCTCTCTATCACCATCGACGCCACCGCCACCACACTCTCTTCCACCTACCATCACTAGCCGCTCAGCCTGCACACTACCTCTTGGTTCCCTATACACTCTCTCTCAACCGCCATTCTCTATTGGCCTGCACTGTCCATCTCAGCCACCACTCTCTCTCTTGGTCTACTCAGTCCATCTCTGTTGTCACTCCCTCTTGGCCCCCTCCTGCACACTCCCTCTCCACCGCCTTCTGCTCTTCCTCCTCCCAGATTTGATGTCCCTGTTGCTCCTATGTAGTCGGTGCCTCCCCTTCGGAAGCGTTGCTACACTTTTTGCAACAATAAGGCACTGCTTTCCTCAAACGTAGGTATGTTTTTAAAACATATGTAAACATATTATTTCAAATCTGTGTAATTAGGTTTTTCTGTAAGTAAACAAGTTCTTGATTTTGTTTAAAGAATGTTTTCTATGTAAATAGGTTATTGTTTATGTGTAAACAATTTTCTCATGTTAACAAGTTTTTGTTTATGTGTAAAGAGGTTTCTCTGTGTAAATAGATTTTTGTTTCAACCTAATTTAGTATTTTTCTAATTCAAACCTTCTCTAGTTATTCCATGAAATGAAATTTAAACAAAAAAAATCAAATAAATGCCTATCTGTGTATTGTTGTTAGTAGTAGATAAGTTGAGGGAGGGAATGTTGTTGTAGTGAGAGCTGGTATGAGAAAGGTCAAGCAAGGGGGTGATGTAGCAGTAAGGGTTGACAATCTAGGCAATGTTGTGGGAGGACAAATACGCAAAAGACCTCTCAATCTGCATGCAAAATGAATGGAAAGAAAAAACTCATCATCAAACTACCTTTTTTATGTATACCCATGGGAGAATAGGGTATGGCATGGGTCATTGGGTGGCATAGATCCTTATGAAAAGCGTCTTTGTTAATAATGCACCTTATGAACCTATGTCCTTAGGGTCATTGGGATTCTAAATAACACAAAGAACACCCTATAGCCTTAGGGTGTGAGGTCCCCACCCCGTCGTCTCAAACGATGGATCTGATGGTAAACCTGGTGGTCACTAGATCTATAACGGAAGAAAAAAAAGTGGTTCAGGGTTCATCTAGCAGACGATCTCTCATCAAAAAGTGAGTCGAGTTCGAGCCTACTAGCAACGAGATCTAGCTCCACCTCGCAGGGGAAGCGTGCTTAACTTATCTAGCGATCCTAAGATCCACCTTCCTAGAGGAGAGAATCCCGAGTGCCTTTTTCCCCATGTTTCAGAGGCACGTTGTCGAGAAATTTGCGGTCTTGCCAGGAAAGCACCTGGCTTATGGCTGTTAGAGTTTGTGAGAGAACTCAACAAAAACTATATGAAGGAGTTAAACCATAGATGCCATGAAGACTAGGGTTTGGAAAGAAGTGCAATCAAAGAAGACTCACTCTTTCTCTCTTGCATTCACACACACAAAGAAAGAACGCAAAAGAGAATGTCAAAACAATACGAAGATGAAAAAATCAAGGCTATGGTCATATCGTATCATGGGTAATATGAAAGGGTTAATGGATGAGTTAATGGCATTCAATCTTGGCTGATCAAATAGGCTACGAATTGTTCTTTGGAATTGTAGTTTTGTGCTTACCATAATATATATATTTTGTCTAGTGATTGGGATTAATTGTGTGTACAAATCCTCTTGGTTCATAGCAAGATAACTATGCTTACATCAAAAGAAAAATTATAGTCTATGAGAGGTAGTATGATGGGATCCGGTGATAGAAGTATTTCATTAAGCCTTTCTGGGCCAAAGAGAAATACTATACGTTGTTGAAAGTGTATTTTTCGGCTAATCCATATGTTAATTCTAATAGATCGTACAGAGTGAAAGCGATAGAAATGATCATCATGTGGGTTATTCATCTAGGATAGTATGTGAGAAATTTAGATATGAGAGAAGTGAAGAGATGAGAAGTTTCCCTCCCAAGCCCTATTCTTGCCCGTAGGCAATAAGGATACTGCGGGGAGAGATGTACCTGTAGCAAAGAGAACCTAGAGAGGATGAATTACTAAGAATGAGAGAGATAGGCTTGGTTAAGGAGATGAGATTAGATACATATATATATATATATATATATATATATATATATATATATATATATATATATATATATATATATATATATATATATATATATATATATATATATATATATATGTTGGATTAGAGATGAAAATGAAAACAACAAGAAATCAAGAAAACATCAATGTAGAACACATCTTACTTGAAACCCTTCGGCACCATTATTGATGGGAGAGAGAAGAAGAGTGGATAATTCCACTTTGATTGATACACCAACTGCAAGACCTTCTTTGATTAGAGTTGATCTTCCAAGGTTAGCTTGTTGCAAGAATGGCTAGTCTCCCTCTTGGAGAAAGTGTAGGCTTGGGCTTATGTTAATGGCTAAGTACAATTAGGCATTACTACTCACTCCCTCGAGAATTCCTCTCATCAATGGCTTGAATGCTTGAGTTCCTTCCAAGGAAGAAGAGGTCCCCTTTTATAGGTGAAGGGAACCCACAAGGGTTTACACAAGAAGAGAGGAGCCAGTGTGAACAGGAATTGGAAAAGTTGGAAATGAGCTGTCCCTGCATGATGTGGGCAGATTGGGGTCCAGTATTTTGATCATATCTCCTCAACCGTAGCTCCAAATAAAAAAGTAAAAATATGGGCAGAAACTTCAGCTCATTATCTACGAGTTTCATTTTAAAATCATTCTCCAATTCGGATTGGAACCTTGTGTAAAAAATTCATCAAAATAGGGTCCATTTATGGCAGCAAAAGTCTTCATGTGGTCTCCTTAGCCTTGACTTTCATTTAATTCCCAAGGACACCTCATGCCATATGAAAGCATGACATTTCTCCTTGACAAAGTTTTGTAACCATGCTTTCAATAATGCATTAAAATAAGTGTATCTTTGAAATCATGCCGCCTAGTGTCCCACTAGGATTTGATTCTCTCCTAGTAGCTATTTAAAAAGAAATATAAGAAAAGTATAAAAAATACATAGAATATATATATATTGGAGTTTACCCTAGATATAGGATCTAGCTAGGGTGTGAGATGATAATGAAATAGTAGAAATAAAGAATCAATGCTTTTTGCCCCAAGTTAAAGAGGCGGAGCTATTGACACTTTTCCCATAGTATTTTTTGATGGTAAAGTAAGAATACATTACCCTTGAGATAAATAATAAGATGAGATAGAAAGCTTATTTTTATACTTACATATGCATATGTACATTATAGGAAATATAATTATGTATCTAAAAAGTTACAAGATAACTCTTGTAGCATGTGTTCCCACTATGTACATGTCACAGCACTACAACGTACAGTTGAGACTTCGCCGCTCTAGGGGCAATGAGTATTACTATTGTCTAGTTATAACACTATGGGGACGGAGAGTTCCCGACCAATCGGGACCACCCTTCTCATAGGCATTGGCAAACTGAGCCAAGCCCCTACTTTCCACCCCCACACTCACACTTCCTTGTGTGTCCTAATTACTACCACGAGGTTGTTCAACATATAAATTCCTTGATTAGATTCCGATTCACAAGGTTCGTTAAGACAGCCCTTCAATCAGTATTCCAAAGCAGCACCAAGACAATAATTCTAGTAAAAATTCTACTTAAAATTATTCATTAAAATTCCAACGTTCTGGAGGTACAACATCCCCCCTCTAGTGAGAGTTTACACCTCCAGCTGTCACCTAGATGCCCATACAACTAGGTATGTCCAACACATAGAAAGCACGACATGGACATTTCCACCGCATAGAAAGTAAGATGTGGGTTCCCACCGCATAGAAAGCAAGTCGTCGGTAGAGGCCCTAAGCTAGTAACTCTAGCTCCTACGAAATCATCGCGAGCCACCCGCTGTGATCAGTACGGGGATCAGCACTAGTTCAACATTGGAAAAATAATGAACATGTCGAGCTAAATTTTCCCTAGCAAACATTCTTTCCTATTTCAAAAAGTATATCCATCAACCATTCTTTCCTACTTAGAATTTAATATACAATTGAATTCAAATGCCGAGGTTTCTGTCGGATTTCTCCAACATGTTTAGGGATATGTTCTTTCCTAACTTATCGTATGCAATGTTAATTTAAACAACTTGAATTTAAAATGTGACCTACCTCCTTCATTTTTTCGTCATTGGCCCGTGAGATGGCCGGTACTTGCTCGTCCATGGGAGCTTTTCCTCCCATTCACGTTGCTTGTTCCCGCCTCGTGGTCGTGGGCACCACCGAAGCGAGTTCTCTTTACCGGGGCCACTTTATACTCACTACTTAATTGACAAACTCGGAGAAAAAGAACTAATGTCCGAGAATACCATAACAATCAAGATGACAGATTAGAATCACTGAACAATTCATTCTATACGAGGGGTTAGATTTCCTTCAAGGCATAGTAATTTATGGATAGTACCTTACTTGATCTATGGGAATTGGCTCTAAAGTTAAGCACTTGACCTAGGTAATTAGGATTTTCAGATTTTACTTGATAAATTTACTAGAGGGGTGAATTAGACGTGTTCAATCACCTTCCTAGTGTAAGTAGATGCAGAATTACCGTATGCATAGGTGAGAGAAAATTCCCTTCCTAGTGGATTAATGATGGATTAATTTCCCTTAATTACTTCCTAATCTATGAACAGATTGAATCTAATTTAGCTACTCAAACATTGTGTGGTAATAGGATAAAAATGCCCAATCCCACATCATTACCGGTTTGACAATTATTTACTATGATGACTAGCGGGAGATTTCTTCTTACTAATCATGCATTAATATATGATTAGGAGAGGTTAATTGCTTGCATGATTAACAATTGGATGATGATTATGTAATAGCCTAATGATATGGAGAATTAGAGAGTAGCTATTGAGTAATTTAGTTATGATTAAGCATAATAGTTACGAGATTAGGGGAATGGTAGAGAGATTTGAAGAAAAACATAAAATAGATTGATATTACCGTGATTAGGGGCTGAATTCTACTCAAAATTCGGATCCAATGGAGTTCTCAAGACGAGAATCGGGTAGCACTTCCCTCTTTTGCTTCTTCTCCAAAAACTATGTGTGCCGCCAGCACCTCCCCAAGGTGTGTTTGTAAGTGTGTGTGTGTGTACTGAGTGGGTGTGTGAGCATGTATATGTGTGTGTGTGTGTGATCACACTCTTAAATATGTCCCTCCATGCTGAAAATCGACCCATGCTGCTATAAGCATCTGAATGAGCACTCACTTCATGCATGGCAAGTCCAGTTACATGCATACCAAGTGTCCAGTTAGCTACTCTAACTGACTCTCACACACTCTCTCAAGCATGGAAACTCTCCCACAAATCCCAAGAGAAGAGAAGGCACCCCCTAGCTGCTAAAGCAAGCTTTGAGTGGCATGGGACCCGTTCACACACAGCCTCGACCCCCGGTGCCTCCCCGCACAACCTTATGAAATTTTGGTTTTAGGCTAAAACGGGCCATACGAGTCGGAATTTAATGCCGTAAATTGCTATACTAAGCTCTAACTAAGGTGTATCTATCCGAGTACCTACCATATTTAGCAGCCCTCGGGGTCCAAAAATGCATTTTTTCAGATTCGGGGTACGGGTGCAGTTTTTCGAACCGGTCAAAACTAAACGGGTCGGGTGACCATAAACTTACTAGTTTTAGAAAATTTTCACAAAAAATATTTTAATTCACTTTTGGAAGCTTTATAACATTCTAAACATCATGGCACCAACAGAATTTGGAAAATTGCTAAAACTAGTAACTTTTTTTTCATTATGTTCATTCCATGGTACAAGGGTGCTCTTTTTGGTCGGGGTCAGAGACCTTACAACCTCCCCAATGTGAAGAATTTGAGATGTCCTCATCTCAAGAATGTGTTTGGGTAATCTTTTATGAGCGTTGGTTCGTCCTCCCAAGTTGCATCTTCTTCAGGGTAATCCTTCCACTTTACTAGATGCTCGGTGATTGTTCTGTTGCGTAACTTCCTTTCCCTTGTTTCAAGTACATAGTCAGGTTGGAGCTCGAGAACTCCTTGTGCTGGCATGGCTATCTGATCTGAGTCCAATAATTGATCAGGATTAGGGATATAGGGTTTAAGTAAGCTGACGTGGAATACATCATGAACCTTTAAGTTTGTAGGTAACTTTAGCTTGTAGGCCCGGTCACTCACAACTTTAACGATCTCGAATGGTCCACAATACCTTGGGATAAGATTCTTGTATCTGCCTAGAGTTAAGTTTCTTTTCTTTGGTCGGACTCGCAGAAAATCCTTATCTCCTTCCTTGACTCTCCGAACGGTTCTTTCCTGCATAGTGCTTCTGTCTATCCTGAGCTGCCTGAATGTCTTGGCGAATAGCTCTAGTCTGAGCTTCCATATCTTCTAACATCTTTTCAGAGGCTTCTACCCTGATGGTTGGATCCGAGAAGTTTAGTGGTGCTAAACAGTCCTATCCAGAAAGAGCTTTAAAGGGTGACATTCCAATGCTTCTGTGTTCGGAAGAATTATAAGCATATTCTACCAAAGGAAGATATTCTAATCACTTCTTTGGCTCTTGTGAACAATAGGCCCTGAGAATGTCCTCAATGACTTGATTAACTCTTTCAGTTTTCCCATATGTCTGCAGATGATACGTTGTGCTAAAGGCTAATTGTGACCCAATAGATTGGAAAAGAGAAGTCCAAAATTTTGATGTAAACTTCGCATCTCTATCACTGATGATACGCTTGGGTAAACCGTGTAATCTAAAATTCTCCTTGATGAATACCCGGCTAATATCCGAAGCAGTAAAGGTTGTCTTTACGGGTATTAGATGAGCCACTTTTGTGAGCATATCAACAACCACGAAAAAAGTCATAACCTCCTATAGAAGGTAATCCTGTAACAAAGTCCATACTGATGCATTCCTATTTCATCTAGGGTATGTCAAGAGGTTGAAGTTGCTCTGGTAACTTGATCCTTTCAGCTTTTATTCGCTGACAAGAAAGACATTGCCTCACATAGAGAAGTATGTCTCCTTTCATTCCATACCAAAAATAACTCCTCCTGACAGCATGAAGAGTCTAAGCATAACTTGGATGTCCAGATGTAGGGCTATCGTGTGCTTCATACAGAATGGTCTTGTTTAGAGCTGGGTCTCTCAGTACACAGAGTCTATGTCTGTAGTAAATACATCCTTCCATAAGAGAATAATCTTTATCTTTAGGCATCTTATTATGATAAACTATAATACTATACGTTGGTATTCTGGATCTACCAAAGATGCTTCTTTGATTCTATCCCAGATAGGGCTATTTGGAATAGAGATAGCTCAGAGAAAAGATTTTCAGCTAAGTCCATCTGCAACTGCATTTTCCTTCCCTGGTCTATGCTTTATGTCACGGTCATATTCTTGGAAAAGCTCTATCCATCGTCGTTGTCGCATATTGAGAATAGGTTGAGTAAAAATCCGCTTCAAGCTCTTGTGGTCTATAACCAGCTGAAACTTGCGCCCGAGAAGATAATGTCTCCATAACTTCAGCGCATGTATAACCGCTAAAAGTTCCAAATCATGAGTAGGATAATTCTTCTCATGATCCCTCAGCTTTCGCGAAGTATACGCCACCGGTCTTCCTTCTTGAGTAAGAACTCCGCCGAAAGCAAATTTACTAGCATCTGTCGCTACTTCAAATTCTTTACTGAAATCTGGAAGCTTTAAGATAGGAGCTGAGACCAAGAATTCTTTTAGCTTAGCAAAACTAGACTCGTGCTTGGTCTTCCATTCGATCCTCATCCCTTTCTTTAGGAGTTCCGTCAAAGGTGCGGCAATACGTGCATAGTCCTTGACAAAAATCCTGTACCATCCTGTTATCCCAAGAAATCCTCTTACTTTGCTGACGGTAGATGGTTGAAGCCAATCAACGATATCCTTGAATTTATCTGGGTCCACTGCAATCCCTTCGGCCTATATGACAAATCCAAGATAATTGAGCTTTGGTGAGTAGAAGGTACATTTGCTCGCTTTAGCGTAAAGTTGATGTTCTACCAACCTATCTACTTCAAATCGGTAGCCAGGCATCCTAGCTTCCAAGCGTTTATGTAGTAAATCCCTTGTGCAAGTGTCCAATCGAGCCCCCATCCTCTATCGATGCGAGTGGATTGCGGTGTATGAGCCTTCAGCAACATCTCCATGACATCTTGCCTGAATTGGTAAACTGGGGATCGTCGAGCTTGTTCGTAATTAAGCTCAAACACTTGGAACTTTCGATATTCTAGCACGGGGTCTTCCTGCAACATCAATGCAAGGAATTCGGATCAGCTACCTATATACCCTTAGTTCCTTTTAAATATTCAAACAATACGACTTTATTTCTCAGTCTAACCTAAACCTTGGCTCTAATACCAGGTGTGAGGTCCCCACCCCGTCATCTCAAACGACAGATTTGATGGTAAACTTGGTGGTCACTAGATCTATAGCGGAAGGAAACAAAGTGGTTCAGGGTTTATCTAGCGGACGATCTCTCATCACAAAGTGAGTCGAGTTCGAGCCCACTAGCAACGAGATCTAGCTCCACCTCGTAGGGGAAGCGTGCTTAACTTATCTAGTGATCCTAAGACCCACCTTCCTAGAGGAGAGAATCCCGAGTGCCTTATTCCCCATCTTTAAGAGGCACGTACAGTTGAGACTTCGCCGCTCTAGGGGCAATGAGTATTACTAGTGTCGAGTTATAACACTATGGGGACGGAGAGTTCCTGACCAATCGGGATCACCCTTCTCATAGGCATTGGCAACCTGAGCCAAGCCCCTACTTTCCACCCCCACACTCACACTTCCTTGTCTGTCCTAATTACTACCACGATGTTGTTCAACATATAAATTCCTTGATTAGATTCTGATTCACAAGGTTTGTTAAGACAGCCCTTCAATCAGTATTGCAAAGCGACACCAAGACAGTAATTCTAGTAAAGATTCTATTCAAACTTATTCATTAAAAGTCCAATGTTCTAGAGGTACAAAATCCCCCCTCCAGCGAGAGTTTACACCTCCCGTTGTCGCCTAGCTGCCCATACAACTAGGTATGTCCACCGTATAGAAAGCACGATATGGAAATTCGCACCGCATAGAAAGTAAGACGTAGGTTCCCACCGCATAGAAAGCAAGACGTAGGTTCTCACCGCATAGAAAGCAAGTTGTGGGTAGAGGCCTTAAGCTAGTAACTCTAGGTACTGCGAAATCATCGTGAGCCGCCCCCTGTGATCAGTAGGGGGATCAGAACTAGTTCAACAAGGGAAATATAATGAACATGCCGAGCTAAATTTTCCCTAGGAGACATTATTTCCTATTTCAAACAGTATATCCATCAACCATTCTTTCCTACTTAGAATTTAATATACAATTGAATTCAAATGCCGAGGTTTCCGTCGGATTTCTCCAACATGTTTAAGGATATGTTCTTTCCTAACTTGGTCATTGGCCCGTGAGATGGCCGGTACTTGGTCGTCCATGGGAGCTTTTCCTCCCATTCAGGTTGCTTGTTCCCGCCTCGCGGTCGTGGGCACCACCGAAGCGAGTTCTCTTTACCGGGGCCATTTTATACTCACTACTAATTGAGAAACTCGGAGAAAAAGAGCTAATGTCCGAGAATACCATAACAATCAAGATGACAGATTAGAATCACTAAACAATTCATTCTATACGAGGGGTTAGATTTCCTTCAAGGCATAGTAATTTATGGATAGTACCTTACTTGATCAATGGGAATTGGCTCTAAAGTTAAGCACTTGGCCTAGGTAATTAGGATTTTCAGATTTTACTTGATCAATTTACTAGAGGGGTGAATTAGACGTGCTCAATCACCTTCCTAGTGTAAGTAGATGCAGAATTACCGTATGCATAGGTGAGAGAAAATTCCCTTCCTAGTGGATTAATGATGGATTAATTTCCCTTAATTACTTCCTAATCTATGAACAGATTGAATCTAATTTAGCTACTCAAACATTGTGTGGCAAAAGGATGAAAATGACCAATCTCACATCATTACCGGATTGACAATTATTTACTATGATGACTAGCGGAAGATTTTTTCTTACTAATCATGCATTAATCTATGATTAGGAGAGGTTAATTGCTTGCATGATTAACAATTGGATGATGATTATGTAATAGACTAATGATATGGAGAATTAGAGAGTAGCTATTGAGTAATTTAGTTATGATTAAGCATAATAGTTACGAGATTAGGAGAATGGTAGCGAGATTTGTAGCAAAACATAAAATAGATTGATATTATCGTGATTAGGGGCTAAATTCTACTCGAAATTCTGATCTAATGGAGTTCTCAAGACGAGAATCGGGCAGCACTTCCCTCCTTTGCTTCTTCTCCAAAAACTATGTGTGCCGGCAGCACCTCCCCAAGGTGTGTGTGTAAGTGTGTGTGTGTACTGAGTGGGTGTGTGAGCATGTATGTGTGTGTGTGTGTGTGTGTGTGTGTGTGAGCACACTCTTAAATAGGCCCCTCCATGCTGAAAATCGACCATGCTGCTATAAGCATCTGAATGAGCACTCACTTCATGCATGGCAAGTCTAGTTACATGCCTACCAAGTGTCCAGTTAGCTAGTCTATCTGACTCTCACACTCTCTCTCAAGCTTGGCAACTCTCCCACAACTCCCAAGAGAAGAGAAGGTTCCCCCTAGCTGCTAAAGCAAGCTCTAAGTGTCGTGGGACCTGTTACCACACAGCCTCGACCTCCGATGCCTCCCCGCACAACTCTATGAAATTTTGGTTTTAGGCTAAAAGGGGCCATACGAGTAGGAATTTAATGTTGTAAATTGCTATACTAAGCTCTAACTAAGGTGTATCTGTCTGAGTACCTGCCATATTTAGCAGCCCTCGGGGTTCGAAATACATTTTTTCAAATTCGGGGTACACGTGCAGTTTTTCGAGACGGTCAAAACTCAACGGGTCGGGTGACCAAAAACTTACTATTTTTGGAAACTTTTCACAAAAATTATTTTAATCCACTTTTGGAAGCTTTATAACATTCTAAACATCATGGCACCGATAGAATTTAAAAAATCGCTAAAAATAGTAACTTTTTTTTCATTATGTTCATTCCATGGTACAAGGGTGCTCTTTTTGGTCAGGGCAGAGACTTTACAACCTCCCCAACGTGAAGAATTTGAGATGTCCTCATCTCAAGAATGTGTTTGGGTAATCTTTTATGAGCGTTGGTTCGTCCTCCCAAGTTGCATCTTCTTCAGGGTAATCCTTCCACTTTACTAGATGCTCGGTGATTGTTCTGTTGTGTAACTTCCTTTCCCTTGTTTCAAGTACATAGTCAGGTTGGAGCTCGAGAACTCCTTGTGCTGGCATGACTATCTGATCTGGGTCCAAGAATTGATCAGGATTAGGGATATAGGGTTTGAGTAAGCTGACGTGGAATACATCATGAACCTTTAAGTTTGTAGGTAGCTTTAGCTTGTAGGCCTGGTCACTCACAACTTTAACGATCTCGAATGGTCCACAATACCTTGGGCTTAGCTTCTTGTATCTGCCTAGAGTTAAGTTTCTTTTCTTTGGTCAGACTCGCAGAAAAACCTTATCTCCTTCCTTGAAAGTTCTTTCGGAACGGTTCTTATCTGCATAGTGCTTCTGTCTATCCTGAGTTTCCCGAATGTCTTGGTGAATAGCTCTAGTCTGAGCTTCCATATCTTCTAATATCTTTCTAGAGGCTTCTACCCTGATGGTTGGATCCGAGAAGTTCAGTGGTGCTAAACAGTCCTGTCCATAAAGAGCTTTAAAGGGTGACATTCCAATGCTTCTGTGTTCGGAAGAATTATAAGCATATTCTACCAAAGGAAGATATTGTAACTACTTCTTTGGATCTTGTGAACAATAGGCCCTGAAAATTTCCTCAATGAATTGATTAACTCTTTCAGTTTGCCCATCTGTCTACGGATGATACGCTGTGCTAAAGGCTAATTGTGATCCAATAAATTGGAAAAGAGAAGTCCAAAATTTTGATGTAAACTTGGCATCTCTATTACTGATGATACGCTTGGGTAAACCATGTAACCTAAAAATCTCCTTGATGAATACCCGGCTAATAGCCGAAGCAGTAAAGGTTGTCTTTACGGGTATCAGATGAGCCACTTTTGTGAGCATATCAAAAAACACCAAAACAGAGTCATAACCTCCTATAGAAGGTAATCCTGTAACAAAGTCCATACTGATGCATTCCCATTTCATCTGGGATATGTCAAGAGGTTGAAGTTGCCCTGGTAACTTGATCCTTTCAGCTTTTATTCGCTGACAAGAAAGACATTGCCTCACATAGCGAAGTATATCTCCTTTCATTCTATACCAAAAATAACTCCTCCTTACAGCATGAGGAGTCTTAGCATAACTTGGATGTCCAGATGTAGGGCTATTGTGTGCTTCATACAGAATGGTCTTCTTTAGAGTTGGGTCTCTGGGTACAGAGAGTCTATGTCTGTAGTAAAGACATCCTCCCATAAGAGTAATCTTTAGCTTGAAGCATCTTATTCTGCTAAACTAATAATTTACTATACGTTGGTATTCTGGATCTACCAAAGATGCTTCTTTGATTCTATCCCAGATAGGGCTATTTGGAATAGAGATAGCTCCGAGAAAAGATTTTATGCAAAGTCCATCTGCAACTGCATTTTCCTTCCCTGGTCTATGCTATATGTCAAGGTCATGCTCTTGTAAAAGCTCTATTCATTGCCATTGTCGCGTATTGAGAATAGGTTTAGTAAAAATCCATTTTAAGCTCTTGTGGTCTGTAACCAGCTGAAACTTGCGCCCGAGAAGATAATGTCTCTATAACTTCAGCGCATGTATAACCTCTAAAAGTTCCAAATCATGAGTAGGATAATTCTTCTCATGATCCCTCAGCTTTCACGAAGTATATGCCACCGGTCTTCCTTCTTGAGCAAGAACTCCACCTAAAGCAAATTTGCTAGCATAGGTCGCTACTTCAAATTCTTTACTGAAATTTGGAAGCTTTAAGATAGGAGTTGAGACCAAGAATTCTTTTAGCTTAGCAAAACTAGACTCGTGCTCGGTCTTCCATTCGATCCTCATCCCTTTCTTTAGGAGTTCCGTCAAAGGTGCAGGAATACGTGCATAGTCCTTGACAAAAATCCTGTACCATCCCATTATCCCAAGAAATCCTCTTACTTTGTTGACGGTAGATGGTTGAGGCCAATCAACGATATCCTTGACTTTATCTGGGTCCGCTGAAATCCCTTTGGCCGATATGACAAATCCAAGATAATTGACCTTTGGTGAGCAGAAGGTACATTTGCTCGCTTTAGCGTAAAGTTGGAGTTCTCGAAGAAGATCAAGTACTTTGTGAACATGTTCGTCATGATCTGGCTCGTTCTTAGAATAGATCAGAATGTCATCAAAGAAAACCAAGAAAAAATCATCCAGATAAGGTCTGAAAATATCCTACATAAGTCGATTGAAGCTTGCAGGAGCATTTGTTAGACCTAAAGACATTACTGTGAATTCGTAGTGTTCGTACCTCATGTTGAAAGCTGTCTTTGGAATATATGATTCCTTGATCCTGATTTGGTAATATCCTGACCTTAGATCAATCTTTGTAAACATTTTGGCGCCATGGAGCCTGTCCAAGAGTTTGTCAATCCTTGGAATTCGATACTTGTTCTTGACTGGTACCTGGTTCAGTCCACGGTAATCTATGCATAGCCTTAAGGTTCCATCCTTCTTCTTCTGAAAAATAACTGGTGTACCCCAAGGATCAGTACTGGATCGAATGAATCCTTGCTCAATGAGTTGCCTAAGTTGCTCCTTGAGTTCGATGGCCTCTAGAAGTGACATTTTATAAGGTCTTTTTGAGATAGGTTCACATCCAGGGATAGTCTCAATCTCATGATCTACCTCTCTATGTGGAGGAAGATTGGTAAGGTTTTACATCATCATACTCCCTCAACCAGTTTGGTCGAAGTGAGGTATCTGATTGGTCCACCTTGTTGAGCTTTACCGCATAAATTTGCTGTCCCTTTCTCAGTCCCTTCAAAAGTCTGCTGGCCTTAACCAGAGTAGCCCTAGGTCTCCCATTTTCCCCCTGGATTAAGACTTCATTACCCAAGTTATCTGTAAAGGTAAAGTTCCCTTGTGCACAATGGATGTGGGCCTTATTTTGCTTTAACCAGTCCATCCCTAGTATTCCATCAAAGAATCCTAAGGGTAGGGTTCAAAATTGGGCAGAGGTTGGGTGTCCCCCTAAATCAAAGTCGATTTTTTGTGTAGAGTGTTGAGATACTACTTCCTTGCCGTTTGCTAACTCTACAACTAGCTTGCTTGTTGGATACTTATCTAGCTTAATCTTCCTCATGCATCTCGGTCAAAGAAATGAAAGAGTGCTACCACAATCTATAAGGAAGTTAACTTGTTCACCTCTGAGAGATCCTGGCGTATGAATGACTCCGTATTGCTCGCAACCATTGGGGTTGTCAATTGCAGCATGCAAGGTTGCTCTCTCCACTGCTTCGTCTCCCATAGTTGGTTGTACCATTGTGGCATTAACTCTGGTAGTAGCTCCATGCCCTCGCCCTCTGTTCATCCTTCCACGTCCTCCTCTTCCATTAGATTGGCCATGCCCATGGGTATTCAAGGGTATGGCATTAGTGCTGGTTGCCTGAGTGTTCTTGGGGCACTTGGATCTGCAATGCCCAAACTCGCCGCAACCATAGCATCGAACATCTGGGAACTCCATGGTTGTGGTGGTAGCCACAATAGGGCGCTGGTCATATGCTTGGTTGGTTGGTCTGCTATTCCAAATATTTGTCCTTGCCCTTTTTTCCAAATGATTCCTCCTATTCTGATTAACTTTTTGTACTTCAAGAGCTAAAGGTTTGGCCCTCAACAAGGCATCTTGCAGAGATGTCGGCCTGAGAGCTTCCAACCGAGTATTCAAAGGGTCAATTAGCCTTTGGCAGAACCTTGCTACCTGTTGTTCCAAATTCATCTTAGGAGCATATCTCCAAAGAGTGACATACTTTGAATAATATTCTTCAACAGATGAAGTCAGCTGCCGAAGTGAAAATAACTCGTTCATATTCAAGGTTTTATAGGCGGGTAGTAAGTGACGTCCCATCAGTGCAGCCTTGATGTCTTCCCAGGATTAGGAAGATCCCTTAATATCCAAGTCCCTGCAATGTTGCTTCCACCATATCTTGGCATCGCCAGACAAGTGGAACATCGCAAGCATGGTTTGATTCACGGGTTGGGTTCCCGCAGCTTCAAAGTAGTCGTCTATAGCCTCTATCCACACTTCTGCATCTCTCTCCACATTTGCCCCCTCGCCCTTAAATAGTGGAGGTTGGGCTTGTTTAAGGAGGAGCTTCTTCTCTTGTGCCGCCGAGTAAAGAGCAGTAGGTGGTGCCTACATGGGTTATACGAGATTCTTGATACCATTACTTGGGTTTCAAATAGACACAAGACTTAAATAAAATTCAAGATCCCACTTTATCAAGAGATAGAGACTTAGAGACAAGAAAAAACACTTTATTGATGAAGATTTATTACAATCGAAACCCCTCAAGGTTTACGATAACTCATGATCAATTTATTACATGGATTTTGGAATGCTTATAAGATATGCCTAGTAGATTGTGTTCACATGATACTCTACTTTATTCGTGAAGTAGTTTCTATACTCATCTTTGAGTGGATAGTAAACTATGGTGTCGAGCCGGGATTCTTCTTTTGGTATTCCAAAAGTTCTAACTCTATTTGCTGGGATTACATTAGTGACCTTCTCCAAGAGCCACTCGTTGAGGGTTTGATTGGTGTCGTGAGAGATAGTCAGGTCCATACGTGTACGCAGCAAGTAGAATATCTGCACCACCCTCAATTCTTCTCCCCAACGTATCTTCTTCAAATCGGTAGCCAGGTATCCTAGCTTCCAAGCGTTGATGTAGTACCCCTCTTGCAAGTGTCCAACCGAGCCCCCATCTCTATCGATGCGAGTGGAGTGCGGTGTATGAGCCTTCAGCAGCATCTCCATGACATCTCGCCTGAATTGGTAAACTGGGGATCGTCGAGCTTGTTCGTAAATAAGCTCAAACACTTGGAACTTCCGATATTTTAGCACGGGGTCTTCCTGCAACACCAATGCAAGGAATTCGGATCAGCTACCTATATACCCTTAGTTCCTTTTAAATATTCAAACAATACAACTTTATTTCTCAGTCTAACCTAAACCTTGGCTCTGATACCAGGTGTGAGGTCCCCACCCCGTCGTTTCAAACGACGGATTTGATGGTAAACCTGGTGGTCACTAGATCTATAGCGGAAGCAAACAAAGTGGTTCAAAGTTCATCTAGCGGACGATCTCTCATCACAAAGTGAGTTGAGTTCGAGCCTACTAGCAATGAGATCTAGCTCCACCTCGTAGGGGAAGCGTGCTTAACTTATCTAGCGATCCTAAGACCCACCTTCCAAGAGCATAGAAATATGAGTGCCTTTTTCCCCATGTTTCAGAGGCACGTACAGTTGAGACTTCGCCGCTCTAGGGGCAATGAGTTATTACTAGTGTCGAGTTATAACACTATGGGGACGGAGAGTTCCCGACCAATCGGGACCACCCTTCTCATAGGCATTGGCAACCTGAGCCAAGCCCCCACTTTCCACCCCCACACTTACACTTCCTTGTGTGTCCTAATTACTACCACGAGGTTGCTCAACATATAAATTCCTTGATTAGATTCTGATTCACAAGGTTCGTTAAGATAGCCCTTCAATCAGTATTGCAAAACGGCACCAACACAGTAATTCTAGTAAAAATTCTATTCAAACTTATTCATTAAAATTCCAATGTTCTGGAGGTACAACATCCCCCCTCTAGCGAGAGTTCACACCTCCCATTGTCGCCTAGCTACCCATATAACTAGGTATGTCCCATTGCATAGAAAGAACGATATGGACATTCCCACCGCATAGAAAGCAAGACGTGGGTTCCCACCGCATAGAAAGCAAGTCGTGGGTAGAGGCCCTAAGCTAGTAACTCTAGCTACTGCGAAATCATCGCGAGCCGCCCCCTGTGATCAGGGAGATCAGGACTAGTTCAACATTGGAAATATAATGAACATGCCGAGCTAAATTTTCCCTAGCAGAAATTCTTTCCTATTTCAAACAGTATATCCATCAACCATTCTTTCCTACTTAGAATTTAATATACAATTGAATTCAAATGCCGAGGTTTCTGTCGGATTTCTCCAACATGTTTAGGGATATGTTCTTTCCTAACTTATCGTATGCAATGTTAATTTAAACAACTTGAATTTAAAATGTGACCTACCTTCTCCATTTCCTCGGCATTGGCCCGTGAGATGGCCAGTACTTGGTCGTCCATGGCAGCTTTTCCTTTCCCATTCACGTTGCATGTTCTCGCCTCGCAGTCGTGGGCACCACCGAAGCAAGTTCTCTTTACAGGGGCCATTTTATACTCACTACTTAATTGACAAACTCGGAAAAAAAGAACTAATGTCCGAGAATACCATAACAATCAAGATGACAGATTAGAATCACTAAACAATTCATTCTATACGAGGGGTTAGATTTCCTTCAAGGCATAGTAATTTATGGATAGTACCTTACTTGATCTATGGGAATTGACTCTAAAGTTAAGCACTTGGCCTAAGTAATTAGGACTTTCAGATTTTACTTGATCAATTTACTAGAGGGGTGAATTAGACGTGTTCAATCACCTTCCTAGTGTAAGTAGATGCAGAATTATCGTATGCATAGGTGAGAGAAAATTCCCTTCCTAGTGGATTAATGACAGATTAATTTTCCTTAATTACTTCCTAATTTATGAACAGATTGAATGTAATTTAGCTACTCAAACATTGTGTGGTAATAGGATGAAAATGACCAATCCCACATCATTACCGGCTTGACAATTATTTACTATGATGACTAGCGGGAGATGTTTTCTTACTAATCATGCATTAATCTATGATTAGGAGAGGTTAATTGCTTGCATGATTAACAATTGGGTGATGATTATGTAATAGACTAATGATATGGAGAATTAGAGAGTAGCTATTGAGTAATTTAGTTATGATTAAGCATAATAGTTACGAGATTAGGAGAATGGTAGAGAGATTTGCAGCAAAACATAAAATAGATTGATATTACCATGGTTAGGGGCTGAATTCTACTCGAAATTCTGATCCAATGGATTTCTCAATACGAGAATCGGGCAGCACTTCCCTCCTTTGCTTCTTCTCCAAAAACTATGTGTGTTGGCAACACCTCCCCAAGGTGTGTGTGTGTGTGTACTGAGTGGGTGTGTGAGCATGTATGTGTGTGTGTGTGTGTGTGTGTGTGTGTGTGTGTGTGTGTGTGTGTGTGTGAGAGCACACTCTTAAATAGGCCCCTCAATGCTGAAAATCGACCCATGCTGCTATAAGCATCTGAATGAGCACTCACTTCATACATGGCAAGTCTAGTTACATGCCTACCAAGTGTCCAGTTAGCTAGTCTAACTGACTCTCAGTCTCTCTCTCTCAAGCTTGGCAACTCTCCCACAACTCCCAAGAGAAGAGAAGGCATCCCCTAGCTGCTAAAGCAAGCTCTAAGTGGCCTAGGACGTGTTCCGACACAGCCTCGACCCCCGGTGCCTCCTCGCACAACCTTATGAAATTTTTATTTTAGGCTAAAACGGGCCATACGAGTCGGAATTTAATGCCGTAAATTGCTATACTAAGCTCTAACTAAGGTGTATCTGTTCGAGTACCTGCCATATTAGCAGCTCTTGGAGTCCGAAAATGCATTTTTTCAAATTCGGGGTACGGGTGCAGTTTTTCGAGACGGTCAAAACTAAACGGGTCGGGTGACCAAAAACTTACTATTTTTGGAAAATTTTCACAAAAATTATTTTAATTCACTTTTGGAAGCTTTATAACATTCTAAACATCATGGCACCGACAAAATTTAGAAAACTACTAAAAATAATAACTTTTTTTTCATTATGTTCATTCCATGGTACAAGGGTGCTCTTTTTGGTCGGGGTTAGAGACTTTACATAGGGCCATTGGCCTTCCAAATAACAAAACGAACACTATCTGGCCTTAAGGCCATACCATTTCTAACTAACAAAAAGAGAACCTTGTGGCCTTAGGGTTCTAACTAACAAAAACAACACCATATGGCCTTAGGGCCATAGTGTTTATACCTCACACAAAGAGCTATGTGAACCCTTAGGGCCATAGAGTTTCTCTCTAGCACAAATAGCACCTTGTGGCCTTAGGGATTTATGGTTTCTATCTAACACAAATACCTTAGGGCCATAGGGTTTCTAGCCATTACAAAGAGTATCCTATGGCTCTAAGGCCACAGGGTAATCTTTGTGATGGCTAGAAACCAGTGGCTCTAAGTCCACAATGTGCTCTTTTTGTTAGCTAGAAATCCCCTTCATCACAAAGAGCATCCTATGGCTTTAAGGCCATAGAGTTTCTAACCATTACAAGGACCACCCTATGGCCCTAAGGCACACTGTGGCTTTTGGGTCATAGGGTTTCTAAACACCCTATGGACCTAAGGCACCATGTGGTCTTAGGGCCATAGTGTTTCTAGCTAACAAAGAGAGCACCATGTGGCCTTAGGGAGATAATGTTTTAAGCTAACAAAAAGAGCACCATGTGGACTTAGGGCCATAGGTTTTCCTACACAAAGAGAACCATGTGGCCTTAGGGCCATATGGTTTCTTACGCAAAGAGCACCTTGTGGCCTTAGGTCCATAGGGCTTCTAACTAACACAAAGAGCACCCTATGGCCTTAGGGTCATAAGGTTTCAAGCTAGCAAAAAGAGCACCATTTGGACTTAGGGCCATAGGGTTTCTTACACAAAGAGCACCATATGGCCTTTGGGCCATAGGGTTTCCTACACAAAGAGCATCTTGTGCCCTTAGGGCCATAGGGCTTCTATCTAACACAAAGAGCACCCTATGGCCTTTGGGTCATAGGGTTTCAAGCTAGAAAAAAGAGAACCATGTGGCCTTAGGGCCATAGGGTTTCTAGCTTACACAAACATCTTCCTATGTCCCTAATGCCATAGGGTTACTAGCCATCACAAAGAGCACCCTCTGGCCTTAGGGCCATAGGGTTTCTAGCCATCAAAAAGAGAACCCTATGACCTTAGGGCCATTGGGTGCTCTTTGTAATGGCTTAAAATCCTATGGCTCTAAAGCCATATGATGCTCTTTGTGATGGCAAGGGTTTCTAGCCAAGAAATCAATGGCCTTAGGGTCATAGGATCTCTAGCCATCCAAAAGATCACCATGTGACCTTAGCGCCATAGGGTTTCTAGCTTCCACAAAATACACCATGTGACATTAGGGACATAGGGTTTCTAGATACACAAAGAGAACCATGTGGTTTTTGACCATAGTATTCCTAGCTAACAAAAAGGGCATCCTGTGGCCATACGGTCATAGGGTTTCTAGCTAACAAAACTAGGACCCTGTGGCCTTAGGGCCATAGGGTTCCTAGCTAACAAAAAGATCACCATGTGGACTTCGGGTCATTGTGTTTCTAGATAACAAACATTAGGGAAAATTTGGACTCACAAAGGGGCCTTATAAGGAGTTTGACTTCCTCTCTCATGTCTAAAACAGGCGTGAGGTAAAGATTTTGCAAATCAGATCTAAACTTGGCAGGGATTTGGCAGTTAGAATCTACTCTTCAAGCTCTTTCTAATGATATATAGCACACCAGGAGATTCCTCATATTTTGAAAGATTCTATTTTTGATTCTCTAGTGGTATGACAACTTCGTCTAGAATCTAGAGAATAAAAAATAAAATCTTTCAAAATATGAGGAATCTTGTAGCATGCTATATATCAATAGAAAGAGCTTGAAGAGTAGATTCTAACTGCCAAATCTCCGCCAAGTTTAGAGCTGATTTGCAAAAATTTTACCGCACACCTGTTTTGGACATGAGAGAGGAAGTCAAACTCCTTATAAGGCCCCTTTGTGAGTCCAAATTTTCCCTAATGAAAGAGCCCCATGTGGGCTTAGGTCCATAAGGTTTCTAGCTTACACGAAGAGCTCCCTGTGGACTTAGGGCCATAGGGTTACTAGCCATCACAAAGAGCACCCTATGGCCTTAGGGGCATAGGGTTTCTAATTACCACAAAGAGCACCCTATGGCCTTAGGGCACCCTGTTTCATTAGTGTCAAAGTGTTTCTAGCTAACAAAAAGAGCACAATGTGAACTTAGTGCCATGGGGATTCCAGCTAACAAAAATACCACCATGTGGCCTTAGGGTTATTGCATTTATAGCTAACAAAAAAGAGCACCATGTGGCCTTAGGGACATAGGGTTACTAGGCATCACAAAGAGCACCCTACGGCCTTAGGACCATAGGGTTACATGCCATCACAAGGCCTTAGGGCCATAGGATTTCTAGCCATCACAAAGAGCACCCTGTGGCCTTAGGGCCATAGGGTTCTCTTTGTGATGGCTACAAATCCTATGGCTCTAAGGCCACATATGCTTTTTTTTATGGATAGGGTCTTAGTGCCATCACAAAGAGAACCCTGTGAGGTATCTAGATATCACAAAGAGTATCGTGTTATCTTAGGGTCATAGTATTTCTAGATTATACAAAGAGAACCATGTGTCCTTAGGACCATAGGGTTTTTAGCTAACAAAAAGATCACCATGTGTCCTTAGGGCCATATGGTTTCTTACACAAAGAGTAGCATGTGGACTTAGGGCCATAGGGTTTCTTACACAAGGAGCACCTTGTGGCCTTAGGGCCATAAGGTTTCTTACACAAAGAGCACCATGTGGCCTTAGGGCCATAGGGTTTCTTACACAAAGAGCACCATGTGGCCTTAGGGTCATAGGGTTTCTAGCATATATATAAAGAGAACCCTGTGACCTTAGGGCCATACACAAAGAGCACCATGTGGCCTTAGGGCCATATGGTTTCTAGATTACACAAAAAGCACCCTTTGGCTTTAAGGCCATAGGGCTTCTAGCTAACAAAAAAAGCACCATGTGGCCTTAGGGCCATAGGGTTTCTAGCTAACACAAAAATCACCATGTGGCCTTATGGCCATATTTCTTCTAGCTCACAAAACGAGCACCATGTGGCCTTAGGGCCATAGGGTTTCTTTTACAAAGATCACCTATGGCCTTAGGACCATATGGTTTCTAGCGTACACAAAGAGTAGACTGTGGCCATACGTCCATATGGTTTCTACATTACACAAAGAGAACCCTGTGGTCTTAGGGTCATAGTTCTAGATAACAAAAAGAGCATCCTATGGCCTTAGGGATATAGAATTTTGAGCTTAACCAAAGGGCTCCCTATGGCCTTAGGGCCATAGGATCTCTATCCATCACAAAGAGAACCATGTGGCCTTAGGGCCCTAGGGTGTCTAGCTTGCACAAACTACACCATGTGGAACTAGGGGCATAGTGTTTCTAGTTAACACAAAGAGCACCATGTGTTATTATGGCCATAGTGTTCCTAGCTATCAAAAAGGGCATCCTATGTCCTTAAGGTCATAGAGTTTCTAGCTAACAAAAATAGAACCATGTGGCCTTCAGGCAATAGGGTTCCTTGCTAACAAAAAGACCACCATGTGGCCTTAGGGTCATTGGGTTTCAAGATAAGAAAAAAGAGCACCATGTGGGCTTAGGGCCATAGGGTTTCTAGGTTACACAAAGATCTCCCCGTGGACTTAGGGACATAGGGTTACTAGCCATCAAAAAGAGCACTCTATGGACTTAGGGCCATAGGGTTTCTAACCACCACAAAGAGCACCTTATGGACTTAGGGCACCCTGTGGCGTTAGAGTAAAAGGGTTTCTAAATAACAAAAAGAGCACACTGTGGACTTCGTACCATAGGCATTTTAGTTAACAAAAAGACCACCATGTGGACTTAGGGTCATTGCATTTCTAGCTAACAAAAAAGAGCACCATGTGGCCTTAAGGCCATAGGGTTTCTAGATTACACATAAATCTCCATGTGGCCTAGGGCCATAGGGTTACTAGCCATCACAAAGAGAAACATAGGGCCTTAGGGCCATAGGGTTACTGGCCATCTCGAAGAGCACCCTGTGGCCTTAGGGACATAGGGTTTCTAGCTATCACAAATAGCACCTTGTGGCCTTAGGGCCATAGGGTGCTCTTTGTGATGGCTACAGATCCTATGGATTTAAGGCCATGCGATGCTTTTTTTGATGGGTCTTAGTGTCATCACAAAGAGCACCTTGTGAGGTCTCTAGCCATCACAAAGAGTAACATGTTACCTTAGGGCCATAGGGTTTCTAGCTTACACATATAGCACACTATGGCCTTAGGGCCATAGGTTCTTTAGCTAACAAAAAGAGAACCATGTGGCCTTAGGGCCATATGGTTTCTTACACAAAGAGCACCATGTGGCCTTAGGGCCATAGGGTTTCTTACACAAAGAGCACCATGTGGCCTTAGGGCCATATGGTTTCTTATACAAAGAGCACCATATGGCCTTAGGGCCATAGGGTTTCTTACACAAAGAGCACCATGTGGCCTTAGGTTCATATGGTTTCTAGCATATATAGAGAGTGCCTTGTGGCCTTAGGGCCATAGGTATTCTTACACAAAGAGCACCTTGTGGCCTTAGGTACATAAGATCTCTAGATTACACAAAAAGCACCTTGTGGCCTTAGGACGATAGGGTTTCTAGATAACAAAAAGAGCACCATGTGACCTTAGGGCCATAGTGTTTATAGCTAACACAAAAATCACCCTTTGGCCTTATGGTCATAGGTTTTCTAGCTAACAAAATGAACACCATGTGTCCTTAGGGCCATAGGGTTTCTTTTACAAAGAGCACCCTATGGTCTTAGGACCATAAGGTTTCTAGCATACACAAAGAGTAGAATGTGGCCTTACAGCCATATGGTTTCTACATTACACAAAGAGAACCCTCTGGCCTTAGGGTCATAGGGTTTCTAACTAGCAAAAGGATCATCCTATGGCCTTAGGGCTATAGGATTTCTAGCTTAACCAAAGAGCTCCATGTGGCCTTAGGGCCATAGGGTTACTAGCCATCACAAAGAACACCATGTGGACTTCGGTCCATAGGGTTTCTAACCACCACAAAGAATCATGTGTCCTTTAGGCCATAGGGTTTATTGCATACACAAGAGCTCAATGTGGCCTTAGGGCCATCGGGTTACTAGCCATCACAAAGAGCACCATGTGGCCTTATAGACATAGGGTTTCTAGACATCTGGCAAAGGGCACATTTATAGCCTTAGGTTACCTTGTGGCATAAGGTCCATAGGGTTACTAGCCATCACAAAGAGCTCCATGTGGCCTTAGGGCCATAGGGTTACTAGCCATCACAAAGAGCACATGTGGCCTTAGAGACATATGGTTTCTAGCCATCACAAAGAGCACATTTATAAGCTTAGGGCACCCTGTGCTCTAAGGGCCATAGGGTTTCTAGCTAACAATAAGAGCTATGTGTGGCCTTAGGGACATAGGGATACTATCTATCACAAAGAGAACCATGGGGCCTTAGGGCCATAGGATTTGTGGCCATCAAAAAGACCACCCCATGGCCTTAGGGCACCTTGTGGCCTTAGGTCCATAGAATTTGTGGCCATCACAAAGAGCACCCTATGGCCTTAGGGCCATAGAGTTTCTAGCTAATACAAAGAGCACCCTATGGCCGTAGGTCCATAGGGTTTATAGCTAACACAAAGAGCACCATGTGGCCTTAGGGACATAGGGTCCGCAACTGGCAAAAAGAGCACCATGTGACCTTAACGCCATAGGGTTTCTACCTTACACAAAGAGCTCCCTATGGCCATAGGGACTTGTCATCACAAAGAGAATCATGTGGCCTTAGATCCATAGTGTTTCTAACCATCACAAAGAGCACCCTATGGCCTTAGGTCCATAGGGTGCTCTTTGTGATGGCTAGAAATCCTATGGCTCTAAGGTTGCACAATGCTCTTTGTGTTGGCTAGGGTTTCTAGCTATCACAAAGAGAGCTCGATGGACTTAGTTAGGGCCATAAGATCTCTAGACATTACAAAGAGCACCATGTGGCCCTAGGGCCATAGGGTTTCTAGCTTACACAAAAAACACCATGTGGTGTTAGAGCCATAGGGTTTCTAAACAACATCATGTGGTGCTAGGGCCATAGGATTTCTAGCTTACACAAAGAGCACCCTGTGGCTTTCTGGCCCTAGTGTTCTAGCTAGTAAAAAGAGCACCCTGTGACCTTAGGGTCAAAGGGTTTCTAGCTAACAAATAGAGCACCATGTGGCCTTAGGGCCATAGGGTTTCTAGCTAACAAACAAACCACCATGTGGTCTTAAGCCATAGTGTTTCTAGCTAACAAAAAGAGCATCATGTGGCCTTAGTGTCATAGAGTTTCTAGCTTTAAAAAAGAGTACCATGTGGCCTTAGGGACATAAGGTTTCTAGCTAACAAAAAGACCACCATGTGACCTTAGGGTCATTGGGTTTCTGGCTAACAAAATAGAGCACCATGTGGCCTTAGGGCCAAAGGGTTTCTAGCTTACAAAAAAAGATCCCATGGACTTAGGGCCATAGGGTTACTAGCCTTTGCAAAGATCACCATGTGGACTTACGGCCATAGTGTTTCTAGCCACCACAAAGAGCACCGTATGGCCTTAGGGTACCTTTTGGCCTTGGGGTCAAAGCGTTTCTAGCTAACAAAAAGAGCACACTGTGGTAGTTGACCGCTGGGTCAACAGCACGACATAACTCAACAAAGCCCTATTCTCGTAGAGTTATGGAATGCTGAGGATTATGGTTATAAACATCATTTGTAATAAGTAGATAGTCTAGCTACAGAAGCCGAGGTGCAATGGAACTTCCAGATTGTAAATACCAAGCCAGTTGACGCCTCAAACTCTATTTTTGGTTAATCTAAGGTAGCCTTAGTATATAAGGTACCTAGGTCACTTTTGTAAGGATACTTTATCATAATCATAAGTTTTAAATTGTCGTCAATTGTGTGTGACAAAGGAAGAGAGAGAGTGTGAGCTTCATCCTAGAGCTACTCCCCGCTCTCTCATTAGATTAGAGAATCAACAACACCATTGCGCTAGCCTTGGCAAGAGCTACACGACAATGCCAAGCATTCCTCGCGGAAGGGAGCAAACACGCTCGTGCATCTACGAGCTATTTGCAGTCGTAAGTATATCAAACGATGTCTATTTTCTGCCTGCAAGTAGCCATTAGAATTATAGCGACATAAGATACGCATAGGTACTCATAGATTTCAATTTTGAGCACTTTCAAAATTTGAATTTTGATGTCTATTTTTTGCCTGCAAGTAGGCATTAGAATCATAGCGACATAAGCTACATATAGGTACTCATAGATTTCAATTTTGGGCACTTTCAAAATTTGGCTCTATCTTTATATGCATTTTGTGCAAATGGGTTTAGAGCTAGGATTTTGAGTGTAGAGACTTTGGGACAGGTGTGTCCTAGTGAGGGGATGGTATTACATAAGTTTCATACGATTCTGGTATGATTTGATGGGTTTCCTTCCGTTTGTGTGTATGTGGGCTAGGTGGTGTAGTTGAGAGCAGTGAGATTCTAGGTTGTGGTTTAGTTGGCCTTCTAGAGTGTTGTATGTGTAGGATGGTCTCAGTCTAAGAAGCTAAAGAGATTTCCTCTGTGTGCCTATCGTGTCATCTGTGTCCTCGATTGACATTATGTTGATCTAGGTTTTGTTGCATGCACTTTATGGGTTGTGTGATTTTTTCCTGCAACATTGGTGCGATTGTCGGGGATACAAGGACTTAGGTAGGTATTCCTACTAACACTCGTGTGATGGTTGCTTGCTTCAGTTTCGGCTAAAGAAAGCATTTTTCGCAAGTGGATCTGGAAGGGGTTATTTTGAGATCAAGTGGATGGCCAAGAAGCGCGTGTCTTGCTGAGGGTCTGCGACTAGGTAGATTTAGCTAGGATTTGTAGATTAGAGTAGTTGTTGGTGGTTGATTGATGTGTGAGGTGATAAAACCGTTTACTAGTCAGTGTGTGGCATTGAAGCATTTTTCTACTCATAGATACAAAACCCCATATGATTTGTAGGAGCAGCTTTAGGTAAGTAATCATATTCTGATCATACCCTAAATATACACTAAAACTAGAGTTTTGATCAACTCCTGACACCCAAAAGGCAAAAGACGGAGTGTTTGAAACGAAAAATAGAAAAACTTGCGATTTTGAGCATATTTTTCATGAAAATTGGTAGAAGTGTTTGAAAACCAGTGCTAGAGACTTGGGGATGCCTGTGAATGAGTTCTAACCAAAAATTCATCAGCAAACATCATACGTGTATGATGTCTAAGGGGTGATTCTCGCAACAAAAATGAACTTTTGACATTTTACCCATGTTCTGCATGTTGTGTTGAGCACATACACCAAATTTCATACCATTTGGGCTTATAGATTGAAAACTGGAAGGATTTTACCCTCTCAGGGGATTTCCTTGTAAAAAGTGATGATTTTGTCCAATTTTGACATCCAAATTTACTGTGAGCATATATTCTTGTTGTATGCATCAAGGAGCACGAATTCTGACTACTTGGACATCATACGTGTATGATGTCTTAGAGGCCGGATCTGAGGTCAAAATTTGGAACTGAGTGCACCCTTGTGATCTATAGAATTTAGGAAGCATATAGGCCAAATTTCATTAAATTTGAATCATTTTTGGGCTTGCAAAGACCATAAAACGCATCTAGGCAAGTGAATGCTTGTATTGCCATAACTTGCTCAAAAAGTGTCAAAATTGAGTTTTGAAACTTATTGTGAGTTGCCAGTATAGAGAGGAACCTCAAGAGTAAAACTCACTTTAGTTTGATGAGTTAAACATCATATGCGTATGATGTCTAAAGGGCACTTTTAGGGACCAAAAATTGAGATCTGAGCATACCACAGTGTTAAGCACCACAAGACAAGCTCACAGACCAAATTTTGTCAAAATCTGAGCACATAGACATCATAAGTGTATGATGTCTCAAGGCTAGATTTGACAGTCCAATTTCACATTTGACCACATAGGAGGGTTGGAAATGACTTTTTAAAGCTTGTTTATAAAATTTCATGTCATCTTGAGCCAAAAGACATCATACGCGTATGATGTCTTAGGGGCGAGATCTGGGTCAAAACAGACATTTGGGTATACCTCAGTGTCCTAGAACATAAATGAAGTCCCCAAACAAAATTTCATTGCATTTGGAGCTCATTTGAGCTTGTAAATTCCAAAAGACAGATCTAGATACATTCATGCTTGTATTGATCATAACTTGCACAAAATTGGTTCAAATTCAATTTTAAAAGCTACTGAGAGTTTCCCAAGTGATAAAAATTCTCTGGACTAAAAATCACTTGATTTGGCCACGGTAGACATCATACACGTATGATGTCTCTAGCCCTAATTTGGAGGTGAAAACTCACATTGAGATTCTAGAAGTGTTAAGCACTGTAAAGTAAGCCTAGTGACCAAGTTTCAACAAATTTGGGTCACATTTAGTAAGGATACAAGCAAAAATCCTTGATCCTGAAACTGTTTTCATTGTTCTTTCAAGTGCAATTACCCAAAACTGCTCTAAATTTTGATAGGAAACTCCAAATTGAGTCAAAAATAGGATTTTTCCACGTTTCCTAAATCCAAAGTTTTAGGGTACCCAGAACTAGTTTCCAGAGACCAAAAGAGTCACAAATTCCTGACTTCTAAGAGACCTGATCAAGGGCAAAAAGGGATAAGTTTCACTAAGCCAAGGTGGGCTTGTTAAGGACTATCTTGAGAGTATTGAGTGGGCCTAACATTAAGAAATCTAAGATCATCAAGATGGAAAGATAATCTGCCAATCCTTTTGTAGATATGACCAGAGAGGTATGGCAAGCCAAGCTAGAAGTGCTGAAATGCCAATCTACCCATATTTTGACACAAGCCCAGCTACATTTCCACCATGGATGTACCCAGATGCGACCATAAAACATGCCTTCTATAGAGGTGAAATTACGATCACAATAGGACCATATGCACCATCACCACCCCCTATAACTTACTCCTATCCAAATCAGAGTAGAATTTGAGAAGATATGATACTGAGAGTGAGAGTGACACATCTTCTCAAAAGAGTGATTCACCAAGAACCCAACCCACAATAAAGCCAGAGGTATCTAGTGAGCAAATGAAGCTTATAGAAGGATTAGCTCAGAGACTTTCTCCTCTAGTTAAATCTGACCTCCAAGAACCTATTGTGCAAAATTGAGAGAAAATGGACAAACCATACGAGGGAAGAGTGGTACTATAGCATGGAAAATGCTAGGGACAGGTATGTACAACTTGTTCCAGTAGCACCTACCTCACCTAGATACACTATGGGGAATGCACCAGGTCCAGTAGGAGTTGCAAGGCCATAGCCTGCTAACTTAGGACAACAACCTCTGCTACTAGGTGCTAGATTGCCTTTAGACATGAGATATACGCAGATGATGGAAAATTATAATAAACAAGCATTAGTACCATTTGCAATGTATTATAACAACCAAAACGGATACTGCCCTCCAAAACGACAAAAAATGAGAGAAACACATGGAGTGATGAGGCTGTACAACCTCCACCTCCTGCATTTTGACCTGAAGAAAGAAGGTATGAGATGGACAAAAGGACATTGTGGTTCATTGTGAATAGAGGCTTATCTAGGTCAAAGCATGTTTACAGCCAAGAGGAATTGCAAGAAGAAGCTCCTCAATCAGAGATAGATTGTCACAAAAGCGGTGATAGCCACTTGGTCAAATAATGTCATCAAACGGAGATCACTCAAGTAAATTCATATTTTCTTGACTGTGATGTCATTCATCTAATCCCCAACTGTCCAAAAAACCCAAATCGAGTTAGAAAGATCACAAAGAATGTCTCAGGAATTGTTCAACTACCCAGTAGCTCAAAAAATAAAAATGGCATACTAGTTCAAGTAGTTACAAGAGTGGAAGATCAAAAGGAGGCTGATGAGAACCCAGCGATAGAGAAAACAAAAACTGATGCGAGTCCAAAGATGAGTGAGCCAATGACCGATGCACCTAGTCAAAAAACCAAGAGCAAATGAAATAGATGGAAAGCTAGAAAGGCTAGGATGAAAGCACATAGGGAACAAGATAAAAAATCCATGGTTGAGAAGCTTACCCATGCTGAAGAGAAGATAAGAAAACATGAGAAATGGTTGCACCTTCTCTTATGCAGATGTCTCAACCTCCAAAAGAACAATTCACAGATAAGAAACCGAGAAGTGCTAGTTTAGGAGGATTTGTACTGGTCGAAAAGGTTAATGAGCCATTAGATGCCCTCCTAAAAGCCTACGAAACACGGCTCAAAAACAACCAAACCCAAGAGCAGAGGTGGATGACATATCCATATGCGGAACTAGAAAAGGACCAGCTTGAAATGTGCAAGAAAATAATTCAAACAACCCAAGCTTTACTAGAACCACGAGTTGGAAACCTGAGGGTGTGATCCTTGTTTCACATTAGGAAATTTCGGAGGTCATTTGGAGGGCCTTCTAAGAAAATGTATTTTTCGCACTCTCTCTCTAGAAAATATGGCGAATAATAGAGGCGGGTCTGTCATGGTAAAAGTTTAAAAAGTGTACTTTAAGTAGTTTCTTTACCCTTTTGAACATTCATACATAATGATTGAGGGATAATCTTCTTTTCAGTTGCATTGAATGAACCTCGTCAACATGGAGGGAATGAGGCTAACATGTATGGACGAAGCTGCAGCCGCCTATTCACTTTTTATTAAACATGCACCTTTGGCTAATGGCGCACTTCTCAAATGGCACAAATGTTACGCAGAAACAAGCCAAATATCACCTTCACATTGATTTGGACAACGAGTACCAACCATTGATTAAGCGGAGTAAAGCAAACACACATATACCTCCCGCATCCATAGACACGCTCAGAGCTCAGGGAGCTAAACACATAGATATCTGGACGAGAGGCTCTCTCTATCTTAAGAATCCAATGACTAATGTGTCTCCAGCATTTGTCAATCCTACAAGATTATTGATCTTTGCTGGTGATGGAGAAAACGGCCTTCTGGGTTATTGTAAATGTCTTACAAGGAAAGCTGAAACTTATAAGGGCATTTTCCAAGCTCAACAATGTGAGATTGTTTGTCTTTTATATTTTCATTCTACAGATCAGGTTACCATTTTGCAACACAAAACAGAGGTACAAGAACTGAAAGAAAAGGCACGAAGTTGTCAAATGAAGGACACCATCTTGGGTGGTCGTATCCGAAAAAAGAAATTGCGCAATCTCGAAACATTGCAGGTTGCATCCAGAGGTCTCAAGAAAAGAATCTGAGCATTAAGGTGATGCTTCTTGGTTGACTAAATAGTTTTAGTTAAGTAAATTTGGTGTTTTTCTAGTTATGCATTGTTTTCATGTGCCTAAATAGTGTTAGTTAAGTAAATTTTCTGTTATTTACTTATGCATTGTCTTCATGTAGAGATTCAATCTATCCTGACAAGGAAAACATTGACCCCAAAGCCAATATAGGAAAGAGATTGAAGCCACTTATAAGTAGAAGCCTTGCAGCAGATATAGTACATGACAAGAAGTTTAAGGTCCTACAACGAAATGTAGTGGACCGCTTTATTTCAGAGAACTCAGTGCCTGCAAAAGAGATACAAGGCACACTTGATTCACTTGGTGTAAGAAAAAGAGGATATTTGGCTATACAAAAATCTGTCTCATCCATCTTTGTTAAGAAAGGAATAAAATCCAAACTTTTACCATCAGCCTCAAGTGTTTGGAAAGAGAGGCTTCAACTTAACGACGCATAGGGACAATATCTTGGACAACCGTTTCATATTAAAGCAACTTACAGTGGCCATGGAGCAAACATGGCATATGACGAGCTCAAAAATATATTTATGGACCTGTAGATGTTGCAGAAGAGAATGGTGGAGTTTTACAACATCACATTTGAAGAGTCATGAGGGGTATTACATTTTGTGTTGAAACTGGATGAGTGTGAGCTTGTTAAAGGCAAGAAGCTAGAGCGTGTTACTATTACTTTAATGAATAGAGCCCTCTCAAAGTGTCCCACTGATGATCCTTTGTATTTTAGTGTTCAATCAAAATCTGACATATGGTGGCTTGGTGCTTTTGAGGTAAGCGAGATTCTCAGCTGAGCTCAAATGTTCACATCTACTTAAGTCTCATTTATGTTGTGTTGCAGGTAAAGAAAGAAGATCATGAGATTCTATATTGGGTGTTCCATCAAATATGGAAGGGGAAACTTTCAAGTTCAGTGGCATCTTGCAGGTGACCTCAAAACATTAAAGTGCATGTATAATTGTGGAATGGGTGCAATGGCAAAGTTGCCGTGTTTGTTCTGCATGGATCCTGCAAAGGTCATGGACCCAAAGTGGTGGAGAAAATCTCCAACACGTCACATTGATGACCCTGCTTTTCGACCGGTTTTGAAAATACCACTTGTGAATGTCCACATCTATACAATGCATGCCCTTTGTAGAATTGTGGAGAAATTGGTCTACCTATATATTGGGTTTGCTTGGAAAATCAAGAACTCAGCAGAGCGACAGGTGGCCCTGCAGTGCTTAGAATTGGTACTGTCGGATATGGGGCTTGATGGTGGCAATGTGAAAATCTAGCGGGATGAAAAGAGATCAATTGCTGAGAAGGATATCCCATGCAACCATCCATCGGTGGGGTGAAGGCACGGAGGTTTTTATCTAAACCCCAAGGAATACGAGATCTGAAGCTAACAAAACATGGAAAAATATATAACACATCTTATGTTAGCAAGGTAGAGTATCAGAGCTAGAAAAAGCTACATATTGCAGTCAAAGATCAAGAACCAGTTACTCGTAACGCGAAGGTTGAGGTTTGGCGATCGATAGACATGCTATTTTTGATGTGCGACAAAGATGACTGGTCACAAGGTGATATGAACAAGTTCAAGGAGAATCTAAACCTTCTCATGAAATCATTCAATGCAACATGGACAGACACCCAGATTACTCACTACATGATATTATTGTGTATTTAATTCTCTTTTATGTGTAACTATGTGAGTGTAAAACATTCTAAGTAATTTGTTTTCATATCCAGCACATCATTTCAATCATTTACCATATTTTATACAAAAGTATGGGAACCGGGCCATATGGAATACCCAAGGGATGGAAAAGTCTCATTACATGGCCAAAAATGCGTATTTCAGGCGCACAGGACATGGTGGCTCTCGAATCAAGGCTAACAGTTTGAGAGAACTATTTGAATGGTTCTATCGTAGAATCATTCATCGAATGAAGGCAAAAGAAGTCTTGGCCTCTTCAGCAGCAGCACAAGCCATCAGACATTTACAAAAATATAAAATTAAAAGATCAATGGCATACAACAACTCCGGTGCTCATGAAGGTCAACAAAGGTGGAGAGAGACAATGGTGTATGTGAACCACAAGTGGAGAAAGATACTCTGAGTGGATGACATTGTACAAAGTTTCTATATTTCTGTAATACATGATCTTATACAATTGCTACTTGAAGTGTATCAAGATTTTGAAGGTTCAATTTTGTTTTTTGGCACATCACCCTTGTAACGAATCATGAGATGTTTGCCATACTCTAAAAGTTCATCCGGGTTTTGTCTACCAAGAGCTTACCAAGAGCTAGTGCCATTGCTGTGTAAGTGTAGTAATACGCTGCCCAACCACCTATATAGACCGGGCAATAACCAAAACAATCTCTGGCAAACACTTTGTCCACAAGAATGACTTTATCTGCACTTTTGGGCAGCATTGGTCCACCCAAGAAGTGTGACAATGTCTTTAATGTGTAAGTTGTTGTTGTACCCTCTTGTAACATTCCATTCTGAAAAACTATTATTGGCAACTCGCAAAGCTTCGAAAGGTACTGTGCTAGGGCCGCATCCCTTCCATGATACTCTCAAGTCCGCCATCGAAAGAAGTCATCCTTGTTAGCAATTCAAGACTGCACATATCATGTCTGATTAAGTCACACACACACACACACACACACACACACACACACACACACACACACACACACACACACACACACACACACACACACACACACACACACACACACACACACACACACACACACACACACACACAGAGTGAGAGTTACCATGAAGCTCTCATCCTGCAAAAAGAGGTTTTCTTGCCCCACAGGTCCACAGATGTAGTTGACTTCTGACCCGAATGGTTAAACCAATCCTCCACTTCTTTGTGACTTGTTGATGGTCTTAGGCTTTGTCTTATTGCTTGGAAGGTGGCTTCATCCGATAGTGTCTCCTTGTATTTTTCAGCTTTCTCAAAGCAACTTTGGAGGCATCCATTGGATTGTTGGATGTTTCCATTGCCTCATCATCGCTACTATCCTCTGAAACAAATCCACTCCTCTCCTCTTGGATTCTAGAAATGATAGCCAGGGAGAAGTCCTCCCTTTAAAAAAAAAAATGCTTTACACATCATGTAAAAAGATATAGGTCATGTCTCCAATCTTGAAATCAGGCACAACAGGCAACATCATCTGAGCATGCTTCTCAGTGAAGTTACTGACATCCAAGGGTAGTTTGATTTCTGTTGTTTTCACAGAGAGCATCTTACTTATTTGAACTTCAATTGCCTCAACCTCAAAGTCGACTGTATCTTCAACCTCCTCGACTTCTTGCATGTGTGTTGTCTCCTGGCATTCTTCGTCTGGTGCTGCATCCTGTTCCTCTATCACCTCATCAGGATTCTGCATGAGGAATCCAAACAGGCTGTTCAGGTAAATCATAAAGCCAAAGGATTCCTGAATAAGTTTGCACTCTTTTTGGTGCAAAGGGCAAGCTGAATGTCGGCAAGCAGGTGGTAATTCCCTATACTTCATCAGTCCCTGTCCTTTTCCACCGCAGTCATTTAAATGAACCACAGTCATACTGGATAGAACAACCCTCCCTACCTGCACCATAAGTTCAAATTGATCTCTGTAGGGCTGCAAGAATTCACTGTGCTGATCTAAACGGTCTTCAATATCAAATTTTGGGTTAAACATAGAATGAACTAGATCATATTTGTCTCCAGTACCACACGATGCTGCAAAATTGAACAGCCTCTCATCAGTTACAACTGGGTCTTCCAGAGAAGGCACATCCTCTTTGTCTTTACCTTTAATTGCACAAGGACTGCTTGCTGGGATATGTGCATCATTTGAGAAGTCTATATTCCTCTTTCTTGTATTTTTCTTGACAAGTATTGTAGAGGGTGAGGGACCCTTGTAGGGTGAGGGATACTCTTGGCCACCCGACCTCTCTGACTCATTTTCACAAATTGACTCTTCTTGATCAAAGTCCTAACAAAAGTCAACAGTTCTTTTGTGTGCAGAAACGCTAAACAACTGAGCCTGTAAAGGTTGGAATCCTGGCACAAGCTCTGGGTCCGTTTTTAGTTTCTTCTGCCTACTGAACCTTAATCCTATTCATCAGGAAACAATGTCAAGTCTTTGTTCTCTGTGTGTGTGTGTGTGTGTGTGTGTGTGTGTCTAAAACACACACACACACACACACACACACAAACTCTCTCTCTCTCTCTCTCTCTCTCTCTCTCTCTCTCTCTCTCTCTCTCTCTTTCTCTCTACCTCTCCAAAGTACTAAAGGCGTGCGTAGAGACTTCCAAACAGTACTTGGTTGTCTCTGCGTGCCTTTAGTACAGAGAGAGAAAGAGAGAGAGAGAGACAGAGACAGAGAGTGTGTGTGTGTGTGTGTGTGTGTGTCTGTGTGCACCCCTGTGTGTGTATCTGTGTGTGTGTGTTCAACAGTATGGATTTGTTTGTTTCCACACACACATACATACATACACACACACACACACACACTGCTAGTTATTGTTAGAAATAGAGAGAGACAGAGAGAGTGAAAGAGATGACCTTTTGTTGGGGGAGTTTGTTTGTTTCCACACACACATACATACACACACACACACACACACACACACACACACACACACACACACACACACACACACACACACTGCTAGCTATTGTTAGAAATAGAGAGAGACAAAGAGAGTGAAAGAGATGACCTTTTGTTGGGGGAGTTTGCAGAAACTCCATGGGAGCCGTCTGCTCCATTCCGCTCTCTCTCTCTCTCTCTCTTTCTCTCTGTCCCTCTCTCTCTCTCTAGACTTCTCCCCCCCCCCCTCTCTCTCTCTCTCTCTCTCTCTCTCTCTCTCTCTCTCTCTCTCTCTCTCTCTCTCTCTCTCTCTCTCTCTCTCTCTCTCTCTCTCTCTCTGCTCCATTCCCCACGTGTTGATTAAAATAGAATCTAGATGTGCATGATGCTGCACGTTTGGTCATTTAATGCGGCCAGATACGTTAGTACGTGACACCTAAAAGGTATGAGAGAGAAAGAGAGACACCGAGAGAGTCAAAGAGAGTGAAAGAAAGAGAAACTGAGCGTGCATCTGCGTCTGCGACAGAGAGAATGTGAAAAAGAGAGTAGGTTTGACATCTCCTACCAAGGTTTGGCCTTCTCTCTCTCTCTCTCTCTCTCTCTCTCTCTCTCTCTCTCTCTCTCTCTCTCTCTCTCTCTCTCTCTCTCTCTCTCTCTCTCTCTCTCTCTCTCTCTCTCTCGCAAAAAACGCAGCCGTTTTTTGACCTAGTAGACAACAGTCCACTCTTTTGATCATAACTTCTTCATCCGAACTCCGATTTGGGTGATCTATAGCCTCAATCGAAGAGCACGAAGTCCTCTACGCATTGATGTAAAGACATAAATTTTCAGAGTTATGGAAGGCATTTCTGTAGCAGAATTTCCGAAGTGAACAGGTTCAACAAAATTGATTCTCATCTCCTATTTTACATACAATGTCTTCCGGCACTCGCAAGGGTTCTTCTTCTTCAACAAGGTCCACAACCATTGTGGAAAATGATCCAAAATCTCCTAAGTGTGGAGATAGCAACACAACCACCCAACCAACGACATCGGAAACCATGATCATGGCGTACTTGGTATCATTGCAAGAGACCGTAAACAAAGAAGGCGAAGACTTACGAGCACTTGCAATGGAGAATGGCACACTAAGGGTACTTGTGGTTGAGAATGAGAATCTCAAGAGGACACTTGAGATGCAAACAACACGTTTGATGCAACTTGAAGAGGAAGTCAAGGAATGTAAACGCTCTCTTGTGGACTTGAATGCTTTGAAGGAGCGGATGAGCAAAGTAGAGCATGACCATGTATTGAAAGAGGAGAAATTTGACACTATGAGCCGGGATGTATGCGACATGAAAAATGTATGCACAAACAAGTCTTGGGCTGATGTATGTGGTAGCAATGTGGTTTCTAATTCCTCACTCATGCAAGCTATGGTTCAAACAAAGAATGTTGAGAATGTGGATGTGGAGGAGTTGAAGGAATGGGAGCGACGTTCCAAGAACATTGTTATTCGTGGAATTCCCGAAGAGAAGTTAGAGACACCTCCTTCTCTTGCCATTGTTATTGAAGATTTCTTCAAAACCCACTTTGGCATGTTCGGAGTTATGGTCTATGGAGCACATAGAGTGGGGAAGCAAGGAGCTCCTCGCTCGGGAGAACGGCCAATTGTATGCACCATGCCGGATGAGACCAAGCGAAAGATTATCCTTGATAATAGTTGAATCTATTTGAGGGATACAAAATGTTTTGTATGTGAAGATCGCACTATTAAGCAACAAAATATGCGTCGCAAGGCATATGAGGAAAAGAATAATAAAAACAAGGAGATCTCTCATGAAGAAAATGTGCCTAAGGAGGAGGCAAGTTTCTCAAGCAAATAGGGATGCGTGACCTATGAGACCGAGTTACAATTGAAAATATGCTTTTGGAATTGTAATGGATACCCATGGAATGCGGGGGTTGGCATTGATGAACTAACAAGCAAAGCCGATGTTGTACTTCTTGTTGAAACTTGGGAGCATGATACACAAAGGATTAACGGCTTGGAGGATTACAATGTACATTCATTGATGTGGTCAAAGAATCTCAGGCAACGAAGAGGACAAGGAGGGTTAGCATGTATGGTTAAGAAAGGATTGGAAGATTTTGTATCAATTGTGAAAGATGACAAGTACAAACGTTATGTATGGCTGAAAATTATGACACCAAAAAGAGCACCCATTTTTGTAGCCGGTTGCTACATTCCTCATCATGATTCTCCCTTTTATGCTTGCATGGATAGGGATCAACCATTTTCTGATTTGGAAGAGGACATTGCTTATTTCAAAGGTGAAGGTGATGTTATTGTATTTGGGGATATGAATTCTCGCACAAAAACATTGCAACATGATACTCAACAATTTGATATGCCATACATTTCAAGGGAGTTGGAGGAAGTTCACTTGTATGATCGTACTTCAATGGATGAGAAAGAGCCGAATCACTATGGAAAGTTACTTTTACACATGTGTAATAGCACGGGTATGCTCATTGCCAATGGTGTATCTTTGTGGAGTGGAACCAATGGATTTACATGTAGGAGACATAATGGGGATAGTGTGATTGACTATATGCTACTCTCTGAAGCCATCATGTATCGCATAAAGAGTTTTATGTTTGGTCAATGGACCCCGGAATCCGACCATCGCACCTTATGTATTGACCTTTCATGTGGAGAAGCAACTAAGCATGATAATCTCAGCCAAAGGAAAGAGAAGTTATCACTATGTATGGATTTCAAACGGGCACCAATGTACATTGAAATGGTTGAGCAAAAATTATGGATGACAAAGCTTCAATGTGATGCACCATTGGAAACTAAATGGGAAGCTTTCAAGAAATCTATTTGTTCTTGTGCAGAAGAATGCTTTGCCATAAAGCATCTCCATGGTATCAACAAAGATAGATCACGCAAAAGGTGGTTTGATAAAGAATGTCAAGATGCTCGAAAGTCCTTGATAAAGCTTGATGCAACTATGGACAAAGACAACTATCAAAGTCATTTGCATACATACAAGGCATTGATTCAAAAGAAGAGAAGAAGATGGGAAGTAAAGCAACAAGAATTTCAAGTCCAAGAAAAGGCACATGCATGTGGAAGATTTTGGAGAAACTTGAGAGGCAAGCGGGTTGAGAATTTTGGTAACTTGAGTCTAGTGGATATGTACACACATTGTAGGCAATTATATGAGCAAGCAAATACTGAAAAAATGCCATTTTATGGTTCACTCCCATGTATGCTGTCTTTTTTTACTATTGAGGATGTATGCGGTGGGCTTGAAAAGTTGGCCACTCGCAAAGCGGGAGATCTTCAAGGTATCAAGCCGGAGATGATCAAATGGACGGGAGATTTTACCCATGAGTGGATGTGTGATATGTTCAACCTTGCACTTCACCATGGTATGCCTTATGATTGGAGTACTAATTGGGTTAAGTCTTTGCATAAAGGAGGGGATGTAAAGAATGCTTACATATATCAACCCATGATTTGGATGCATTTCTCATCTCACATACATCATGTCGTATTGTATCTATTGTTTCCTCTTTCAATACATGATCACTCTCAACTTTGCTCAAGCGCTCTTTCAATACATTCATGTCAACAAGAGAGCGTTTACATTCTTGAACTTCAGTCTCAAGATGCATCAAGCGTGTTGTTTGCATTTCAAGAACCTTCTTGAGGTGCTCATTCTCCACAACGAGAACTCTTAAAGTACCATTCTCCATTGCAAGTGCGCGCAACTCTTGACCTTGTTTGTTGACGGTTTCTTGTAACGAGATCAAGTAAGCCATGATCATTACTTCCGTTGTTTTAGATGATGTGGTTGGATTAGCATCCAAATTCCTTGGAGATTTTGCATCATTCTCCATGGCGAGTGTGGCTTTTTCACCCTTGCGAGTTTTGTCTGACATTGCCTTCAAGTCGGCAACAAAAACGCAAAGTTTTGACAGTTTTTTCAGTTCTGAGATGCTGTTACAGCAAAGCCTTCCATTACACAAAAAAATTCTGTCTTTACATCAATGCGTAGAGGGCTTCGTGCTCTTTGATTGAGGCTATAGATCACCTAAATCGGAGTTCGGATGAGCAAGTTATTGTCAAAAGAGTGAACTGCTGTCTACTAGGTCAAAAAACGGCTGAGAGAGAGAGAGAGAGAGAGAGAGAGAGAGAGAGAGAGAGAGAGAGAGAGAGAGAGAGAGAGAGAGAGAGAGAGAGAGACTCTTCTATTTGTATACAGTGGAATGGCTAGAACAAAGGCCACTGCAAGGAAGGTGGGCAAGGGACCAAGGTTAGCAGCTAAGGCAAGTAGCAGATCTGCAACCCCAAAGAAGAGACCTCAAAAACCAAGTAAAATTTTGAAAGGTCCAAGGATGAAGAAGTTACACAGCTGCATGGGACTTTTCAGAGAAATCAGGAAGGCACAGAAATGTGTTGATTTGTGCATACCAAAGCTGCCCTTCCAGAGGATGGTGAGGTCCATTTGTGAAGAAGCTACCTGGGGCACTAAAAGGTGGAAAGTGGTTGCACTAATGGCTCTACAGGAAGCAGCAGAGGACTTCCTGCTTGAGTACTTCAGTGACATGACCATTGTAGCAGCCCATGCCCACAGGGTGACTGTAATGGACAAAGACAGCGAGACACTAAAAAGGGTAAGGTGGAGGTATGACAAACTTCTGGTACCCAATGACTGCAGGGATAAGAAAATGAGGGAAATTTTTCTATACCCCCCTGAACTATTGCCACAAGTCACAGTTGTAGATGTTACACATGATGTTAATACAAGGGCAAGGGCACAGACGTTTGCTCACCAAATAGAAGACATAAGGGAAGCAGAACTTAAGGAGAAAACGAACGTAGCAATGGAGTCCCAGAGGCAAAGAGAATGCAATGTGACCCGATCCATAGATGCAAGAAACAAAGATACTCTACTTTCAATGAAGGATGGTTTGCTCGCAGAGATACTATTTATAGATGGAGCCAGAAAGCTGGCTCTAGATACAGTGGACATTAATATATTGCTGGATCCACATGCTCAGATATCAGATACAATTATCTACGTCTGTCTGAAGTAAGTTTTAATATTTTGCTAACTTTGAAAACTCAAATGATAGGTGTACTAAATCAGGTACATTCCCTGCAGTTTGATCAAAAGTCAACTTCCACCGCACACCCACACGGAGGTGTTTCTTTTTGATCCACAAATGTATGTGATTATTAGATAGAAGAACAGTCCATCTGGCACATTCGAGAGTTGGTTTCTCCACTGTGATATGCTGGAAGTAACTGTCATCATCTTTCCTTATGAGAACAACCATCACTGGAGTCTCATATGCCTTGATGTTGAGCAGCCAGCAGTGTGGGTGTTCAATTCAATAAAAGGAACCCATCCTGAAATTAGGTTGTAAGTGTTATGTATCAGAAAGTGTTTCTTATTTATATCCATGTAAATTTGAAAGCCTCAAGCTAACATCCTGATACTCCTTTATGCAGTTGTGAACTATACAAGGCCCCAATCAAAGATGTGCCTGTACCAAATCAAACCGATGCAACTTCTTGTGGCTGGAGATGTCTTTTCCATGCAGAATATGTCCTGCAAATCTACTTTGCATTACAAGCTTTCATGACTAAGGTAACCATTTGGCAATGCATTCAATCAGTTTTGGTTTTCTTTATACAAGAATTCCACCATGTGGTCTTTCAATTTTGTAGAGTGTTGTGCAAAACTACACATATGATCATTTGCAAAGATATCGGGAAAGTCAAATACAACACTTGCTCACTATGTCGAACCCCAGAGAAGCTAAAGATAGCTACTTGGACGACCGCAAAATTGATATGACAATACGTGACAAGCCACCACCACAAGCCCCTGCATCAGATACAATGGAACCACAACGGGACGAGGGGGTCATACCAGCCAAAGATGAAAGGGCCGAGGATGAAGAAAGGCCAAATGAGGCTATGCAAGGTGCTAGTGTACAAGCAGAGGGGCTTATGGAGAAGACAATGAAAGAGGCAAGTAGGCCAGTGGAGGAGCCAAAAAAGCCCATGAAGGAAACCCTGGATGAGGCAAGGATGGATGAGGAAAGCAGTCCTATGGATGAGGCAATCTGGCCAATGGAGGATCCCCAAAAGGATATGGATGATGCAAGCCGGCCAACGGAGGGAGATGAAAAGACCTTGGAGGAAACCCTGGATGAGGCAGAAAGATCCATGGGGGAGACCCTTGATGAAGATGAGAACGATGACTACGACGATGAAGCTAAAGCAGAGGATAGCAACAATGAGAACAACACTATAGAGACCCAATATGGACCCTTGCTACCTGTAGATACGGTTGTTCTGGTAATGTCTATTCAAGCATGGCAAAATATGTTCAGCTTCTAACTACTTATATGTACTTGTCAACTTTTACAGAGGTTGATTATCTTGGACATCAATGGATTGTTGCTGATGCGCGTGCCTCTGGGTATAGCAGACACCAACGAGGATTTTCAAACATTTCGGATGGGTACTTGTCGAGTTGTGGTTCGTCCAAGAACAAAAGAATTTATTCAATTTCTTCTTCCGCGCTTCAGAGTTGCCGTATGGTCTTCAATGCAAAGGCAAAACTTGTCGCCACTAGTTACAATAGTTTGCAGTGTATGTGGTGCTGATACGACAGATTTCGCCTTTTTGTATGATCAGAGAAAATGCGTTACCATTGAGGGCCACTACCACCATAAAAAACCATACTTACCTCTTTTGTACAAACCTTTCAGCCAAATCGATGTACCCTTTGATGCAAATAATACACTACTGATTGATGATACTCCTGAAAAGGGAGACCTAAATCCACCAGGAACAAATATCTCACCACCCTCTTTTGAGGGGCATACCTTTGATTTTTACCTTGAAGACATTTTGATTCCATACTTACAAAAATTGTATCTCAGTCTATTGTTCACGGACGAGTTTGTACTTTCTAATGAATTAAGATGACTCTTCTATCATGTCTTTGTCTTGACTAACATTGAGAGAGAGAGAGAGAGAGAGAGAGAGAGAGAGAGAGAGAGAGAGAGAGAGAGAGAGAGAGAGAGAGAGAGAGATGTGGCAATGGCTAAAGAAATGTATTTCAAGAACACTTATATTCAGAAACCACAATTGACAAATGAGCTCAAAAAAACTTCATGTATTGAAAGTCATTCGTATACACTTGGGTTCACAAGAATCTCTATTACATTGACACTATTTCAACCCGACCATCCAACTCTTTGCACAAAATATCTTTCTCCCTACGCCGCATCAGCTTACGGCCAGCTAGGAAAAAGGAAAAATTTGAAAGGTCCCTATCCATTGACTCTTCAATTATGTTGTGCCGCAACTGCAGAAGACTGCATAGCTCCCTTATTGTAACCACCAACATTAGGCCATGCTCTTTATCAAACACTTCCACATCCATAGCAAGATTATCTTCCAAACCTACAGAAACCTAGTCCATAGAATTGTACTTACCTCTGAGCATTTGTGATCGCATATACCAAAAGGAGACTAACAGTGATTGGCTTGCAATCATGTACTTTACAACTAGAGTGTCAAGCTCGACCTCGCACCGTATGCCAATATCTTCCTTTACATACCATCCTCTGTCAAGAAGTTTGTCACAGGATGACTGCTGAAATGACTTGCACATGAACATAGTTTTCATAACACGTATATTGTAGTTATGAAACAACTCTATGAACAATGCAGCAGGACAAAAGTTTGCAATTCTAACCAATTTGGTGGGAATAGAGCTACATAGAGACCTCTGTATATCCTTGTAGAGCTTACTTCACATTGCCTCCACCATTGTTTCCTCAAGAACTGGCCAGTCCACAGTGTTCCAATCGGTTGGTAGAGGCACTTTCACCAACATGCCATTCTTATTCCCTGGGCAGAGTTGGTAGAAGTGGTCGTAGAAAAATATTCCTTCATCAACTAGGCTTTTGCTGGTTCTCCCTGAATACTGTAGAGAACCAATGTGGGCATGAACGACAAGGAAGAGGCCTATTATGCACTCCACAGGCTCCCATTGCTCATAAGAAGAGGGATAAACATCTGCAAAATATATAACAAGAGTTAAACTAAGAGTATCAATAAGTGAAAATGACAAATCTAATGTAGTTGAGATGTGAAGAATGGAGCCATTGCTCATAAGAAGAGGAATAAACGTTGCAAAATATATAACAAAAGTTAAAATGAGAGTATCAATAAGTGAAATGAAAAATCAAATGCAGTTGAGATGTGAAGAATACTTACAATTCCAACGTGGTTGATGTATATCTGACAAATTTCCACCGTTTGCTATCACGTCTGGATGGGTAAATACATGCTGAACAAGAACTTCCTTTACAGATCTTTTGTCGATTTCAACTTTGAAATCCAACACTTTGGCCTTCCATGCTGAGCGGTAAACATTGATAGCACTAGACCTCTTGGCTCTTCTTGGTTGCATGAGGACCCATGAACCTTTGTTTATCCTTTGTCCAACCCATTGGTTCTCTGCACTTATTGAAGTTGATATTGTAATTGATGATATGCTACTACCACTACAAGAGGTTGTGTGCTCTTGTGACGCTGTTAGCGACGGAAATACAATGGTTTTTATAACCCCCGGCGTCGCTAGAACCGTCGCTACGAGAGCGTCGCTATATGCGTCGCTATAGGCGTCGCTATATGCGTCGCTATGAGCGTCGCTATATAGCGACGCTCATAGCAACGCTCATAGCGACGCTCATAGCGACGATTATAGAGACGTTTACACAGAAGACTATAGCGACGCTACAGAGCCATAAATAGCAACGCTTATAGCGACGCCCGAGAGAATTTTTTTTTGGTGGCAGGGCATTGAATGCCCTGCCACCCACCAACCATATTGTACTTGATTCACTTTTTAAAAAAAGTGCAAGGGTAGATAATAGACCCAAAATAGTCACCCACAAGACGCATTGTTTGCAAAATTGACAATTATACACATCATAGGCAAAATGAATTGATTGGCAAATGTAATAATGACAATTGTACAACATCATAGGCATAAAGAATTGATTGGCAAAAGGAACTGCGGTGACAAATGTAATAATATACATGGTTCAAAAAGACGTATAAAATCCGTCTCATGATACATAAGATATGAGAAACCCTAAACTAATGCTATCTAGCTACGGCTAAACTGACGTCGTCTAGTCAGACGTCTCATCGCGTCCAAGCGGCGTATCTGTCGGATTTTGCAAAAAAAGACAATAAGACAGCTTTCAGTAAGTATAAACATATAACGACATTTATAAAACAATACAAAAAATAAAAAAGAGTAAACCCTAATACTAACCATGCCGCCGCGAGAACTGAGAATGTCCATCAGGGCGTTTAAGCCCTTCCTGCCTGCGTACTCGCGCTCATACGGTGTGGGATCACGTCTTGTCATCGACCACTGTCAAAACATACAAAGATTTTATTATGTTAGAATTAAAAAACTCATAAACCCTAAACTATCGAACATAAAGAGCAATGCGAAAACACTTACAAAATCGGCCTCAAATGATGCCCATCCACCGCTCCCCAAGTGGTGCGAGCTCCCTGCCTCTACTCGCGCTCTGGCTGCATCCTTTTGTTGCTTCCACTTGTCGGGATTCTCGCGCGCTGCTTTCTTCGCATTCTTCCAATCTTCTTTGGCCAGCCAATCTGGCCTGTTCCACCCATTCTTGATTGCTTTTTGCACTTCGGAACGCTTGTGTTTACAGTCTTTGCGCATTCGAATCTTCATCAGGTCTTCATTGAAGCGCTGATCCCGTGTTGGAACGAGAAACTCATCATGAAGTATGCTGATGACTCTGTTTTTTAAATCACTTGGTACTTCACTCCATTTGTTTAGTATGTAGTGTCTAAACAGCTGAGAGCAAAGACCACACATGCGTGAGATCACCTTCTTGCCGTCATCATCCATGATGATGCCGCCGCTGATGTCGACGGAGTAAGGCAAGCCCTCTGGCCGGTGACGTGTGAACCTGGGTGTCCCTGCAGGGGTCTCTAGCGGCGTGTCGATGGGGGTACGGACGTCAGGTGTCCCCACCGGCGTCTGGGCCCCGAAGCGAGGAGTGTCGAGTGGGGGGGCTCCTGGCGGAGTAGGTAGAGGTGTGTAGCTTCTAGGAACAGTCAGCCGTGCAAAACCTGGCGTAGATGGCGATGCTGTGGCTGGTGTGGGGGCGGGCAAAGAAGGGGAGGGTAAAGAGCCTCGTCGAGCACGAGGCGGTGTGGAGGCATCGGTGGCGGAATCCCCACAACAACTGCCACCGCCACCACTAGAGCGCCGGTGTCTAGACGAGTGTGAAGCTCGTCTCGTCGACGCCAAAGCTTCGGAGCGCGCCGAATGCTCCGAAAGAGAGGGAGATGCGGATGGAGTAGGAACGCGCGATGATGCGCCAGAGCGATGACGCTCCACGTACCACTGTCTCTGCTGCGGTGACAAAGAAGAAAGAAACTCCTCATCATCCATACCTGCATGAAACACACGAATATTTAAACTTAATATTGAATGAATAGAGTAGACAATGACGCAAAGACCATTAAATACAATGACGTAATGACGCATATAAATACAATGACGCAATGAATTGAGTGATAGAAGAGGCAAGTCGAAAACTCAGAATTTTCAATCAAAAGATGTGAGCGCGAGTAGAAAAGAGCGTTATACACCATGGAAGGTACTTAGAGAGCCAGAGCTTTTACAACACGGAGCAAAATTGTTCAAATACAATATTTGTGGCTTTAAGAGATCTCTCTCTCATCCTCGCATAACTCAGCATAACTTCCTATATCTATATAGAGCTCTCCGTTTAAACACATATCCTCTGTTTCATTTTGTAGCTCCTCTGCATGCACCCCATATAGAGTAGTAGCATCTTGATGCTCGTCTGGCACCACCGCAGCGGCTTCTGATTGAGCATCTTCTCTGATCTCCTCCATTGATGTCGTTGTGATTGGCACATGGTAGCCTTCATACGTCCTTGCACTACGAGGGGCTACCTCTATGACGTACCACCAGTTTGATGTAGACTTTGTAGGATGAAATATTACCTGCCAGAGCCACATAACTTACATGAGAGCTTTCAAGCACATAACTTGTAAAAGGGGGATGTTAACTATTTACATACTTACTTGTTCACAATGCTCGGGTAGTACGAAAGTGTCTCTTAGGTCAGTCCATTTCTTAGTAGAATCCACCTCAAGAAAACCAGACTCTCCTCTACGCACAGTAGCGTTGCGACCCTCCATGATTATCTTGAACCATTGCACGTCGAACAAGTCGACAAAAAATCCTCTGTAATCGATCCTCAAAATCTCTTGCAGTGTGCCGAAGTAAGTGAGTTCCGCCACCACAGGATCTGCATCAGAGGAACGTCGTCGACTAGACTGTTCAAATTTTGCCATGATTCCACAATCTTGAGTAAAACGCTTTTTGTCGATTCGTTCCACCCTAAAATGTCGACCTTTACACCATGCTGTTGTGTATGACTTATACTACAACGAACAAAGATTATGAGTGGCCGTTCAAACGTTTATAAATAAAGTCAATCGCTAGTCGTACATTGCAAACTTACCTTGGTCGCGCAACCCCGAGAGTACTCCCACTCTTCTTCAGTCACTTCGTCACCGCATTGTTGTGCACTTTTCAATTGGTTGTGCAACCATCTTAAGCTCATGAAGGTTGGTAGGCTCTCCAGAACCGCTGGATAGAGCATCGGTGGTCGTCTTCCCCGTCTCCACTCGATTCGTGCCCTTTGTCGCTCTTGCTTTGCATCCTCATATTGTGAAATCCACTTTTGCATCACTGGATTGTGAAGCATGCAAAATCGGTTGATTTTAGCCTCTAGATCTTCCGTCATCTTCTTCTCAACACCGAGATTGCACATGACAATCCCAGATATGCGCTCATCATCTATGGTTCGCCATAGCGTGTCCCGGGATTTATCAAATCCGTCTAGCCACTCTCCAATGTACACTAGGGACTCTGATACCAACCAACCTTCTGCCATGCTACCCTCCGGACGTGCCTTTTGACGCACATATCCCTTAAGCGTTTTCATGAAACGCTCTAAGAAGAACATCCATCTGGAATGAACTGTGCCAGGTATTTCCACCTCATCAACTATGTGAACAAGAAGATGCACCTGAATGGTTAGCATTGTAGTAGGAAAATGTTTCTCAAACATGCACACAAGCTCCGCAGCATTTAGTTTGGCGAATGGTATGGAGTCTACGTTGATCTCCTTTTGTGAGATCCATTGCACTAGCTTTGCAAGTTTGTAGATTGTGTTACGGATGTCGAGAGACAAACATCCCTCAATGGCAACCAGAAAAATAAACTGTAAAGTATGTGCAGCAATGATATTAAAGTCCACATTTTATGCAATGATATTAAATTCCACTATGAACGTACCTGACACATTTTATGCCAATCGTGTGACTTCAAACCGGTAAGCTTTCCTTCTTTAGTAAAACACGTTCGGAGCGACTGCATTACGCCAGTGGGGGTCCGCAAAGATCGAATGGTCTCTTTTACTTTGCGTTCTTGGGCTCTTGTGAAAATCCATGGTGCTTTAGGGAGTTTTATCGATCCATCAGACGCTGTTTGCGGCCAATATTGCTCCATACGATCCACATTTCTAAGGTCAACTCTGGCTCCCAAAGTATCTTTCTTGCCGGTCAGATGGTCCCATAGTAGATTACCCACATTCTTGAATATGTGCATTGGATCGAGCAAGTGATTGATCATGAGTCGGGGCCAGTATGGTAACTCGTACCATAGAGATAGTCTCTTCATCCCTGGAGGCAATCCGTCATCGCACATCTCCTTCTGCTCTAACCATGCTTGTGCAGACATCCTTGGTGGCTCTCTTCCCAAAAAGCCGCCGCGTAACACATGATTCTCTGAAAGATACGCTTGATGACCTTCGTAGATTTGCTTCTTCAGTGAGGGTGCCCTACGTGCATTCAGTCTAGGTCCACATGTGACACATGCTCTGTATCCGCTTGTTTGAAGCCCTGCATGTATACACATGATAATAGATCAACTATAGGAAAAAACAAGATTTACAGTGTCTGAGTGAGGAGTGTCAATAGATCACCTGAGCATTCTGTTAGCCCGGGATAGTCATGCATGGTCCACATTAGAATGCCTCTGATCAAAGCATTACGTCGTCCTGTGTGTCGGCTCATATCCACCACCTCTATGCCAATCCACAATTGTTGTAGCTCTTCCAATAGTGGACGAAGATACACATCCATATTCCCCACTTTATATCGCCCTGGCACAATCAAGCTTAGCCATAGGTGCCCCTTCTTCGTAGTCAACCACGGGGGAATGTTGTAGTTGACGATGACAACGGGCCATACACTGTAAGATGTTGATCTTTGACCAAATGGATTTACGCCATCCATAGCCAGGCCTAAGCGCAAATTTCGAGCTTCCCTGGCAAAATCCGACCATGTTCCATCTATATGTTTCCACGCTACGCAATCTGCAGGAATTCGTAGCACACCATCCGAAGATTTATTCTCCTCATGCCATGATGCTAGGGCGGCCATGGACTTACATTCGAAGAAATGCTTGATGCGAGGAAGCAGAGGGAAATGTCGCAAAACCTTTTGTGGAATTTTTGTCCCGTGGAGATCTACTCGATATATTTCGGAATCACATTTCGGACACTTCTCCATGTCTATGTATTCCCCTATGAAAAGAATCCAGTCATTAGGACAAGCGTGGATAGAATTGTAATCCATCCCCAAGTTTCGCAAAATCTTTCTTGCTTCATCTCGGGAATCTGGCATCACATTGTCAGCTGGTAGTATGTGCTCTTTCAGCAATCTACACAACATAAAAATATGATACAGTCGTGTAAAAATCTATCAGATCATTATACATTTAGAGTTTTATTAAAGTAAACTAATTGTAATAGATCACCTGAAAAGCGCTGTGACGCTAGTGTCACTCCATCCAAACTTTGCCTGCATGTTGAGAAGAACCAGGAGTGCTTTCAATCTAGACATACGTGCTCCATTATACAATGGCGTATCGGTTTCACTTTTCATATCATCATAGATAAGCCTTTCTGAATCCATGATCGTCTCGATCATTTCATCAATCTCGGGCTCAAACATTGCCTCGTTGGGAATGTGCTCTGCATGATCATCCCCCGAGCTGTCAGAGGCTACATCTTGTGGCCTCACATATGCTGCTTGACCAAAGCGCCTGCGAACACGTCTATTGGGTTGCAAGATTGCTGCTTGTTGGCCAGCGTCAGAGTCCGACGAGTTATAATTGGCAACAACTCGATCTATAATAGATGGATCGAACTCGCCAAATTCACGAACGTGCTGCAAAGAAACACGTCTTGTCCGTCGCACAGCATGCTTGCATTGATTACAAGGACATAAGACCCTCGTTGAGAGATAGGTGTTTCGGTTGGACGGTCCCACATCCTCGTCGCTACTCATAATGAGGATAAAAAACTTATAACCTGGACAACAAATTTAATATTCTATTGGTATTCTTCGTCTTATCTCTCTCTCTCTCTCTCTCTCTCTCTCTCTCTCTCTCTCTCTCTCTCTCTCTCTCTCTCTCTCTCTCTCTCTCTCTCTTTACCTCACATTCTCTAGTCATATCCAATCCCCGCACACCTCGGTCTAGAGGTGCACGGAGATCAGAACCACCGGGTTATAATCTCGTCTTTATTGGTCAATACCTATATTTGTGGGTACAAGAAATCTACACACCCACGTCTACATGATACTGCATGTAGTGGACAAAACCCCTTTGCCTCTTCTGTAGCTGTAGCACTTCACAGCATCTTAACATCTTTTCACAGTAGATCTTTTCACTGTTCGTCTAACTCTAAACCCTAAACCGTAAGTAATTCTTGCGTGGACTCGATCTAACGTAAATAAGCGTAAATCTAAATAAACGTAAATCTAACTAAAAATAAACCTAAATCTAATTTAACGTAAGTCTACATCTAACCTAATCTTTAACGTCTTTTGGGATAGTTTCCTACGACGTTAAAACTCTCTTCTTCTTGTGTGTGTGTGTGTGTGTGGGTAAACCTAAATAAAACTAAGTCTAATCTAATATAACATAAATCTAAATCTAACGTAAATTATGTTATATTAAAAACAAAGAACTAAACTAACAGGGATTATAAGAACCTTAAAACTGATTTAACACATAATTTTTCACATAACTCGGCAAGAGTTGGCATTCTCATCACTAAAGATGTGAGAGTTAACTTCCGACGGTGACGCTGCCTCATCTCCATCCACATCTGACGACAGCAATTGGCCCTTTAGACCGTTCGTGCTCTTGTTACTAACTTTGAAGTTGCTGTTGAATGACTAGAGGTTGTCTAGATGGTCATTGTGTCGGGGATGTAGTGACTCTTTCCGCCCTGAAGATCCACCTTCTTCCCTATCTGCTGAAGACATTTCACCAGTACTTTTGGATCGACGGAGCCCACCATGAGTGAAGGCAGCAATACCCTATATTCCATTGAGGGCTTTCTTCACCCGCTTCATGCAGGCATCGCAGTCTATGGAGACCTAAATCTAATCTAATATAACGTAAATCTAAATCTAGCGTAAATAAATGTAAATCTAGTTAAAAATAAACCTAAATCTAATTTAATGTAAGTCTACATATAACCTAATCTTAACGTCTTTTAAGATAGTTTTCTACGACGTTATAACTCTCTTCTTCTTGTGTGTGTGCGCGTGTGTGGATGTGTGTGCCAATAAAAAGAGATAAATGGTATAACCTTTCTATCACCCATGCCAAGTATGATAGCTTGATTATGCCATTTCCCTCTTGAATAATAGGTCTTGAGTTCAACTCCTCGTCGGCTAGATCTTTAGTTCTTTTAATTTTAATTAGTTTCCTACGACGTTAAATTAGTTTCTCTCTCTTTCTCTCTCGATGTGTGTGCATTTTTTTGGATCGTATGCATGTTTTCTCTCTCTTTTCCTCTCTCAATGTGTGCGTTTTTTGTTTATGCATGTTCTCTCTCTCTTTTCCTCTCTCAATGCGTGCGTTTTTTGTTTATGCATGCTCTCTCTCTCTTTTTCTCTCTCAATGTGTGTGTGCATTCTTTGTTTATGTATGTGTGTGTGCGTTTTTGTTTTTGTTTGTACTCTCTCTCTCTCTCTCTCTCTCTCTCTCTCTCTCTCTCTCTCTCTCAAAAACACTATGTGTGTGTATGTGTGTGTGAGAGAGAGAGAGAGAGGGAGAGAGAAAGAGGGGAAGGGAACATGAGAATGAGGAGAGGGAAGGAGCATACCTGGCTCTCCTTCCTCTCCTCGTGTGTGTGTGTGTGTGTGTGTGTGGAGAAGAAAAAGAGAGAGAGAGAGAGAGGGAGAGAGAAAGAGGGGAAGGGAACATGAGAATGAGGAGAGGGAAGGAGCATACCTGGCTCTCCTTCCTCTCCTCGTGTGTGTGTGTGTGTGTGTGGAGAAGAAAGAGAGAGAGAGAGAGAGAGAGAGAGAGTGAGGGAGAGCGTTACCTGCTTCTTGCTTGAGGGCGTCGAAAAACTCAGATCTGAGATCTGAGTTTTTGGGCATGCTCGGTTATTTTTTTAGCCCAGCCGGCGTCGCTATGAGCGTCGCAAATTTCTTTGTAAATTTGCGACGCTCATAGCGACGCCGGGATTTTTTTTTTGAGCGTCGCTAATATGAATAGCCTCTTGTAGTGTACTTGGCCTTCTAGGCAAAGTGCAGGTGTTGCTAGTTGGTGTGAGAGACCATAAACACCTGGAGCTTCTTGGGTGGGAAGACGTGGAAGCCATAGCTCTGAGAGAAAAGCTTTAGTGGAGGGAGATTCACTTTGAGAGCATCCTAATGGAGCGAAAGTGTTTTACAATTCCAATATCTTGTGCGGGCTTAATGGCCACACTCCATAACGTTAAAATGGCCATAAGAGAATATCAGCAGTGGGACCACACATGCATCTAACAGCTCGGTAAAAGCAAAGAAGTTACGATGCCACAATCCTAGATTCGTGAAAGTTTTTAAAATATTTTCCTATTTCTTGAGTATTTCCACGTATTTTTCTACGTAACGTAGCCCTCAAGCTCATTGGACGCGCTCTATTTTCTCTCTCTTTCATATGGCCCTCCAAATGACCTCCGAAATTTCCTAATGCGTACACCCATAATCCCACTAAACCAAGGACAAAAAGAGCTAGATTCCAGTCACAAGCATGGACAAAAGCTCAAGAACCCCACATTAGAATTAAGGATAGTGTTGAATACCACGAATAAATTTTTCAAGGAATTTCACATAACTATACCTGAGAGTTGTAAAGAAATAGATGGTCTTGACGAATTGTGGAAACAAGTCAGAGAGGCCAATGAAGCAAGTGAGATAAGTAGACAAGTAAACCAAACGGGTAATGGAAGAGGAGTGTCTCTTCCACCAATAGAGGAATTTGACATTGGATCTCAAATAAATCCATAAGTGGAATCATATTGGGGAGACAAAGGATCTTTACAGTCTATGGACAGTAAGACCAAGTAGATGCCAAGGCAGTCCTAGAGAAACCTATGATTGGTGGTATATCAAGGGAGCACCAAGGTAGTAGAGACAGTACCAAAAAAACTAGAAGGCAAGAATTAAAAACTACAAAAGAGACTATCGAAAGGTGCCAACACTAAACGATTGGCACTATGCCAAGGAGGTAGCAAAGCGGTCCCATCCTACAATGATAAGGTCCAAGGCTCTACCACAACAATGCAAAGGACCAAAACTACCTACAAAAACTACCAAAAAGAGTACCAAAGAGTTCAAGGGTACTTATGCACCAAAGAGATCAAGAACATACCAAGGCATCTTCTAGTCAAAGCTAGATTTGGTACTATAACAAGGAGGCACCAAGGCAGTACCATCCTAGATGTCTAAGTATCCAAGCACTTCACAGACAAAGTAAACATGCCAAAGCTAGCTAGAAGCAATACGAAAAACAATGGGAGGAAATACCTATAAATACAAAAGAGACCATGGAAAAGTACCCAAGATAGCCCTACAATTACTAAAAGTACCAAACAGTACTGTATGCACCAAAGACCAAGGAGATGCCAAAGAAGTCCTAGAGAAATTTTTGATTGGTGGTATATCAAGGGATCACCAATGCATCTAAGAGAGTACCAAACATATTGGAAGGTAGTAATTAAAACTACCAAATAAATTATGGAAAGGTAACTAGAACAAATGATTGGCACTATGCCAAGGAGTTACCAAAGCGGTCCCATCCTACAATGATAAGGTCCAAGGATCTACCAAAACAATGCAAAGGACCAAAACTACCTATAAAAACTACCAAAAAGAGTACCAAAGAGTCCAAGGGTAAGAGATCAAGAACATACCAAGGCATCTTCTAGTCAAAGCTAAATTTGGTACTATAACAAGGAAGCACCAAGGCAAGACCATCCTAGATGTCTAAGTACCCAGGCACTTTTAAGACAAATTAGACATACCAACGCAATTTATAAGCAATACCACATACAGTGGGAGGTAGTGCCTATAAATACCAAAGAGACCATCAAAAAGTACCCAAGACATCCCTACAATCATTAAAAGTACCAAACATAATTGTATGCACCAAAGACCAGGGATATGGAAATGCAATTTTGATTGGTGGTATATCAAGGAAGCCTCAAGGCAGTACCAAGACAAAGAAATCTACCAGAGTTAGGTAGAAGTCATACCAAAACTAGCTAGGGTAGTGTTTATAAATACCAAAGAGACCATGGAAAGGTACCAAAGTCAATCCTACAATATTCAATAGTTCCAAAGAGTAGTGTATGCACCAAAGACCAAGGATGTTGATGTACAAGGGAAACCTTTGACTATATGCACAATCCAAAATTGCAAGATATATTAACAAACTGCATTACACAACTACCACTGAAGTATCAAAAGTACCTAAATGCCCTAATGTAAAACATAGGAGTCACTAGTCAGATAGACAAACTAGGACCAAGGGAGAATTTACCATACTTGCTCTTGCTCAACCTCCATTTAGAGATTTTTTAATGTCCTGAGTGACCCCTAGGCATTGTAGCATCCATTGGTTTGTTGCAAGATTAGCTTCCACCTCCTTCACCTCTTCATCATTAATTGGAATTTGGTTTTGGAGCTCTTGTAGTCGTGTTGTATACAGTTCAATGTCCGCCTTTATCTACTTGGCCACAACATTGGGCCCCTCACACCTAAGAAGTGACTCCTTTTTTAGATGGATCGAGGTCCTCATCTCAAAGAGCCTATCCATAGTGTGCTTTCTCTTGGCCAGAATCCTCTCCACCAATAACTCCAAATCAGTAACAATCACAAACTAGCAAATTATGTCAATAAGTTGCAGTCAACCCGGTCTTCGTGCACAAGTTGTTACCAGACTATGTAATGTGAGGATTTTTCCTATTGTGATGGGTAGCCTCAGAGGCACCATTTTCCTTTATCCAACCCTCAATCTTCCACTCTAACCCCCCTCCTCTTGCTCTGCACGTCTGAATAACATTCTCACCAGACCTAGCCCAGGCCATGGTGTGGCCTGTAGGGTCTTTCATTCCATAGCATGGCACCTCTCAAAAGCGTACCTTCGAGAACTTTGTTGTAATCTCTTCACAAGATGGTGGTGCTTGATACACCTTGTAGAAGAGTAGCCTGCAGTCGTCTCTCTATGAAGAGAGGGTGCACGTGATTAAGATAAATCTTGGCACCTTTGTTGTGCTTAAACTTGAACACTGTTAACCAGTGATCCTCTAGAGAATAACTTCATTTAGATTCTTTGGAAGCACCCCTAGTAGGATTAGCCCATACTCTTCGTGTAGCTCCTCTGTTGTATGATAGAATTTTGTGAGCATGGGGTAATGTTCCATTCTATCTTTCCGTACAAAGATCAAGTCACTTCACATATTCCAGTAGTTAGAATGCTTTTTTTTACAACATACATATATTATCAAATCTTGTAATATGAAAATTGGCATGTGTAGTGCAAATCTCAAACGCGCATCTTATACTAGGACACATGCAAAACCTTGTTTTGAAAATTAGTTACCCTAAACCCTAAAAAACTATATCTTTTGTTTATGTATCGACATACAGGGTGCAATGACTGAATAAAACAAAATTAGCATGAAGAGAATTCTTTATATATCTCCAATCTAGTCCATTACTCGTGTGTTGATTTAGTAAGTATTATAAAAATAGCTATCGTTCTAAATATCATATATGTGATGATTCTATGAGAGCATTCCCATTGATATGAGCATGACTATGACCCCCAAGAACTAAGCTAATTATACCAACAAGCATACCATTGATGTGACATCATCATCAATACAATCTCTATATCAATGCTTGATAATATTTTAAGTTGTCTGCCTACACTTGTACAGAGGTCGATATTTTCACAATGACTTGTAGTGTTTCTTCATTGTTGTATGTATGCATGCTTTATGTCCATGAATGCATGTGTTTTGTGTACATTTGTTATATGTGGGTATATGCATATATGAAGGTGCATGTAAGCATTTGTTTAAGGGCAAGGATATGACAGCCAGCATGCTTAATTTAGTTGCATGTTTGCATGTTATTTTTCTAGATTTTTTTGGGTGCATTATCAAATATGATTCCGTCAAATTGATTGTGAGAAAAAATTATAGCTTGTCTCTTTAATTATAAAGTAGTAAAATTGTACGTGTACATGATACTTGCACCATAACTTACCCAAGTAATGCCATGGTATCCTATTTAGTCTCTAAAGAAGCCTAGCTAAGTCTCATTCAATGCACTTGGATCCAAATCAATCTTCTTGGCTACACTTGCATAAAATTGGATCCCATTGGGTTGACTTGAATGTATTTAGAACCCTATTGATTTTGTTTATATTCCCATCAAAGTCAATTGGTTTATATTGACTTTGATGGGTACACTTGAGTGAAATTGGATCCCATTGGGTTGACTTGAATGCATTTAGAACCCTATTAATTTTGTTTATATTCCCATCAAAGTCAATTGGTTTCAATTACATAAAATGTCACCTTGTGACATCTGCATTGCATGAAAGTATTCAATTGAGCTTGATTTCACCTTTGCTACTTACTTTGGGTTCTATAAATGTAATTGAGATAGTTATACTTGACTATACTTCAGTTGAGCTCAACTATCCTCCATGCTACTTATGTGTACTCAAAGCTAAGGCATTTTTCACTCAATGGTATCCCACTTGGCCAAATTACATATGATTTCTATAGTTAAGTAGTATGTGCAATCCAAATTTTCTCAAATTACTTGTATGACCTTCTTTTTTTTCTTTGGCTATACTCACAATTATGATCGAGTAGAAAAGTTATATTAACTTAGCAGAAGAATGTACAAAATATCTCAACCGAAACTCATGCCAGCAGTACTACAAAGTTACTTGCGATAGATATGGAGTGGGGTAGCACCCCCGAGCTATCTTGTACCACTACCACTCTTAGCGTCATCTTGAATGGATTGAAATAACTTGTAACACTTGAACCCACTCACATGAGCTCCTCCTTTTCCCAATGATTACCCCAACTTCCCTACTTTATTGAACAATCTCCTTGAAGTCAATAGTCGATAGGTTGTTCTCAAAGATGCATAATCTCCTAGATCTCAAGACTTCTTTTGTCTTTTGTATCCATTTGCAGACCTTGCCTACCAAATTGCTTATAGTGAGGTAATCTTTGACCATGTGCGGGAGATCTTCACTAGCTCCTATGCATCCTGTACTTAATGTATGCTCTTCTTTTGCATGGCGTAAGAAAAAGAAGAGAGTGGGTATTTCTATCAGAAAACAAAAATCTTTATTATCAAAGCTAGCAAACAAAGTGTAAAACTCAAAAGAGGACCATTTGGTGCCTTTTTTTAAAAAAATGTTTTTCACTAGTCTTGTATCTAGGCCATAAATGTGGCACATACCAAATTTTGGTAGTTTGACCATAACCTCTATATATGATATGAAGAAAGGAAAATTACCAAAGTACCCCTAAAATTTGGTTAAATTCCCAAATATCCATCAAATTTCATACATTCTAAAAGTACTCCTCATATTTTGCCAAAAATTCCCAAGATGACCTTAAGATTTTTGAGAATTCGCAAAATACCCCTTATTCTTGCAAACATCTCCAAACATTTTCCTTTTTGCACCTCTTTATTTGAATATTAGTTCTCCTTCAACCAAAATTGAAGGGACTGGGATTTTGGATGGCATTGAGGCCTCTCAAGTAAAATGGCTTATTATTAGCCTCTATTCATTATAAAAATTCTCAAAACATTTACCACACTATTTTACCACGTTTTGTAGAGAGAGAGTCCAAAATGGGCTAGCCAAAGAAGAGAGAGGGGGGGTGGGAGGACATTTTTTGCATTTCAAATATTACCAGGCATATTACCGCTCTTATTACCACGTATATTACCGCATTTATTTTTGCTAAAATTATTGCGCTTATTACTAAATGATAAGTGCTTAAACATTCAAATTTTGGTATTTCCCTCTGTTTTGCTTGTAAACAAAAATTAAAGATAATTATGTAAAGTTTCAAGTAGTGAAAGAAATGAGATTAAAACATGAAACAATGGCTATGGGCTTGCGCTACTTCATAGAAGCTGTTTCGACCTAACATGCAGAGACGAACTTTGCTCTCACTGCCTAGGCGATCCATTTTGGTGCTATCCGCCGCCACTAATTTGGTGCAGGTCACCAAGCCGACTCAGCCCAACAGAGAGGCGCTTCCCACGTCCTTTAGCTCATCAACAAGTAGACTCATCCCGTCTTAGAGGTGTTTCCCGCCTATGCTACCTTGAAGTGCTCGACAAGATTGAGGTTCTTACATGCTTTACGAGAGTGAGAGAGAGAACAAGAGATATCATGCGACCATGTTGGGATCCGAGGATCCGAGGATCGAGAGAGAGAGAGAGAGAGAGAGAGAGAGAGAGAGAGAGAGAGAGAGAGAGAGAGAGAGAGAGAGAGCATGCATCCATGCAAAGACTCACACCCTTCTCCTTCCCCCCTTCATAGCTTCCCCTCCTCTGAGCTATGATACCAATGTGAGATAGAGGGACTGGAGCATGCTCATCACCACCCAGCCATGCGCTATATAGGCCCTTAGCTTGCTAAACATAGGGACCCCCTTGACTACATGTCTGTCCTGGCCCTTGACCCTTCTCGGTCCTACCCTTGGCATGACAAATAAGCATAATAACAACAACGATAATAGGTCTGATAATAGTCACGAATATATTACCATAGTTATTAGTGTGCTTATTACTGTAAATCCATTACCATGACAGTTCTCGCTTTTATATCTGCAAACACAAAAAATTCTCTCTCCATTTTCCTTTGTTAAACCACGACAATATCGACAGTTCTTGAGTTTTTCTCTTATAGTGTATTCTTGAGCTTATTGGTGATATATATATATCCCTGAAATTTTTTTCAAATATTTTAAGGTCTCTTTAGAATTATTGGCAATTTTTTTTACAAAAGTTTCTTTGTCTCTACAAGACTAGTCTTAATCCCTTTAAGAATCTTAGGGGGCTCGCATTGATCGAAATCATGTCCATGTTGTAAATATTAACCAAAAAAAAAAAATGACATGATTCTCTCTCTCTCTCTCTCTCTCTCTCTCTCTCTCTCTCTCTCTCACACACACACACACACACACACACACACACACACACACATCAAATACAATAAAGTCAAGTGAGAATGATTTGTCTTTTTTACTCAGCGTAACTATCATTGGGTATCAATTGACTAAAAATATTATACAAAGATTAGAGAAGGATACATGATCAAGTCCATGCTTTAGATAGAATCTTCCTCCAACAACATTTTGATGGTGGTAGAATTAAATTTTTTTGACTTACACTTCACTATTTCCATTAATGTAGCCACAAGTATAAAGCATATTTAATTCTAAAAATTTGGAAACATGTTAGTTATTTAAGATTTTCGTTTTGGTAAATGCTAACATGAAATCTAAGGGGGACAAGTGGTTGAATCTTAGTTTACAAAACAAACTTTTGCCCCCCAAAGGAGTGCAGTTGGAGAGGCGGTTTCACTGGTAAATTCATAGGAAAATGTTGCAAAGCCGGCCCTACTCTCATGTGGAATGAAGTGACCAGATACTCAAAAAAGATAGCTCTCCACTTGTCTCCTTGGGGTCTCTTTTTACAAGGTTTGGTTCTTGATAATTGTTGGACCGAGATTGCAAGACACCTCAACAACAAAGGATTCAACACCCTGGCCTCCTTATGGAATCATCATGAAGAAGGATGGAAGCCTTTAGAAAGATTAAAAGAGGTCAATAACCTTTCCCTATAGGAAGAGGTCCTTATCGGTAGGCTCTTGGATGCACTCTCGTACATTTTCCTCCCACTATCATGGTCGATGAAGATTTGTTGATAGAAATTTGATAATTAGAGTTGTTGTCCTAAAATCCATATGGGTTTTCACGAATGAACAACTATTCCAAAAAAAGAACGGAGTACTACATGCAGACCTAGTGCTTGAAACTTGCAGATGGCTTCTTTCAAGGAAGAGAAAGCAGCTTGCAAATCAAGAAGAAAAAGATATGACCTTGATGACTATCTAGGGTGGCTATAGAAATTTTTGTAACATGGATTAAGCGTAAGTTTAGGCTCAATGGTCTCAAATCCCTTGAGGGGTTTTGCGGCCATTGAACGGACCTCTTTGTAGACATTGGATGACCCGTGTGCAAGGGCTATGCTAGGGTTTGTTGTACTTTTTTGACTCATTGCAATGCAGGCTCAAATCAGTATTTTAGGAAAAAGAAACGATTTTGGTTTTGGGTTGTTGGAATGTAATAATGACAATTGTGACAACATACTATCCAGCTATCAATGTGTCTTCAAGAGTCCATCTCCATTGGCCTCATTATTATTTATTGCTTGAAAGTTTCCATCTACTACCTCTGGTGTTTGGTCATTTTCTTTTTTGAGCACTTTCTCATGATATACATTTCAAACCAATTTTTTCACTTTGCTACATGTATATGAAGGTTTATGCATTTGTACACTTTAGCTTTGTTATGTAAAGTGCATGAAGAACCAATCAATCTTATAATTTTCATGAATTAGTTGATGGCAAGGGGTAGTTGGAGCAATGCTCTTTTAATGGATAGCGTCTATAAAGTCTTGATGTGGGTAACCTTTTATCACTTCAAACATAGAAAGAAAGTTGTATCTCCAAAGGGATAGGGACATGCCTACAATGTTTTCATTGTAAGCCTTCCGAGCTATAAGTTATGGAGTAGCATGCAACATGTCAAACCTATGAATTAAGATAAATTGTACTTGAAAAGGATAAACAAGAATGAATTCAAGCATCTTTCGAAGAATTGAGCCGCTCTTAGTATACATTCATAAGCTAGAAATTACACCTTGGATAATAAGAAAACTTAAGGCAATAGGGGACCCAAAGCATGGTAGGGTACCCTGCCCTGTTCCCACCTACTAGATCGGACTATACTATAGCATACTACTCACATATATTCAGAAGAAAGGCCTTACATTTTTCATGCTTGACATACAAATCCTCCTATACGTCTTGTTATGTGTTGTATCAAGACTTCCATTGTCTCTTCTATTGAGGGTTAGATACAAATGAGTAGGTAAAAATAACCAAAACACAAGTATTAGGTCAATCCAATTAGAGACACAAATAAGTCACTCAGTTTTTTTGCAGACATAGGTCTTTGCATTGATTGGTTGCACTGTATCACACAGTAAAAAGGAATTTTGGTAAGTTGATCACTCATGTGCTGACAAGCACTGTATCATATTAATTGGTTGCATTGTATTGCATAGTAAAAAGAAATTTTGGTAAGTTGAGAATTGATGTACTCTGAGGCATTAATGAATGTGGTTGGTTATGCATTGCTTAATTAAGCAATGCTCTCTCTCAGATTACATTGAAGGTGATGTAAAATAAAAACTTCTATATACAAAGGTACCTTAACCTAATTCCAATGGGATTCACTAATAGTATTAGGGAGACATCTCTTATGGCCATCAAAAATTCCTTTTTGACCCTTATTTATAAATGGGAACCTCCTTTGTAAAATTTATCTTTTTTGCCTTATTAACCCCCCTATTGTACACTCATGTGATACCATACACTAATCATTAGTTAATACCCTTGGACCTAAGTCTATCCTCATAGATTTTTCCTTTTTCCTCTTGCACTTCACCTATCAAGCATTTATGCTTTCTATAGAAGGTACATCATCAAACCACCATATGGATGTCTCAATGTGTTTACGGTGATAAAATTTATTTCTAATAAGGTGGGATATCTGAGATTGAATACTAGCATGCATGCTTTCATGGATTTATGTACTTATGACAATATATGCCAGGATTTTGAGGCTTTTTATAGAAAAATATAATTTTTTTGGAAGAGCATTTGACTTTCTTATATTTGAAGTTGTGAGCTCGATCGCCGCTATCCAATTTCTCTAGGGCTACCTATTTCCAATAAGGTGGGACATTTGGGACTGAATACTAGCATGCATGCTTTCATGGATTTATGTTATAACATGTGCCAAGTTTTTGAGGCTTTTAGTTTTTTTCTTTTTGGCTTTTTTATTTTTGAAGTTGTGAGATCGATCGTGAGCCGATTTCTATAGGGCTACCTAGCCTCGCTTAATTATTTGGGGATGCCTCTAAGCTATGTAGCATGCTCCTCGTGGAAGGATTTTTCTCATGGTAACCATTCTCCTACTTAAGGTAACGGTTGACTTAATTGAAATAGGGAATTGCCAGTTGATTAGTTAAAGCTATCTATCCCACTTTTTCTTTTTCTTTTTTTTTCTTTTTTTCTTTTTTTGGGAAGGGGGGGGGGGGGCGATTATGTAGCCCCTTCCTCTTATGAAGGATACCATTAGCACTAGGTGCCCACCATGGAGCAAGTTTTTTTTGCTCAAGCTTCCTCGATGAGATGATCTTTGATCCCCCCACAATGAAAGCAAGTTCCTATGTGTCTACCACACTATTTCAACATTAGTTTGCTATTCCCAACCACAGAAGAGTTAAATTATTACTCGGAAGGTTCACTCAAAAATATGTACATTAGCACGAGACTTCAATAGATGGGGTTAATTTCTCTTATGAACTTACAAAAAATATACATACATAAGGGTGTTTTAAATTGAAAAGGTGAAAATGTTAGTATATAAGGGGTCTTTTTATTGAAAAAAGTGGTACAATATAAGGGATCTCTACATACATTAAACAATGTAAAATAGGGGGTTTTGTAAATATCTCATTGACTGTTTGTCCCAAAAGTGAGACTAATTGAGAAATAACCTTGGAGATTTCCAAGTTCCATGTATGTTCATAGTTGCAGCAAGTTCTTGTTCCTAAAAATTTATCATTAAAATATAAGAAAGAGACAAAATTGCATGAATGGGTTAGTTATTACATTAAGCAATGAAATTACTAAATATACTTTGGCCGCCCCTTTATAATTTGAACCCTCTTCGTTAGCTTTACCAAGTGCCCGTATTATTTAGCATTAGTGCAAGGTTTTCTCAATCTAGTGTTAGAATTTCTTTTGTATTTAATAAAATCAGATAAGTTTAATAGTCCTTACTTCATTAGAGCCATATCTTTTGTTTCTTAATGGTATTTCAAATATTTCAAAAATTTAAAAAAACTCTTATAATTTTGAGATATCTAGTACCACAATTCATGATGTTGTGGCCACTTTTTATCTTGAGAATAAGAATCCAATCATTTACCAAAATGGAGAAGAAGATGAGAAAGAGGATCCAAATAAGACACGTCTCTAAGGCAGTCCAAGTTCGAACTTGGTGTTAAAGATTTTCATCAGAACTTGAGATGGCAAAGGTGGAGATAGATCATTTTGTCTTAATATGATCCATTGAGGTTGTATGCCATTGCTAACTATTTCTCCCTTTCTTACCCCCTTTGATGTATCCCTTGTCCCAAGGTCATTCCTCTGTTGGCCAGGATGGACCCTGTCCTTCCTCGGGAGTAATTGTATCTTCTTTCCTTTTCATTTAATCTAGCTTACTTATTTCTATAAAAAAAAAAAAGAATTACAAAGATTTTTCATTCCCATTAGAAAATGTTCATGACAATTAGATATGCAATATCGGACCTACTACCTTGTTCATGATTAGAACTATGTCTCTCAATTTTTGGCCTACATAAGGCATTAGTAAAGATTTTATTTCTTGGAAGCAATTTCGGAGGGGGGTCATGACAATAAAAAAATGTCTATCACGTGGGTTCAACAATAGGGATTATTTTATCTCATGCTTTCTCACATTTTCACATACAAAAGTGTGTCAAAAAAAATGATCTTGAAAGACTATTTACAAAAAGAATAAAAAAAATGATCCCTTTTATTGGTGGAAAATTCACGACTAAGAGGTTTTATAAATAGTCCTTGAACTCATGTGATATATAGGTTTTACACATAGTAACCCCCGAGGGAGCAATTGTGGGCTTGTCTCTTTTCTTTTCTTACACAAGGCCTTAGTAAAGACTTGGACTCTTGGAGACCAGCTTTGCATTGTTGGACGATGCTTGTCAATTACTGCCACATGGCAAGTTAATGATGGCGAGCCTATTTTTCTTGTAAGAGAGGCATTAACTAGGAATTGAAATTTCTTTCTTATCCTATTTATATAAAGAGAAGAATTGATTAGTGGGTAAAAAACGTTGTTTCTCATCCTCTTATGCCTCCATAATGATTATCTTGTTTTTAAATACAAATGAATTTTTGAAATAAGCGGCTCTATAGCAAAACTCTTTAAAAAAACCCTCGGTGTTTAGGTCCTTGCACAACCGTCTTGGTCCTTAACCATAGTATAGCAGCTCGGTGTTAGTATTTGAAGGGCTCCCCATTCAAAATGACACGCATTGTGAGGTAATACCCTTCCCAACCATGGAAAATCATATTTTCATTTTGCCCTCCTAAGTGAAGATACTTATATTTTGCATACTTCTTTCCCATTTTAATGCTATAGCATACATTTGCTTGTTCTTCAAATTAGATGGGCAATTTAGTGTACTGCCATTCCATTTGGTTTGTATCTATTTTACTTTCCTTTCCAATAGAAGTGCAACTTCCCTTCTATTGACAAATTCATGAAAAATTTGACATTCACACCTAGAAAAAAAAAAAAATTGCCTGAAGAAAGTCATGAGATGCATGTCAAATTCTTTTGCGTCACAAGAGCTATGTCTATCTTTGCATCACAATGCGCCCAAATTCTTACAATGTGACAAGTCATGCATGCTTTAGTTTGTAGAGTAGCACGGATAGAAAGGAAGGGGGCCAACTTGCAGTGCTAGAAAAAAAACCTAGGTTTAGTGTAATCCATTATCCCACGTACAAAATTTGAGATTTAACTCTATTGTTTCTCATATGTAGCTTTTGGACCAAAGTTTTTTTCCGAGCAAAGGGAGGGGGGGGGGGGGGGGGGGGGGCTAGGCTTGTTTCCAATTTTTAGAAGGAAAGGGCCCACAGGGGGGGCTGTGATTGGTGGGTCGGAAGAAGGTTAGTTATTAGGGAAAGGAGGAGAGAGGAGCCTATGAGAGAGAGAGAGAGAGAGAGAGAGAGAGAGAGAGAGAGGGGTTGTTTCAAGAAGAGGATCCGGGCACCGTCCTTCCCTCCTCTCCACAACAACCTCCACGAGTTGGCCTACCAGTGCGCTTCTACGCAAAACACACACACACACGTACTCTAGAGAGAGAGAGAGAGAGAGGTGAAGGTATTAACGTTTGTATTTCAAAATTCCAACCTAAGTAAAACGACTGGCTGCGGGCCGGGGGGGGGGGGAGAGAGAGAGAGGGTGAGAGGGTCCGCTGCGCAATGAGAGTCCTAGGCGATGGATCGGCGAAGCTGGTGTGGAGGGGAGAGAGGGGAATTGTATGTGGGGGGAGAGAGAGAGAGAGAGTCATCATAGGGGGAACTTGGAAGCAGTTGACGGTCTCTTCGCACGTGAGCAGTTCTCAACCAAAACGGTTTTGCTCTCCTCCCACACACACAACCACGCGCGCATACATGCCAGCCACATCAATCTCTCACACACACACACACACACTCTCTCTCTCTCTTAGGGGTCGATCTCTCACACCCATCCACAATCATCATCCGACAATGCACATCCATTGGTATTGCCGTTCAAAACTCTCGGGCTCCCAACAACTAAAACACAAGCCCATATGCATATAATGCTACATCGCTATGTGCATTGCATAGTGTAAATACCCTGTCTGAATGTAGGCATGTATGTATGGGGTAGTCATCCAGAAGGTCTCTAACAAAACCCCGCGGGCCCCACTTCTAGCTATCATTCCCTCGCTACCGGCCCTTCTCCTTCCATTTTCACAATCACAGTTTTTTCCCCCCCTTTTTTCTCCCTATTTCCTTTGTATTTTCTGACTCGCAATTCCTTCAATTTTTTGGTGCTAGCTTTTATCCATAGTTAGGAGGGGCGATATTTATACGAATTTAGGTCAGGTGGTGTCACTTTTCGTTTTAATCACACACAAACACCCTGAGCGCACACACGGCCACGCTCTCTCATGCAGAGGCAGCCGTCTCTCATGCTTCATGATCTCTTCATAAGAACGTTTATTATGATCATCCTCCTTCCCACTAGAAGTAGTAGTAGCAGCGTCTAAAACCTCCCCTGCACGGGCTCGCTCTCGCAAACCTCCCTCTCTCTCTCTCTCTCTCTCTCTCTCTCTCTCTCTCTCTCTCTCTCTCTCTTTCACTCTCTCTCTCTCTCTGCCTGCCTGCCTGCTCTGCGACTGTCGGCGACTCCACAAATCCTTGTACCCGCAACGCTTAACGATTCTCTGACCTCCTCCTTTCGCCCTCTGGCTCTGCGCCTCCTCTCCGTGCGCCATGTTCAAGTCCATGGAAAACCCTGCTTCCCGCAAGCGCAGACGAAATGAGCGCGCGTTCAGCTTCCACACCTTCGGCGACCCGGGATGCCCCAGCGACTATGACGGTCCATTCCGAGATAACGTGCGGGCATTCCTGCAAAACACTGCCGAGCGCGAGCTCTACGATGTGGAAGGACGCCCCGCTTGGAGCATTGTTCTGCAGGTAGACGACTCTCATACCACTCAAATTACGCTCGTCGTCGTTGAGGAGGACATCCAGAACTCTCGGCATCCTCATTGCGATCACTGCCGCTGCATTGGTGAGATTCAAACCTCCTAGCTCAGTAAAATGCTTGCCCTCATACGTCTGCGCCTGCATGTTGGGCATAGCCTATTGTTCTCCATAGCTAGTTAGACATTACCCGGCCTCCATCACTTCTTCAATCGCACCTCTAAAAATACAAGCTTTACCGAACATCAGTTTCTGCTTCCGGCTAGCCTCTGTTTCGCCTATTTTCTATTGTCGCACCATGGCTTTTGAGGTGTCTGCATTCTGCAGGCTATAAGCAGCTTGATACAGTTTTGAAGTTGAAGGTTTAGCAGACCTACCAATGATGAGATTGACCTTCTTGCCCAATCTTCCGATCCTTCCATTCTGTTACAAATATGAAGCTAGGACACTGTTACAATTTTCACTGTCGCCAACACCCAACTCACATACTTACAGACACAGTCACATACACACAAGCACACACCGTAACGGCAAGATACTGAAAACCCTTAATCTAACCACGATTGCAATTTTATGTGATTCACACAGGCTGGAGCCACCATTTGGTGTCGAACCGTCGTTACCACTTTATCATACCAGCCCCAGAGATAGGCGATCGGCCACTAGGCGTTGTGGCCGGAGCTGCAAGTGGCAAAGTCTGCCCTAACTGTCATGATCCAATTGCGCTGTCCGCCTACACCTGCTTGACCTGCAACGTCGAGGCAGTGCAAGGAAGTATTCTGGACCTGCAAAGTCACCTTCTCCATGGTGTTCTGCATTGTAACGGTTTTGGTCATCTTCTCTGCGTCAACGGGCGAGAGAAGGGGTCCCGTCTTGCGTCTGGCAGAGAGATAGTCGACCTCTGGGATCGACTTTGTGCTATGCTCCGTGCAAGGTATTTCCAGGGTTAATCTAAATGACTGTCTGCGACACACAGGAGAATCAAATGCTCACGTACGTATGTTCTTTTCCATGCAGGAAAGTCAGTGTTGAGGACCTTGCCAAGAAGAGAACGCTGGAGTTCAGGCTTCTGCATTGCGTAGCCTATGGAGATTCCTGGTTTGGACGATGGGGATACAAATTTGGCCATGGCAGCTTCGGAATAACACAGCAAATGTATGCCAAGGCGATAGAAGCCATCCGCGGAATGCCACTAAATGTAATGGTGCAGCATTTTGAAGGGGTTGATCAAGACGTTATTTCGGTAGTGTCTATGTATCAGAGAATAAGCGGGCAGGCACTGCAGACAGTGGGGGACCTTGTGCGCTTCATGATGGAGTTGAAAGCTAGACTTCCTCTGCACCCAACAACAAATACGAGCTTTCCTAGGATTAGCTTTAGCAGGGATCACGATAGGAAAGGAGCCAACAGCAATGGCAGCGGCAGTGGAAATAACAACTCGTCCGGGAGTGAGATGCCGTGCAGGTGGTCGGTGAAGCGACTGGAGCTAGCAACGCAGGTGATTGTAGAGGCCCTGAAGAACTGCGAGAAGAAGTGGATGCCTAGGCAGGATGTCCGTGATGCAGCAAGGGTCTACATTGGTGACACTGGCTTGTTAGATTTCGTATTGAAATCCCTGGGAAACAGAGTGGTTGGAGGGCACGTGGTACGTCGAGCAGTCAATCCCATAACCAAAGTGCTTGAATACAGCCTGGAAGATGTGAATGGTGGTGCCATTCCGTCTCACGGGGTTGGCAATCGAGGTGACTCGAAGGGAGACCTAGATAGCAGCACTGTGTGTGAAGTTGGAAGAGCGGAGGTTTTGCGAGACATAGCTTACATCTACAGGCATGTCTTAGAGTGCTACAAGCCGGCAAGAAGAGGGTTGAAGAATGTGCTCACGGCCATCCCAACAGCAGCAAGAATCATACTGGATACTAAACAGATGATGAAAGATTACCGAGGAGAGCTTACGAGAAAATGCGCAAACACCGAATGGGGGATGGATGACGATGAGATGCTAAGAGTAATGTGCACGGTTGAAGTGAAGGAGGAGGACATACAGCTCATGCTACACCAGGCAGACGATGGCCTGCTTGATGATGTTCTAGATGTGCTTCTAAGCAGCGGCAGCAGCGCAAGCACTGCAAGCAGCGTGGGAAGCGGCACAAACAGCAGCAAGAGGTCACCTCCACCTGCAGAGCTGATAGTATTACCGCCGCATGCGAGCGTGAGCGAGCTGAAGAGAGAAGCTGAGAGAGCGTTCCGGGATACCTACTTCATAATGAGGGAGTTTAAGCTGGAGGGAGTGCCATCGCTGGAAGGTGTGGATGATGATGATCTGCTCTTTGGGAACATAGAGTCGGGATCGCACATTGTGGTGCAGGGAAGTGGTGTGGATGTGGGGAGCGACTTGCGGTATGAAGGTGGAAGCGACAACTGGGTGGTGGACTGCCCCTGCGGAACCAAGGACGATGATGGCGAGCGCATGATCGCCTGCGATGTCTGCGAGGTGTGGCAGCACACGCGCTGCGGGAACATTGCCGACTCCGACGCCATTCCGCAGCGGTTTCTGTGCAGCAATTGTTCAATCGGCTTCTTCAAGGCCATGCTGTAAAACAATTATGCCCTGCCCAGTCTTTGATCTGCATGTCTGATCTTGCTTAGTACATTGTACAGATAGTGTTGTTTCTAATCAATACATTTCTGAGTTTGATCTGTCAGCGATGTCTATTATAGGTTGATGGGTTTTATCGAATGTTCTTCTTGTGTCAGATTATAGGGCTTCCACAGCAGGTAGTTATTAGGTCGAGCTGACACATTTGAAACATGGTGTTATTTTCTAGTACGTTTCGAACAATGATCGCTGCGTACTTTTTCATGATTAGGCGGAAGGTCGAGGAAGTGCAGAGAAATAATAAAGAATGATTTTATGCCGCTTCCGCACTTTTAATTTGATGGGGCTTCGATCAAGGGCAGCCTACACTGCTAATAATTGATGAGGCGGCCATCCAAAAATGTCCTAGCATACTACTTTACTACTCTTTCATCGTTCCATAATTTCCATTAGAATGGGGAATAATATTCTCGAGCCTTTCAATAAAATTTGTACTTTTGCATGGAATCACTTTTCCAAAGTGTTGAGATACATGCACATAATCAATCAGCTATAATTAGTGCCATGCATGGATACGTATCGCCTCCCTTAAAATCCATTCAATTTCAATCCCCGCCCTTTTGGAACATTTGAAATCCTTGATAATACTTAATTTAATCCCACATGCAATTCTCACTTCCTTATGAGCTGATTTTGCCAGCTGCGAGTCGCGACCCCCCCGGCCCCCCCCTCCCCCCCTTTTTCTTGTGATTAAGAGTCCTAAACATAAGGAGTAGGTGGATATAATAAGAAGGTGCCCATGGCATGAAACCGTCCCCTTCATGCTTCGCAATTTTCTAATAATTCATGCTTGTATGCCTCAGCATTTTAATAATTGAAGTGCCTTATATCACACATTTGTTACGTCGATTTGCACATTCACGTGACACGTGAGCCTTCGCCTCCCCGTTCAATATCCTTTGTACATAACTCTCATTATTTCGTTGAAGTAGACACGATTCATAAATCGTAGAAAAGCCTTGCACGATAATACACATATAAATCTTCTTTTGAAGAGAAAAAGACTGCTACAACATGAGAGAGTGAGAGAGAGAGAGAGAAAGAGAGAGAGAGAGGGGCGGGGGAGGGGAGGAGAGAGCACATGCTTCAAATTTCTTGAGCTCCACTATTCACAAGAAGTTTTGGATAGATTCTCACAATAATTCTCACATTGTGACTTACCTCAACATCATGAGCTTCGGCAAGGGAGGCACCGCATACCTAGTTGGGTACGATTGGGGGCAGGGGACCGCTGGCCCGATGGGGGGGCCAGTGGTCCCTTGCGCCCAATCGCACCTAGCTAGGTATATGGTGCCTCTCGAGCAGAAGCTCATGATGTTATGCAGTGTATGAAAAACACTGAAAAAGACTCCATTTTCCTACATGAAAAAATATCTAAATCTTCTTCTGATTGTTGGCAAGAAACCCATCACAGTCCGAATGCTCTTCTAGAAGTGGTTTGAGTACAAAACGACTTGAGCTTGTTGGATTTAGAAAGATTAGGCATAAGGCTTGTTGCATCTGTAAAGATGCACATAGAAACTTTAGGAATGATATTAAAATAGACTCTTAATGGCTCAATATTTGGGAACATTGGACTACTGTGTTTTCAAGTGTCCCCACAGTAATTTGGTTGCAAAGATAATGAGATATACCAAAGTGTTGAGGCTTCCAAGCAGGTATTGCATTTCTCTTGGAAAAATCGTCGGGTTTCAAGGGCATTTTAGCTTGGTGAGCATTAAGCTACCTTGAGGAGAAAACTCCAATGGAAAGACCAAAGCAAGTCCATTAGCACCTATGGGCCTCTGATTTGAGGTACTTGGTCACTATCACGTCCATAAATTTTTAGTGGTGTGGCTCTCTCAAGAGCTTTGCTCTAAGAGGGTAGATAAGCCTGGCCTCTTAGGGAGACGAGTCCTCACGTAGTCCAAGGGAAATTAGTGACAAAAGCATCTACCCTAGGAGTGTGGGTGCAATGAAGTCTTTGTCATGTCTTTTTCTTATGTATTTACATTTGTTACCCATGCCCGTTCTTAAAACAAGCAAAACAAGAAAAAAAATGTAGTGAGGATAAGTTATTTTTTTTGTTTTACAAAACTCATGCATAATTGTGGATTATATTAACCTTCAAAATTACTCACTATTTGGCCATATTGGTAAGTAACCTTCAAAAAACATCACTACTTACAGAACAATATGTAACCTTAATGAGAATTACTCACTAAATGATTATGTGATTTTGAAGAGAAAAGATCACTACTTACCAAAAAAATAAGTAACCTTAAAAAGTACTCACTATTTGGCCATGTTAAGCTTACAGAATTGTCGTGCTATTGCATTTTACTAAAGACAGCAGGTTCTCTAGGTCAATCTTATATTACAAGGTTTAGAGAATTTTCTATATCATGAACCTATAGTTCTTACAAACTAAAACGGGTTTTTGATTAAGGTATATCGTTGTTCTGAAGCCACACTTTGCTTATTTGAGACAAAAAAGAATTAATTAAAGACCGAAACAATCACATCATTTTGTCACTCCACAAAATTTTCATCAATGTTTCTATAGTTGTGCTCATTATGGCCATTAAATATATGTTTCCTTGATACAATTTAGTCCTTTGCATTCATACATGCATAACCATAGAAATTATGAAGAGAATAGAAAAATGCATCCATATAGGGCAGCGCACTCGTCATATTCGATAGCATCATCAGACATTTTCTCTCTCTCAAGATAAGCTATCTTCTCTCTCTATCAAACATGGCCCATAAGACCCCTCTCTCTATCTTCCTTTCTCTCTCAATATGGTCGGGGGACGCCCTTTAGGCTCTCTCCAATCTCTCTCTCTTCCTTAGTTTGCTACAGTGAGTTCGTAGCAAAGCTCTCTCGCTCTCTCTCGGCCTTGGTTTCTCAAGCATGGGAATGTTTCTTAGTAAGTTGGCAAAGACTCATAAAAAAAAATTTCAAATCTCTCCCTCTCAAACTGCAGCAGGAAAGGAATCCTCTTTTCTCCTTCATACATTGCAAAGGTTCCCTCTCACTTATGCTCTTGGCGGCCCTCTCACCTGTGACGTCGCTCTACACTCAAGCCCTCTCTCTACATCAACACCACATAGGGACTCTCTCTCACTAACGGCCCTCCTCGGCCCTATGTGTTGAATCGGCTACAAGAAAAGTTATAAAACCTTTCTCTCTCACACTTCGATTTCGACTCTCTCTCTCAAATGGATTCCACAAAAGGGGTCTCTCTCTCTAGTTGTAGCAGCTCTCCCTTTTCTGCAGAGAAATTCTCTCTCCTCCCCACTTGGCTTGAGACCAAGCATCATCCTCTCATGCTCTTGCCCTCAAAGGCTCAATCTCTCTTTAAGTCCTCTCTCAACGATGCTACAGACACCAGCTCTCTTCCTCTCGATCTCATTTCGTCGTCGGGCAGCCCCTCATGCTCCGATTTCCTGCAAATTGCGGCTCTCCTTCATTGGGCCTTCGACATAGTATCTCTCTCCCATCTCTCTAGTGACCCCCTTAAGCTCTCACCTCCTCCCTCAACATGGTGACAAAACGGCGCCCCCCTCATGGCCTATCGACATCACTTCTCACTTGCCACCCTCTTAAAACATTTAAACTATGAGTATTACTTTGCTTTAGAAATTGCCTCAAGTGTGGGTTCACACCTCCAACTCTCGATCAAACTTCCCATCATCCATTCTCAAATGGCATGCATCGTCCTCATCATCTATCCTTGTTGGTAGTCTTCAGACGCTCTCCTCTTCCCTTGAAAGGGTGGTGGCCCATGCAGGTCTGAGTGCATGGTGTCCCATGGTAATGCATTATTTGAATATCTAACATAGCAAACATACTAGCACTCTATAAGCTTTTAATGGATCTCTAGACGTGGCATACATGCAAACCAAAGCATGTGCTATATAGTGTAGAGGAAACAATGTTAAAAGTGAGGTGCAGTTAGTGAGAAAACAAGCAGAACATAATCATCTTTATAGCAGCTCCAAACACTTCATAACAATCAATCTCCAATTTTGATACTTCATTTTCCTTCATGATTTTGAATTGCATCAAGTCCATTGCTAGCTTGGTCTCTAGCTATTGGTCCTTGACTTTTTCCTTTGTTTAGCTGCAAAATAGCTCCAACTAGCCGATCAAGTGCAAGTATTGCTAACAAATAGCATATAAAAGAACTCTTTTCAAGTGTAATGCTCATGGGGTCATTCTCTTGCCCAATCCCAAAAAAACTCCCAACACGTGTCTCAAAACTCAAGGAAGAATAGCTATATGATATGAAACCCATGTGAGAAAATCTTTCAATACTACAACTTTTGTCGATAAACCAACTCGGTCAAATTATCATAAATATGACAGTACTTGAAGTACGGATAATCCCTATTCTCTAGATCATACCAGTATGTTGCACTCATGAAGATGAATTTTAGGATGGTGTATTTCAAATACTATGAGAAACAGTGATTTAAGAATAGCACACATTTATGTTATGAGACTGGGCGCCCTCCTGTTGCATGTGGTTAACTGCAATTGGGATAGCTGGCTTAATGATTAATTATGTATTGTGTATTTGATTTTACTAACAGTGAGTCCATGATGATTTGTAGATTGGAATTCTGGGAGTTGACGAGGAGGCATTGGCAAATAATAATCCTCTCTGTCACAGCATTTTAGATGTTTTATCAATAAACCACTATGATTGCTTATAAATAAGACAGTGAGAACTCATCCTAAGAGGGTCATGCAATAAGTAATGTGTACCACTCATAACTAAAGTGGGACTAAAGTGTAAAAGAGGGGCCTCCAATTTTTGGCACCAACAATAATATCAAATATCAAATGCCAAACTCCACAAGAGGTGTCGTGGAGTTTGGGGCTGCAATCTTTTAAGCCTTTCTTGTGTAGATGCTCAAAGTTTTTCCTTCCCTCTCTCTTATGCTATGTTGTATTATTACTCTATGATTATGTCTACATCTCTTACACCCCTCTTACACTCTTCTACCCTTGTCAATTATTATCTTGTGTGTATGTGTGTGTGTGTGTGCTATCATATTCTAGGTGTGTGTGAGTACTTGATAATTGAAAGGGATGGTGAAAGGTTGACAAGTAAAGGTGCAAATTAAAATTGGGAATTGGAAGCAAGCAACCATTCTCTCCATCTCCCTACCAATAATTTATGGGCACAGCCTACGTTGGAAAATCTCTTTTAGCACAAGATTAAAGGTGCAATTTATATCCCAAATAAATGCCAAGTTGTTTTCAACTCATAAACCAACTTTGTGAATATAGGCTCACTTTTCACCTCTCTTAATAATCCTTATAAGTTTCCCATTTAAGAGGATATAATAGTGTCCCATTACCAACCTATTTTTAAGACATAAAGAAGCCACGCTTTATTGTCATTTTGAGAGGTTGAGTCCTTTAGTTATGGAGGTTTACAACAAAGATTACTAGAGAGAGGTGAAAAAAACTAGAGAGAAAGGTGGGTCTTTTCACATGTACATGGCACCACTAATATATGCATGGTAATATATGTGGTTATATACATGGTAATTCTTTAGAAATTGAAAAAGAATAATTTCAGGATATGATGTGAAAAACTCCTTTGTGTCATTCTATTTTAAATTCCATATCCATAATTAAAAGCTCTATATGTTCCCCATTTATCAAGTTTTATCTTCTTCTCAAGCTCCATCTCGAGCTCCATCTTCCTCATCACGTACACAGAAACTTCACGTAATGGAAACGGAAGTAGAGAGAGAAATAGATGATGGCTATGGATTTAGAGCTTCTTACCATGAGCAAGAAGTGAGTTTTGGTGATCAAAAGGTTTCTTCATTTTCCAGAAGAAAGAGGTGATGAGAGCTATGTAGAGGATTCTACCATGAAGTTCATGTAGAGTGCATCACGTTCACGATGAAAAGAGAAGAGAATATAGTAAGAGAGTAGAGAGGGATAGCCCTTCTTCAGGTTCTTCTTCTTTCTACGAATGAGAGAGATTCTTATGGGCCGGAGATGGTGATGATGATGATGGATATGGGGAGAGAGATTCTTATGGTAATGGTGATGGTGATGGATATGGGGAGAGATATTCTTATGGATATAGTGATGGAGTGTTTGCTCCACCTTTGTATAATATGTACGAAGAGTTTAACTGTATTCTATGCTTCCATATTCCGCTCTCGAAACTGAGCACCACTGCTCCTTATATACTACTTCTACAAGTTGGAGTAGGCCTCAAGCAAAAAAGGGGTGTCCCCCGATCTTACCAAGAATAGATCCAAGATTTTCGTAAAGATTCCCCTTTTGCTAAAACATATCTTGTTTTTAGACGTTAATTCTTTGTCATACCGTTCAATTTTCCCTCCTGAAACCCACTCAATAAAGGGGGATCTAGACGACTAATGTGGTTGTAAGTGAAATAGACCGCACCTTGATGCTTAGCATAATCACAACACTCATCATCATACCTGGCGTATTTCCAATGCCACTTTTTATAGGTTTAGGCAATATTAAAAAGCACATTGCTTTTCAAAATCATCACAAAGCATGAAAAGAAAAAAGCTTTTTTAAAAAAGGGTTTTTTTCTACAATTGAACCTCAACTTCATCTAGACTACCTAATCTGGAAATTAATGAATCTTTTTATCGAAAAAAACTAAAAAGCACAAAAAAGCGCTCAAAAAGTAGATATTACATTCACGATTTGGGGTAGTATCTGACTTGCTTATACTACCATTCAAGATTTTAAGCCAATGGACTTATCAACATCCAAAACACAAAATTTATAATTTGTAGGCTTTGGAGTCTTGTCTCTAAAGGATTGTGTAAACCTGACACAAAATATCCCACTTTCACTTCCTAAGTCATTTCTGTTGGGTACTTGACAAGGATCAAGAAATGCTGATAATATAACTCTAAGTCTGTAGTTCTCTAAGTACAATCAAGAAATTTGTTCATGTTCGGAATGATATAACTTATTTTGATAATTCTTCTTTAACTAAGCTTTAAGAAAAGCCCAAGTTACTGTCTTTGGATTGATATTGTTCTCATCTCGATAATCGTTCCACCAACGCTTGGCCATATTTTCAAGTTTGAACTTAGCAATTATTGCCTTGTTCTTAGTGGAAAAATGAGCCAGATCAATGTAATCAACCATACCCTCAATCCAATCCTCAAGAACTTTGCTCATATCTTTGCTATCACCACTTAAATGACCAGGTTGAGATTCATAGCATCGATATCATGATCAATGATAGTCGATTGAGATGTGATTGGTACATTCACATTAGTAGCCACTCCATTTTCTCTAGGAGACATGATTGATTACTGCATCATGTCAAGTTCAAAACCCTATACAATTAACTATATACAAAAGTAAATAGTCAACAATATGTTGCACTATGCTTAGAACACATGATCTATTTATGAGACATTAGAAGTTAGTTAGTACACTATCATCAAACCCTTATACCATCTTGTCGAAGGAATCAACAGCCACCTTAGGGTCATTGCTACTACAAACAAACAATCAAACTTCCTTAATACACTTTGTCTAATAACCCAAGCAAAGTTATTGTAACCAATTTCATTCATAATTTTACACAGAGTAGTCGATGTAATTATTATTCATACTCAAACAAGTATCATCACCAATTAATGTCAATCACCATCTTTCATGAATACATTATTTTTTTCCAAACAACATTCATGAATGTGTGTATGATGCATAATTAACCCAACAAATATCAATTTTAGGTTATTCCAATAAATCTTTGCCTTTGATACTAGGTGACTCGTGAGAGATCCCCCTCCTCAGAGATCTATGCAAGAATTTTATATATATATGAAAATTTCAACACGTTTACCGCAACCTTTTACCGTGTTTCATAGAGAGAGAGTCCAAAATAGGCTGGCCAAAGAAGAGAGAGGGAGACAAGAGCACATTCAACACGTTTACCACAACCTTTTACCGTGTTTTGTAGAAAGAGAGTCCAAAATGGGCTGGCCAAAGAAGAGAGAGGGAGACTGGAGTACATTTTTTTTCATTTCAAGTATTGTTGCAGATATTACCATGCACACATTTGCCACGCTAATTATCGACCCCACTTTAGCGCTTGAACATTCAAATGTTTGTATTTCCCTCTAATTTGTTTATGCAAAAAAATTAGAGAACCTTATTTGAATTTTTTGAAAAATGAAAGAAAAAAGACATAGAAACATGAAACAATAGCTATGTAGATGGATAAACATGAAAATACAAAGAGGAAGCCCCATCCCAGAGTTATGCATGTGCCTCAACATGTAAAGCAAACATCGTCAGAGATGAGAAGCAAAACATGGACGACATCTTCTGTCGAGGCATGGGCACTACTTTCTCAAACTTTGCATAGTCTGGAAGGAGGCCATATAGTGGGAGGAGAGGATTCTTGATTCGATCAATGTCAACCTTCTAACACCGGAAAATATCAATGAAGAGTGGCATCAATAGGATATCCCCTACCCGCTACTCAAGTTTGAAGTGCTGCAAATTAAAGAAAGACTACTCAAGGAGCATGCCGCCAACCCAAATATGGTATATCCTAAGTGGCATAAAATCTGGTTGAACCGGCACCCAAGATATCCCATTCTCTACACCAATGCACCAATAGAAATCAAGAAAATTTTGATGCATGCCCTATCTTGAGGGTCCACAATTAGCAGTAGAACTCCATCATAAAGCATAAGCAGCCCACCTGGCTCAATTACCCATGATTCAAACCACCACCAAATGTCAAGCCAACCGAAGATTATATGGTGGAGAATCTCTCTTCCACGATACAGCTTTTCCGCAGGATACCAGACTTGGCTTGCATTATGTTGGTCAAGATTTCCAAGATTCTTTTTACCTATTTACACATATTCCATCATGCTAAGCAGACAGATGGCGTATGGATGTCATTCCTTGAGTGAAATCAAGGCATGTGCTATGACTTTTCAGAGCAACCATCAAAGGAGGTTCTTTACGGCTTTTATGTTAGGGTAATGTTCTTACCCTCATATTACATGTAGACATTCAAAGAGGCATTCTATAAAATATTCTTCACTTACAAAAGTAAGATATTCGGCCCAATCATCACCAACTTAAGAGCTCAATTTGTGGGATACTCAGCTATTGAGCACAAAAACAAGACTACCATGCAATTTATGTTTAAAGAAGATAAATAACTTAGGCTCAAGGATCAACAGGGATTAGAGCACCATTTGAGAGGACTGCAGCCCACAATCCAAACCAGTACTTGGCATCCTAAGTAGTGTGGACATCAGAGGCAAGGAGGGGGGGAATGTTAGTTGCTTATCTAACATGAACATCATTATCGTTTTTTATCCGCATTTATTGTATCAAAACTTCATTCATTAATTTGAAATCATGTAGAAGTCCAAACTTGTTGTATCACAATTGATTGCCAAAGAGTGTTGAGGGGCCAGGGGATTCCAAATTTGTAATTATTTGTAGTTCCTAGCCTTATCACTGAGACATTTTAGTTAGGGTTTCATTTCTTAAACCTTGATCAAGGTATAGAAGCCAATTTTTAAACTTTTGACCTAAGTTTGGATAATGAAAGTGAGCGTACGTTGAATTGTACTATTATGTGAGATCTCTACTATTTCATCTCTTCATGTGTCCCTTGTGTGGTGTTGCATTGTGATTCCGAGCATACCAACGCGCTCATAGGTGAAAGCTCTTCCATTCTATGTAATTTTCTCGCACTGAATTTGTTGTGTCTGTCTACGAGTTTTTTTCCTTATGCACCATACATACATTAAAATTGGTTTTCAATCATAGCAATAGATAGAGCAAGTCCTAAGGAATCTATAGAGTGCTTCATTAGGAAAAATATGAACCCTCTAGGGGCCCTTTGGGATTAAGGTTAATTAGAGGTCAGCCAATAGGAAGAGGGTGGTGGACACACTCTATACCCTCAAAAAAGTAGGGGGACAAGGTAGCCTTACACCTCTTAATTGTCTCTTACCTAGTAGTGAGAAGGTAAGGGAGGTGGCTAGGGGAAAGAGGGGGGGAACCACTTTGACCTCTTTTCCCCCACTTTTTGGCCCGGATTTAAAAATACACTAAAAATTTCAAATTTTCAAAAAATTTCAAATTTCAAGTTTTCCCTCCTTAAAAGGTCCCCAAACCTATTTCATGGTCAAAAAAGTATTTTTGACCTTCAAAAGTTAAAAACGTGCACTAAAAATCCAAAAAATTGATTTAAAAAAAAAAAACAAATCAAAACATCATTTTCACTCTCCAAAGTCTTTCCAAACCTATTCTATAGCTAAAAAGTGTTTTTCTCTCTCTACAAACCTTTTTCCAAGCTCTCCATTGCTGCAACAACCACATGCACCCCCTATAGTCCATCATTATCTCTCTGCTAGCTTTCTCCCACCTCCATTGTAGCACCAAGCAAGCTCCTCCTCCATCTCTTCCCCTTACCCACCACATAGTTTCACACCAAGTTAGCTCCTCTCCCTTCTCTCATCTCCATTACAACATGAAACAAGATTCTACTCCTTCTACTTTCATTCACTCACACTACATGGAAACCTCTACTCCCGAAGGTGGCAAAAGTATGAGCTCACATGAGTTGCATACCACAACAATAGCTATAGGAGGTGTGAATATCGCGTGGGCATTGCAAGGGTTCATCTCCAACATAAAGATAGAATGGTAAGAAAACTACCCTTGTAGCTTACATTCAGAGCTTAACATCATCTCCATCTTTAAGTTTATCATGTTGGAGAGAATTAACCTCTTTATGGATTTCAGTGTTTAGGCTTCACACCTCATAACACTGGGTGGTGCTATTTTGTTGATGACTTTGGTGCGCCATCTATAGTTGTGTAGCATGTGATTTGAGTCTCACAATGTAAGTAAGTTGTGTTATCTATGGAGAGTCGTCAAAGATTTTTCTTGTAATTTATTCTTCGTATAATTGTCATTAGATAATTGGAATGATATCATTTTGTACTTTATAACTTTGTGCTCACATAATCTTTTGTTTACTTACAGATTCAACTTGTTTTAAGAGGACATGAGCAAGCAACCATGTGCAAAGATGGAAATCACTCTATTTTTGTTCCTTGAGGAACCTTTCACTACCATGTTAAAAGATTTTGATAAGAATAGTAGGTGTTTTTTAGAATCTTGAACCAATAGGGACTCTCTAGGAGCTCAATAGAAGCCATCCATATAGTACTACTATCTTCCCTAGTGTCATAGACACACAAATACTCAAGTGTATATGAATCTCTAGATAAGGAAGACAAATACTTGTAAGATAAGCCTAACAACAACAACATTGTCTCCATTTGAAATTATTTTTCATGAGGCTGGATTCCTCTATAAATGCAATATAAATATGTTTTTTTGTTAAATGGTGTCGCATTGAGTGAGAGTATTTAATTTAGATTACTGAAGTTTCATACAGATCTGAGAAATATTGTTTACTTTTATGGATATTTTGATTTGCCTGTACGATGATTCAAGTCGCAAGTCTTAATCACTCCACCTTGAAGAAATTCAAGCAATATTTTGATTTCAGTTTAATCATTAATGGTTATTCTTATTAAAGTGGATCATAAACTTTGTCAAGATGTCCTCATTTGGGGATGTTGAATATATATCATTAGCAATGTTTCACAAGAACACTAGGTGGACACAAGGAAGTAAAAATTGACTCCTTGTTTGGTCGATTTCTAGTGTTTAATGTTTAGTGCACAGGATTTGTGAGGCTGTTGACATGGGGAGTTCACTAAAGTATATGTAACATAGCACATGTGTTCAACAGAAGGGATTTTATATTCTTGTAAAGTTGCAGAAACATGTGTAGATAAGGCCTATAAGGGGTACTTTTAATCCATTCTAGTGAACGCACGTGATATAGGAAAATTTTACATAGTGAATGCTCCGGACCTTTGAACACAAAGAAAGGGGGGGGAGGGGGGGGAGCTCTAATTACATCTGAGTGAAAAGAAGTGGAATTTGTACTGTCATGTTGCATAAAGATTTGCTTTCACTTAATCTAAAAAAAAATTGGTATCCTGGGGTGCAGACAAGGCTATATAATGCAAAAAAAGGGGTGGCCACAAGCGCGCGTAGTGAGCCATCCAAAACTGCTGGATGGGCCATATGTGGGCCCTTGTGGCCACCCTTTTTTTGCATAATTAGGCTATTGCTGCACTCCAGAACCCTGGAAAAGATGAGATGAACCTAAAATTGAACTTTTCAAGCACATTATGCCTTCCTTCAACTCAACTTACTAGTTCCCTGCACCAAAAGGGAAAATCACATTGGACAGTATAAAAATCTAGTCTCATGCTGCATAAACATCTGGTTTCATCAAATATTAACATTCTTGCTATTATAAGGGGCAGACAAGGCCATATAATGCAAAAAAAGGGTGGCCACAAGGGCGCGCAAGTGAGCCATCCAAAACTGTTGGATGGGCCATCTGCGCGCCCTTGTGGCCACCCTTTTTTTTGCATAATTAGGCTATTGTTGCACTCCAGGACCTTGGAAAAGGTGAGATGAATGTAAAATTTAACTTTTCAAGCACATTATGCCTTCCTTCAACTCAACTTACTAGTTCCCTGCACCAAAAGGCCAAATCACATTGGACAATATAAAAATCTAGTCTCATGCTACATAAACATCTGGTTTCATCAGCTATTAACATTTTTTCTATCCTAAGGGGCAAACAAAGCTAGAAAATGCAAAAAAAAGGGTGGCCACAAGGGCGCGCAGATGAGCCATCCAAAACTGCTGGATGGGCCATCTGCGCGTCCTTGTGGCCACCCTTTTTTTGCATTTTCTAGCTTTGTTTGCCCCTTAGGATGGCAAAAATGTTAATATTTGATTTAAATTTAACTCTTCATGGCCAAAACCACTTAACTTAAAACACATGGATAAACCGAAAAGCCAAATCACTATGGAGACAGTAGACACAACTCTTAATCATTTTGTCATTGCAAAGTCATCTGAAATGATGTGAGTCTCTACAACTTCTTGAATAGCCTCCAACGCTATTGCTTGCATTTTATACTGATTTCCATAGCTTTGAAGCACCTCCTTCACCGTGTGAGCATATTTTTGATGCATGGCCATGATTCAAGTGTTAGGTTTTTTTTTTTTTTTTTTTAAGTGTTGAACTTTTCGGTTGTTTTCAACAGCTTCTAGATTTCAATCGGCTCCGAATCTGTCTGGGCTTGTCTCACATGAATTTGTTCATCTCATCGCGTTCTTCGACCATCATGTGATGAGAAAAAATCATATCTTGCTCGCATTCTCCAAAAATCAATGTGCAAGTTGACAATTTATTTAAAAATGATGTAAAACATACATTTTTTACTTTTTTCTTAATCTACGGGCTCCAACGAGCATTAAAACCATGGAATCTGAAAATACTCAAAGAACCATTGTTTTTTATTGTGTTAAGGACTGTATTTCCTACATACAAAACTTTCCCAAAATCTCGCCCTAACACCTTCAAAAGTGGCTTCCAAGGAGTATACTCGGTCAAAATTTGAAACTGAAGAAAAACAATCAGAATGAACTCCTAGACTGTGTATAAACTTTAGAATAACCAAAATTTCCTTCAAAAAAAAGTTATGCTAAAAATTTGAAAATAGCCCCCCATTGGACTCCCCACAACGATAGAAGTCAAAGGGTTCAAGGAGAGGTATGGTGTCACAAGTGCATGGTGGGAATCTCATCGAGGTTTATTCCGTCAAGATCTCTTGTACTTTATCATGTCTTCTCATGTACAATCTTACAGAAAAAAAATGATACTTTAAATGACTACAAATCTTATTTAACTTATCAAACAATCTAAAATATGGTAGACCAAGAGTGCTCTTACACATCAACAAACAAAAAAGTCCAAACTTCTTCTCATTAACTTTGATAAACATACATTCGTGAACAACTTCCAAGGGGTAGTGTTGTCATAGTTATTACATCCATTCCATGACATGGTATGCTCATGGGGTGACCTATCATATAAAAATATCTCTGGTGGGGGTGCCCTCATGTTAGGAAAGGGTGTGCTGTTGATGAAAAGTTGTTGTATTGTCCTACTAGGGATCTCTCCATGTTAGCATAGTGATTTTTGGTGTAGTGGGAGCCACATTGCTTGAGGAGAGCTTTGTGCCACCGTAAAAGCTTCATGTTATGCTAGTTCCTTGAGCCATTCTTGCATTAGGATGAGATTACCCACCTCTAATAAGGATGGATTTGAAGCACCTACCTGCAAGATGTAACAAAGAAGGCTGTTTTAGAGGAAAAGTGGTGACACTTGACCTCTCTAACCTGCATCCACTGTTTCTTGTAATACCACTGTTTTGAGCTGAAGAGCTTGACATTCGTGCATCCACAAATGCAAAGAAGCACATGCACCCATACACAACCAATTGCAATAGCCTAACAAGCCTACTTCTCCCCTCCCAAGATATTGAAAAACCATACACATTCGTCTCACCGACAGTATGACGATCTTGGGATGACCTCTGCTCACCCTCACGTGCGGCCTTCGGTGCAAACACCGCAGACAAGAAATATGTACACTTTTGTTGTGCGGAGTACATGGTGGTGGAGGGATACAATTTGTGATGTCCAATTGCGTGAGGAAGAAAAGAATGAAAAGAAAGAGGGGGGAGGGAGAGGGAGGAACATGGGAGGAGAGAAGGGGGCAGAGGGGGAGAGGGAGAGAGAGGGGAGGAGGAGGAGGAGAGAAGGGGGTAGGGAGGGAGAGGAGAGGAACATGGGAGGAGAGAAGGGGGCAGAGGGGGGAGAGGGAGAGAGAGGGGAGGAGGAGGAGAGAAGGGGGTAGGGAGGGAGAGGAGAGGGAGAGAGGAGGAAGGAGGAGGAGAGAACAAAGTTTTTTTTTGGGGGGGGGATTTTTCTTTTTGAAAAAGTGGACTTTTAGTGTTTGTAGGTTTAAAAAAATGTCAAAAAATGATTTTTGATGTGTATATATGTTGGGAGGGAATTTTAAGTCAAAAATAAGAAAAAATAATTTTTTTGAAAAAAAGTCAAATTTTGGCTCTTAGTGACCCACGTTTTTGCTGATGTGGCCACACCCCTTTACTCCCTTCACTTTTCAAAAGCTAGAGAGAGAAAGTGACCTCTTAGGTCCACATCCTACATGTGTCTAAAAAAAGGCTAGAAAAGTCTACTCAAAACTAGCTTCTTGAATGCCCTTGCCCCTTAACCCTACACAACATTAGCCTTAATCCCTAAAAATTAGGATTCCTTACAAGGCCCATGCAAGGTTCATATTTCTCCTAATGTTGGAGGCCAAAACCAACCTACCCAAAACATGTTGTTTATCTTTGGAGTGATTTTTCCCTAGTGTTAGAAATGACCTTTGGGCACATGAGGATGGTGAGGATACTCTCCACATTCTAGGTAGCAACTTTCATCGCATTTGGAGCACTGTAGATGCACAAAATCATCGTATTAAGCTTGCGATAAGAAGGTTAGCTTTTGCTGTTTGACACACACCTGAGACCAATCTAGGTGAGAGCACACTAGACGTGGGTTTTTTGAGAGATTAGCTATCTCTTTTAGCCTCCGTGCACTAGTTGGTTCAGGTAGGTCCCACGGGTTGACATTTTATGTATGTGGTTCTCACTTTGCTAGCATTGATATGGTGAAGCTTAGTAGTCGACCGACATTGGTTGAGAAAGTGAAGGAGCACTTAGATGCCATGCTGCAAGCCTACAAGGTGAGGCTAAAATATAACCAAACACTAGAACAAGTATTGTTGACCTATGTGCATTTTGAAATTGAAGCCAAACAAATGGAAATGTGCAGAAGGCTCATAGAGATATCTCAAGCTCTAATGCATCTAAAAACATTGAAAATCCATGAGCAAGTAGTACATGTGCGAGAAAAGGATAATGCAAGCACATTAAAAGAAAACAACACATGCAAACCAACCATATCGGGAAATAAAAATCCATTAGGGTAGTGGAGGAGGCCAAGTCTCATGATATGCAGCCAATTCTTGAACTGGACAAACCATGGCCACAATCCTTCTGGGAGACAATCAGAAATAGGAAAGATGGTAGTGCCACACTGCAGTTAGCACCAATCTTGAAGATTAACATGGACCATGATATTTATCTTGGGGATATATAGTCATTGTACGGAGATGCAAGGACAAAAGTATCTGCAAAGAGTAGACCAAAAACTTTAAGGAATTTACCTTCTTTTATAGGGGAACATGACACAAAATCCTAGGTGATGGTTGTGCCTTCTCAATGAAATCTAATTCCACAAATGACTGACACAAAAAGCATGCACGAATTGATGTCATCCCCTATAAGATGCACCATTACTCTCGCAAAACTTTTGAAGATCAGGCCACATTTGTGGAGACAAATGAGAAAAAACCTGAAAAAGATGGGGTTGCCATGCTTGCAGACAAAAACATGGATAAAACTCAGTCCAAGAAATAAAAAACAAAGTCGATACCAGTGAATAAGGTGGGTGATTATTGTGAAGGAGAAGAAGGAAACAAAGGGTAAAAAAACGATCGCTATACTTGATATTGTGGCACAAATAGCCATTGCTACAAAGAAAATTTGGGAGAAGTGGGGCAAACCAGCTCTCAAGAAAACAGAATGAAGTTGTAACTAGCAGACAGATTTTTAGAGAGACCTGAGCTTATTTTGGAACGACCAATTATGTGTCAGCTCAAAATGGTTCAGGATTGGGGCTATAACCATCTCTATTTGAGACACAAGGGTGTAACAATAAGAATCGGCACAAAGGTCCATGGTTAAAAAGAAGTAAATTGAACCCCAGTATAAGACTTCGATGTAGCTACAAAATTGGGAACATAATTGCCTGCTTGGTTAATGAAAGAAACACATGTTTGGATATGCAGAGCATCTGAATGTGGTAGCATGAGAAATGAAGATTATATCCTAGAGTGATTGGTAAAGGATAAATACTATGTAAAAGAACCATTTCCAGAGGAATTATTTGAGCCCTTTAGATGGGAGAAAATATTGGCCCCTCTAGATGTTTGCATAAATAAGAGAATCCCCATAATATTTTGCGATAAAGATGGTTATGACATAATTCCCTTCTAGATATATGGTAAATGCCATTGTGGAACCAAAAGAGGAAACTGAGACAACAAAAACTCTTGAAATGGTTGATTGCAAACGAATGGTAGACAAAGTTTGCATGTGTTCATGATGTGAGTGATGATAATGACAAGGATTTCCACAATTCACGGAGTGATGAGTTAGGAAACGATACTGAAGATGAACTCTCAAGTAGCTTAGAAAACAAAAATGCACCAAAATGTGATGAGCCAGTCTTCTACGAGTTTCCCAACCAAATATTGAGGAGACAAAGGACATATCAAATGAGACAAACGAGAAAACAATAAAATTGATTTGAGGAACCCATGCCTCAATTGATGAGCAACACGCAGTATCTCATGCTCGTGGGAGCGAATGACTATGTTCGAGACAAAATCACCAAAACCCCATTGAAATCAATGTCTTTTTGGGAAAATCCAAAGAAGCAAAGCAAAAAAAAAAAAACCTAAGAACAAAGCCAAAACATCAACCAAAATGTCCAAAACTGAACCAAAATATGAATACCAAAAGTTAAAATACATATTGAAAGAAGTTTGGACAACAGAGATGGAAAGCGAAGAGAAATACAACACTAAGAAATTTGACACATCCTCTCACTATAAAAAGTACACCATCCAAGACAGACGGATCGTGGTTCGGATCGTGGTTCAAAAACCAACGAGGGAACTTAAAGAACCAATAACATCGTATGATGGGCCTAAAAACGCCAAGAAAGTTGACCTAGCTAAACCGAGTGAAGAACCTAAACCGGATTACATAGCCACACATCTCACGGAAGAGGAAGAGCAGCTTTTGATAGCTACTCTCAAACATTATAGAGATCTGTTTGCTTGGTCATACAAATATCTTAAGGGAGTAGACCCGAGCATATGTCAACATATAATACCCCTTAACAGTGATGCTAAGCAATGTAGATAATGTCCCTATACTTACAATGAGACATCTGCAAAGAAAATAAAAAAGGAGATAGACAAGCTTAAGGAAGTAGATTTTATCTACAAGATTGAGCACACAAAATGGGTGTTGCCAATCATGGTAGTGCCCAAAAAGAACTGTAAATTATAAGTGTTTGTGATTCTCAAGCAGATAAACGTTTCCATGATAAGAGATAACTATCCCTTTCCCATCACACATCATGTGATTGAGAGAGTAGCATGCAAGGAAGCTTAAAAATTTCTTGTAACATTTATTGGTCTAGTACCTTGTGTGTAGCGGAAAATAGCATGAACATAGTGAGCATTTCATTAGAATAGATTCCTTATGATAATAACAAGAGTGCTTGAATGGAGAGAGCAACAAAAAGTATAACACCTAGTTAGATAGCATGGACAATACTTCAAAAGAGAGAGAAATTAAGCAATTGACAATAGTTGAGGACCGGATTTGCATGGAGCCGGTCCCCCCTCCAAAAGGCTTTGTATTATGGTTTCTCCCATCAAGAGATACATTTTACAATACAATTCTTTGTGTTCCTTCAATACTAGCTAGTGCAATGAAGATGGAAACTTCAAGCACTAAGAAAAACACTTATCAAACACAATATCAATTCCCTCACGGTCTCGGTCCCAAGACCTCACACACCTTCGAAGATGGAGTATGAGAGTAAATTGAGAGGAAGGAGTAGTCTTACCAGAAAGATGTACATCTCCTCACATAATCACTCATATTAGCATAGCTTAGCTTAGTAATTAGCATGGTAGAGGAGATGAGCATGCATTGAAGCTTGGCTCTTGGTTGGATTTGCATACAAAGCCAAGAGTTGTTGGTGTAGGCCTCCCTTCTCACAAGCTTGGAGTAGGTGATAAGCTTTCCATTAAAGCTTGAGAGAGAGAGAGAGAGAGAGAGAGAGAGAGAGAGAGAGAGAGAGAGAGAGAGAGAGAGAGAGAGAGAGAGAGAGAGGGTCTTCTTACTCTACACATGAGCTTGTGTGAGTGTGTGGGATAACTGCCTTTGAAAAATCAGCCCCTTCTCTCTCTCTTGGTCGACCCCTCTTGCAATTTGCTCTTGCTAGCACCTCATTGGACCTCTCCCAGCTTGGCTAATGAAAGGTAAGTAGCATAAGTGATAGTCTTCTAACATGTGTCCCCCTTTCTCCTTTTGTGAGAGCTTTAGGTAATTAATTAATTCAACTAAACTCTCATTGGACCCCTTTGACTCCTGGCCAATAGGAATCAGGCAAGCCATTGGGCTGTTGAATGCTCATTGGACCCTTGGGAGGCTGTCCAATAGTCTTCTAGAGAGTTTGCTCTTGCTAGCACCTCATTGGACCTCTCCCAGCTTGGCTAATGAAAGTTAAGTAGCATAAGTGATGGTCTTCTAAAATTTGTCCCCCTTTCTCCTTTTGTGAGAGCTTTAGGTAATTAATTAATTCAACTAAACTCTCATTGGACCCCTTTGCCTCCTAGCCAATAGGAATCAGGCAAGCCATTGGGCTGCTGAATGCTCATTGGACCCTTGGGAGGCTGTCCAATAGTCTTCTAGAGATCTTAATTCCTGTTGGTTATTTTATTAATTGTTTTTAAATTAATGAAACTAGATTTACTCTAGCCTATTTCTCATTGGTCCACCTCCAAGGCCATCCAATAGGATTTGAGTACACCTTGTGGGCATCTGGCCTAGGGAGTTGACATGTGTCCCTCTTTCCCTTTGTGTACAAAGGAAGCTTGTGAGTGTGTGTATGTGTTTCTCTCTCATCCCCTACTTGTTGGGCTCGCCCCCTCCTATGTAAGAGTTTGTGAAGACTTTTTGGGACACACACAAAGCATCCAATTTCCTAAGCTTTTGACCATTGGACACAACCTTTGAATTTTGGAACCTTAGCATTTTGGAAGTCTTAATGGGCTAAACCTTAGGGTCTTTTTAGCCCATTGTTGCTCATTGCTCTTTTGCAGATGACCCCCCTTCGAATTCCTATTTTCCCTCCTTTGAATCCCTATTGTGGCCGGTCTGCCAGCTTAACCAATATTCTTGCATTTTCTTTCTTGGCACTTCCCCATATTAAATGATCAGTTTAACATGAGAAAACCATTTAGGAGAATTAGATATTAGTTATTATGACATTACCTATCTCTTGAAATCATAGTCGTCCTCAACTATGTGGTAGAGAAGATAAAGCATATTCATTAGTCCTTTTCCTAGCGGGTAGAGGATCCCTATGTTACCCTACGACATCGTTCCAGAATGGATGACTAGTCCATTTGGCACCTAAGAGCCTAAGCTGCCGCAAGCATGTCTGCACATTAGTCCTATCAATCTTCCATAGTATAGTGACAATCTCTACTTGGTGTTTGGGAGACGTTGTCTCCGTAAACTTGATCTAAGCATGCATACTACTTCATTTTTGTGCACAATAAAGAAAAAGAGAGTCTTATAAGACAAAAAATTTGCTCATTTTTAACATTTGTACATTTGCTTACTCTAGGGAAGCATTGTAAGCATTGACAAGTTTTAGGTTATCCTTTAATTGTATGCCTTGCATCCATCTAGCATCTTCAAAAGGATAATTCTTAAACTTAATAAGATATCGTCGGATAGTCTTACCGCCTCTTAGTACCTTGTCTTCATGTTGGAGGATGGACTCGGGATGCAACACCTCTTCTTGGTCCTCAATCTCCGATGGGTCTTCAATAGTTGGTGCTTGACGTGGCTCTCCTTTGTAAGGCTTTAATAGGCTCACATAAAAAGCATTGTGTATGAGCCAATGGCTGGGCAACTTGAGTTGATAGGCCATCTCATTGATTGGCCTAAGAATTTGGAAGGGACCATAGTACCTTTTTGCTAGCTTAGCATAGTACTTTTGGTGTCCCGTGGGATTTTTGCCCGTCATGTGCCTTAATCGAGCCTTGGGAAATTTAAGTAAGACCCAATCATTTTCTTTAAAGGCTTGGGCTCTTCTATGCTTATCAGCAGCAGCCTTTTGCCTTTGCTATGAGATAGATATAGCATCCTTAATCTTTTGGAAAGATTCTTGTAGGTCTCGGCTATACTCATCTGAAGCGAAGATCTTCCCGTGTACCTTAAGTAGCAGGGGACTTTTTGATCTTCCCTCAATTACCTCGAAAGGTGCTTTTCCCATGGAAGTATGTACGGTGTTATTGTAGACATAGTCCACTAAGGGTAAGTACTTCTCCCATAGGGACCTTTGATCTACTTCCGTTACATAGGCTTTTAGTAGATCAAGAATTGTTATGTTAGCTATTTTACTTTGGCCATCCGTTTGCGGGTGATAGGCCGAAGAGAAATTTAGCCTTGTCCCTAAATTCTCAAAGAGACCCTTCCAGAAATTACTGGTCATTCTAGGATCTCTATCCGACACTATGGACATTGGCAAGCCATGGTACTTGAAGATTTGTGAAATGAAGAGGGTTGCCATTTGATGGGCTTTGATAGTCTTTTTGATAGGTATAAAATGTACTTGTTTACTAAACCTGTCCACTATCGTCCATATTCCCTTTTTCCCTTGGATAGACTTAGGCAATCCAAAGATAAAATCCATGGATATGCTCTCCCATGCTAAATTATGGATTGGAAAAGGTTGAAGCAATCCAAGTTGCTTCCGTCTATCAAACTTTTTCTTTTGGCATACCACACATTTAGAAACATACTCTTGTATGTTTTCTTTCATGGTAGGCCAATAGAAATATGTTTCAATCCCTTTTAGGGTAGACTAAATCCCTCTATGCCTTGCATAAGGAGGAGCATGAGATTCATACATTACTTTCTCACGTAGTGAGCTAATAACGCATAGTCTATTGCCATAGAAAAGATAACCATCTTGTAAAGTAAATGGTTCCTCTTTCTTCCCTAATGCAAGGGCTGAAATCACATCTCTAAAATCGGGATCAATAGCATACTCATCTATCATAGAAGATAGATCATTGTGATCAGTTGCTATGGAAACCGCATTCACTCTCGTCCGTCTTGATAATGCATCAGCTACTTGATTATTCTTGCCAGCAATGTGAGCAATATGAAAATGAAATTACGAAAGAAAGTTTGCCCACCTCATTTGTTTGTCGGAGATCTTGGTCTGCGTCATGAAGTACTTAAGACTTTGGTGATCCGTTCGCAGAATGAAAGGAGTCCCCAATAAATAGTGCTTCCATGAGTCTAAGGCATGTAGAACTGCGAGGAGTTCCTTTTCATATATGCCTAGAGCTTGCTCAACAGGGTCGAGGCTTCGACTTTCATAGCCTATGGCATGCCCTTCTTGGAGCAAAACAGCTCCAAGGCAATCACCACAAGCATCACATTGGACCTCAAATGGCTTTGAGAGATCCGGTAGTGTAAGCACATGTTGAGAGATAAGCTTTTCTTTAAGCTTTTTGAAAGCATTGTTCTCCTTGGCAGACCATGTGTACCTAATGTTTTTCTTTGTTAGGTCATGTAATGGTCCTGCTATTAGTGAGAACTTTTCTATGAAGCATCTATAGTATGCACACATACCTATAAAGCTTCTTAGCTCATGAAGATTCCTTGGGTTAGGCCATCCTTTTATTACCTCTAACTTTGATGGATCCATTTAAATGCCATCTTGAGAGATAATGTGACCTAAATATTGAATCTCTTGTAAGAAAAATTCACTTTTCTTTCGATGAACATAAAGTTTATTCTCTCTTAAAACTTGAAATATTACCTGGAGGTGTTGCTTGTGTTCATCTAATGAATTAGAGTAGATGACGATATCATCAAAGAACACTCTAGTAAAGGTTGAATGTGGCTAGTACATTGGTCAAGCCAAAAGGCATGGCAATGTATTCATAAAGACGAAACGTAGCGCGAATTGTGGTCTTCACAATGTCTTGATCAACTATCCGTATTTGATGATAGCCACTTTTTAGGCCCAATCCTACTAAAGTAGGTGGACCCTTGTAGCTTATCAAATAGGTCTTCTACCCGTGGAACGGGAAACCTATTCTTGATAGTGATCCTATTTAGTGCTCTATAGTCGACACACATACGATATGTGTCGTCTTTCATTTGCACTAAAAGCACAGGAGAACAAAATGGAGATGAGCTAGGCCTAACCATGCCCTTCTCAACTAACTCATCACTTGCTGCATAATCTCCTCTTGTTGAGCTTGAGAAACTCTATAAGGAGGTTTGTTAGGCGGTGAACTTCCTGGAAGAAGTTCAATTGCATGGTCATCATTGCCTCATTTAGGAAGTAACTCACGAGGGATGTCGTCAATAAAGACATCTTGAAACCCCTTGAGAAAATTGAATAACTCTAATTCCTTTTGATTGTGTATATTTTCTTTTGCTAAAACATTAGGTTCATTTTGAGAGTCTTTAACAAAAATCATGTACATGGAAATAGAGCTCTTTATTGACTTATTGAAAGCTTGCGTATGTACAATGGGTATGGTGTTACCCATTTCCTTAGCATCTATGTACATATCTTTTTCCCTGAACCTAAAGGAGATTCTCCTTTTAGGGAATTTAACATTGGCAGCCATGCAATCAAACCATGGTTCCCCTAGGATTACATCATGATGCTTGAGAGGAGAGATAAAGAAGTCCTCTTTGGGACATGGAGCCTCAATTTCCCGATTAAGGGAGTGACTGAAGATTCTTGCCCCTTGAAAGCATCGTCTGCAGGTAGGACATCTCCCATCTCGTAAGCTTGTATGCCTAGCTTGGTGGCCAACTCTGTGGATATGAAATTGTGAGTAGAACCAGGGCCAAAGAGAATAAAAGCATCATGTTCTCTTACCTTTCCCCAAGCATGGCATAGAGAATATCCTTTGTGGTGAGTTTCCTCCTCTTGGATTTCGACCAAGGTAGCTCTAGGAGGTTCATGGCGGGTGTTCTTTTGGGGACAAGCGCGGTACGCATGCCCTTGCTCGCCGCACTTGAAACAACGGTTATCCTTGCGATAACGCTCAAGCTCTTTGAGAGAGAGTTTGTTTTTACCTTTGTAAACTCCCTTCTCCTTAGCTTTGTTGGAGTTGCCCTTAGGAGAATTTTGGACATTGTCCTTCCCCTTAGGCTCATTGGAACCCTTGTTTTCTGTGGGCTTAAAATTTCTTTTATCCCCTGTTTGGAAGTTGATTCAAGAAGCCACCATAGTATGGTGTATAACCGTCGATATGGTGCATGGCCTTTGGGAGGTGACATACTTCACCATTTCTTCAGTTAAGCCCGCACAAAATTGTTGCTTTTTCTCTCCAAAATCCATCTTCTTGAAGACAGTGTCTTTGACTTGTAAGTCCCAAAACTTGTCTACATATTTGTGAATGGATTCGTAGGGAGAGAGCTTCAAGCTTAGCCATTCGGTGAGTACTTTGTCTTTGGCATTGGTGGCCAAAAACTTCTTCATAATGGAATCTCTTAAAGCTTTCCATGTTCGTGGAGCTTCACCATTGGCCTATAGGCTAGACCACCATTGTCTGGCGGACTTTTGAAAGTGCATAGCTACATGGCGTAGCTTAGAGACTCCGTGAAGCCCTCATCTCCAAACGCCACATCAAATTGTTGGATAAAGGCCAAGATTTTGTCTGTAGCACCAAAGGTGCCATCATAGGTAAGGAAAAAGATGCTCTTCCCTCCCTCTTTGAATTTCTTGAGCTTGGACGACCTCTTCCATGTGGCATAGGATTTCCTATGGCCTCTTATTTTTTATGGTTCAAAGGTTGCACCATCACTTTCTTCACAAGATGAAGAATTTGAGGAAGATGGAGAAGAGGGTGACCTCTTTCTCTCCTTTTTCTTGCCTTGATGTTCTTTGTCTGCACCATCACTTTCATAAGAGGAAGAGGGTGAAGAAGATGGAGAAGAGGGTGTCCTCTTTCTTGCCTTTTTCTTCTCTTGCTTTTTGTCGTCCCTCTTTAAATTATGGTGTGGAGAAGCATGCGATGGTCTTCTCCATTTTGGAGGTTATGGAGAGTGTTTAGCCCGCCGTCTTCGTGGAGCCATCTCCATCGAGGTGGCAAGAGACTCACTTCTTTCTCATTCCTTCGGTGGAGGCTCTTGAATTCTCCTTTGAGAAGGAGATGCGTCATCAAGGAGCAAATTTCTGAGCCCTTCATATAAATCCCCTTCTTCTTCCCAAATCGGAGAGAGGCCTCTTTTGGAAGTCTCACAAGGAGGCTTCCTAGGTGTTCTCTCGTCATGGTGGGGAGCTTCAAGAATCCCATGAGCACGAAGCTGCCGTTGCACTTCACTTTGGAGGGATGGATTGCCCATGGCTTGTTGAAGCCTAGAAACAAGATAGTTAACAAGCATAGGGGCATCATTAGTAGCCTACTCATTAGCAAAATCAAAGTTATCAGCATTAATTTCACTCTCTTTACTATTTTCAGCCATTCTAACAACTTTTAGGTGTAAACATTTTAGGTGTACTTTGGCACTTCAAGCCCTAGTTTCTACTCCTCTTTACCCCTTTAGAAAAAGCACTCAAGCTACTGTACTCCTGGCTCGAATACCATTATTGCAAGGAATAGAAGAGAGGGTCGTTCAACACCAAAACAGCACTGGCTCCTATCAAGCTTCTAATAGCTCAATAGTGGTTAAGCTGTAGGCAAGCCCCGTAGGACTCCACTATTAAGACCATAGCTCTCGACGGTGATGCCCCGTCAACTGCACAAAGGCAGACGCACTGCAAGCCTGAAAAATCACTATTCCACTTACTCACATGTAAATAATAATACTAACCATTTATAGCTAGCTTGAGGACCTCCCTTCTTGAGCCAGAAAAGAGAAACCCAGTGTGCTCTGATACCAATTCAATGTAACATTTAATGGTCTAGTAACTTGTGTGTAGCAGAAAATATCATGAAAATAGTGAGCATTTCATTAGAATAGATTCCTAATGAGAATAACAAGGGTGCTTGGATGGAGAGAGCAACAAAAAGTATAACACCTAGTTAGATAGCATGAACAATACTTCAAAAGAGAGATAAATTAAGCAATTGACAACAATTGAGGACCGGATTTGCATGGAGCCGGTCTCCCCTCCAAAAGGCTTTGTATTATGGTTTCTCCCATCAAGAGAGACATTTTACAATACAATTCTTTGTGTTCCTTCAATACTAGCTAGTGCAATGAAGATGAAAACTTCAAGCACTAAGCAAAACACTTATCAAACATAACATCAATTCCCTCACGGTCTCAGACCCAAGACCTCACACACCTTCACAGATGGTGAGAGCTAGCGGGGTATGAGAGCAGATTGAGAGGAATAAGGAGTAGTCTTACGAGAAAGATGGACATCTCCTCACATAATCACTCGTATTATCATAGCTTAGCTTAGTAATTAGCATGGTATAGGACATGAGCATGCATTGAAGCTTGGCTCTTGGTTGGATTTGCATCACAAAGCCAAGAGTTGTTGGTGCATTAGGAAGTGAATGGGGTATAGGAGGGCCTCTTTATTTGGCAGTTTAAGGGAATGCTTAAATCTTAAGCCAAGTTTGACCAAGCCTAAAAGAAAGGGCAAAAAGGCTAATGCTGAGATTTTTAAAAAAGCCATTTTCATATTTTGAATTTGAAAATAGTTTATTTAGTACCCCAAAAGAGAGGGGCGTAAATTAATTTTCAAATGTATTTTTCCCAACCCTCTTCTCTCTTTAGCATATAAAACACTCTCTCTCACTTAGAACTCATTAAAGGAGGCACTTTTTAGCCCCCCTGCCAGAAAAAGTAAATTTATTACATTCTCTCTCTAAAACGTGAGCCAACTCTCTCTCTCTCTCTCTCTCTCTCTCTCTCTCTCTCTCTCCCTCTCTCTCTCTCTCTCTCTCTCTCTCTCTCTCTCTCTCTCTCTCTCTCTCTCATGTCACTTCCTCTTCCAATCATTAAGGAACATTCTTGGCTGTCTCTTTCTGAAAAAGTGCAGATCCTCCAAGGTTGCAGATCTGTCCTCTCTCCCACTCTCTCTTCCTTTATTGTCTCTCTCTCTCTCTCTCTCTCTCTCTCTCTCTCTCTCTCTCTCTCTCTCTCTCTCTCTCTCTCTCTCTCTCTCTCTCTCCCCCCTCATGCTTCTCCCACTCCAACTCCAGCTGAATGCAATGGAATACTCCATTACCTCTATGTGCTGCAGCATTTCTCTCTCTACAGTCATGATCAACAATTCGAATTCAAAAGAGATTGAGTTGCACTCCCTCTCTTTCTTCCCTCCACAAAATAATCTTTTTCTCTTAACTATGAGTACTCTCCACTTCTTTCCTCCATAGCCACCTTCACCTGCTCGTAGCAGTCACCATTACACATTCTCACTAATTTGCTTGATTAACTAACATAATGTCCTTCAATCCCCCACCACTGCAAGACATTACTAACAAATCAAAACGATATCGATTAAACTCTGATTTAGAGCAGGAGTATGCAACTGTGCAACTTGGCACATCTAATCCCAATGTTGGAGACCAGCTACGGAACCATGGATGCAAGGCAATCAACTTATGGGTTGATGGCCATATTTACCTTTGTGATCCAATGACCAATGCATCACCGCCTTTCCGTAATGTCACTCAGCTACTGCAATTTATTGGAGATGGGAGAGACGGACTGTTTGGCTACTGCTGGAGATTACATTCAGCTTTTTTCAATGAAAGAGAAGCAAAAAAACATGGCGAGATGTCAAAGCTTATTACAAAGGAAGAGCATCAAAAAATGGAGCAAGAGTGTCGTCTAGACAATTATGTTCAGCTACAACACACTGCACGTAATATGTGCCGGCGAATCGATCATCTCACACACATTCTGTTGGGCTATCACATTCCCAAGCGCAAGAGACATGCGATATCTATGCTATCTTCAAGCGGTAGAGTTCGAAAGTGTTAGGAAATAAGACGTAGCTAAATAGATAATTGAGTAGATTACTTAATGGAGAGAGACAAATTTATATACACGAGATTATAGTGTAGTGAGAGAGAGAGAGAGAGAGAGTACACATGATATACGTGGTTCACCCAATGTGGGCTACGTCCACGGGAAAGCAGCCACTCAATGGCTTTGGTACTTCAAAACAAGAAGTAGTTTACAAAGGGATTATACCCTTAATGGAGCTCCCGCCTTGCTTCACTCTCACCACCTCACACTCACCTTGTTGCATCAACTTCACACTATGAAATGTGTGTAGAAATGGCCTCCTTTTATAGGCCAAAAGGGCTGCCCTCTCTTATGAGAGACAGCCATGTGTAGCCGCCCTTGTGCGAATAAGTCCAAATCGGACCCTCCAATCCGCCCATGTGTGGCCGCCCTTGAGAAGACAAGTCCGCTTTTGAATTCGGCCACCGGCCATTGAATTCGGCCACCGGCCACCGGCCATTGACTTCCGACCACCGGCCACCGGCCATTGACTTCCGACCACCGGCCATTGGCCATTGACTACCGGCCACCGGCCAACCGACCGGTTGTTTTCCGACCACTTTCCGACCGCCGTCCGGCCATAATATTCCGGCGAAAAAAAGTCTCGGGGGCCTCCGCCCCCGAGGCCTTTAAAGTTGCCCCTGATTCTTGTCCGTGAAAATTTTGGTTTCCGGTGAGTGATTTTCCTTCACGCACGATGGCTTCTCCTCATAATGGGGGCCTTACAAATGTGCGCTTTTACCGCAGAAAATTACAAGGGTAAATCAGGCTCCATACTTAACAATCTCCCACTTGGAGACTGATCTCCAAACCAAACCTGTGACTGCTTTCCATTCTGGCTTTTTATCCTTGAATGCCGATTGAAGATGAGCAAAAGCTCAACTTCTCCTTGTTGACCACCTTTGTAAACATGTCTGCAGGATTTTCCCTTGTATGCACCTTTCCTAGCTTTAGTTGTCCCTCTTCCAAAAGAGTGCGTATGAAGTGATATCTCACCTCAATGTGCTTTGTCCTTGAATGAAAGGCTGAGTTCTTCGCAAGATGGATAGCGCTTTGGCTATCACTGTACAAGACACAATTGTCTTGTTTGAATCCAAGCTCTTCTAAGAATCTGTGAAGCCACAGAATTTCTTTGCTTGCCTCCGTCATTGCTACATACTCTGCTTCCGTGGTAGAAAGTGAAACCACTTTCTGCAGCTTTGAAGCCCAGCTTACTGCTGTGCCTCCAACCGTGAACACATAGCCAGTAGTGCTCCTTCGAGTATCTTTGTCACCTGCCATATCTGCATCAGCATACCCTTCTAGAAAAATATCAGTTCCTCCAAAATACAAAGCATTTGTTGTTGTCCCTTTTAGATACCTAAGTATCCACTTCACAGCTTGCCAATGCTCTTTACCTGGGTTGTCCATGAACCTACTCACAACTCCCACTGCATGTGCAATGTCTGGCCTTGTCCAGACCATAGCATACATTAGAGAACCTACCGCTGCAGCATATGGAACTTTAGACATATAGGCTATCTCCTCTTGTGTCTTTGGACACATATCCTTCGTTAGTTTAAAATGACCAGCCAAAGGTGTAGAAACTGGTTTTGCATTTTGCATTGCAAACCTTTCTAGTACCTTCTTGATGTAATCTTCTTGAGATAGCTTTATTGTCTTCTTCGTCCTGTCCCTTGATATTTTCATACCAAGTATCCTCTTTGCAGCACCTAAATCTTTCATTGAAAAAGATTTGGACAGCTCCTCTTTTAGGTCTTTGATGTCCTGCATGTTAGCACTTGCAATCAACATGTCATCAACATACAACATTAGGATGATGAATTTCCCATCTCCCAAATTCTTCGTATAGACGCAGTGATCCGAGTTGCATCTTGTGAATCCATGATCCAACATCCATCGATCAAACTTCAAGTACCATTGTCTTGATGCTTGCTTTAAACCATACAAGCTCTTCTTTAATCTGCAAACCATTTTCTCCTTACCTTTTACTTCATACCCCTTTGGTTGAAGCATGTAGATTTCCTCCTCTAAGTCACCGTGAGGGAATGCCGTATTTACATCCATTTGCTCGAGATTTAGATCATGAGCAGCCACAAGGCTTAAGACAAGCCTAATTGAGTTCATTTTTACAACAGGAGAAAATATTTTATTGAAGTCAATACCTTTCTTTTGAGAAAAACCTTTTACCACAAGCCTAGATTTGTACCTTTTCTTCCCACCTTCTTCTTCCTTTATCTTGTACACCCATTTGTTTTGAAGTGCCCGCTTACCTTTAGGCAACTCAACCAACTCCCATGTTTGGTTCTGATGTAGTGAGTCCATCTCCACTTGCATGCTCTTCGTCCATTCTTCTTTGGATTCATGTTGCATAGCTTCTTCATATGATTCCGGCTCTCCAGAATCTGAGATCAAGAGATGGTTGAAGGAAGGAACAAACCTTTCTGGAGGTCTACTTGCTCTTGTAGATCTTCGGGGAATAGGTTGAGGCTCCTCATTTGGTTGATGTTGTTGCACATTGTCACCGTTTGCAGTCCTTGAGTCTTCACCGTCCTCAAGCTCCATGTACTCATCACCTGTTTCTTTTGTTTGTTTTCTTTCCAAGTAATCTTTGTACATATTTTGTTCATTAAAAATTACATCCCTACTCCTTAAGATTTTACCATCTTCAGGATTCCATAGGCGATACCCAAAGTCTCCTTCTCCATAGCCAATGAAGAAACACTTTTTTGGACTTTGCATCTAACTTTGATCTTAGGCTTCTATCTATGTGCATGAAAGCCTCACACCCAAACACTTTGAGAAATGCATAATTCATTGGTTTACCTGTCCATGCCTCTTCTGGAACTCCCCCATCCAATGCCGTTGAGGGTGAGCGATTGATTAAGTACACAGACGTACTTACAGCTTCCGCCCAAAGTTCAAGCGGTAGGCCTGCATGTAGCCTCATGCTTCGTGCTCGTTCCATAATTGTCCTGTTCATCCTTTCCGAAATCCCATTTTGTTGAGGTGTCCTTGGGGTTGTCCTTTGCCTCCAAATTCCATTGCTAGCACAAAAGCTTTCAAAAGCTTGGCTGCAATATTCACCTCCATTGTCGGATCTGAGGCATTTAACCTTGGTACCTGTTTCATTCTCCACAAAGGCTTTCCACCTTTGAAATATGGAAAATACATCGGATTTATTCTTCATGACATAAACCCATGTTTTTCTAGTCGCATCGTCTATGAATGTTACATAGTACAATGAGCCACCAAGTGATGGTGTACTTGCAGGACCCCAAACATCAGAATGAACCAACTCAAGTTTTTTATTTTTTCTTTCATTTCCTGATTTTTGAAATTTTACCCTCTTTTGTTTACCATAAACACAATCTTCACAGAACTCTAAGTCCACTTCTTTCAAACCTGGTAGAAGCTTCTTTGTTTGAAGGATTTGCATTCCTTTGGCACTCATATGCCCAAGTCGGTAGTGCCACACCGCACTGTCAACTTCTGTAGTTGCTGCACAAGCTGAAGGTTGCGTGCTAACAACACACAAGTAAAGTGTACTGACTTTTTCACCCTTGGCAACCACCAAAGATCCCTTTGAGATCTTCCACCGTTTGTTTCCGAATGCAATGTTGTGACCTTCATCGTCCAATTGTCCTGTAGAGATCAAATTTTTGCGAAGAGAAGGAACATGCCTAACATCTTTAAGCTTCCATTCATTTCCGTTAGCAGTTTTGATAGAAACTGTACCTTTGCCGACAATCTCACAAGCTTCATCATCTCCCAAGTATACATACCCAAAATTACCTTTGGTGTAGTCTTGGAAATGTTGCTTGTGTGGTGTCGCATGGAATGAAGCCCCGGAATCTACTATCCAGGAATTAGACACATTGTCTAATGAGAGAATTAGAGCATCTTGCTCTACTTTACCTGCCACATTGGCCTCCGATGTTGGCTTGTTGTCTTGAGACTCTGTCTCCTTCTTCTTCTTGGACCAGCAATCCTTCTTGACGTGGCCCTTCTTGCCGCAGTTCCAACATTCAAGAACTGACTTTGTTCGTGATTTGCTCCGTCTTGAGCGATCACGACCCTTTTGGTTTTTGAACCTCTCCTTAGGCCTTCCTCTTGCTTCCACTGATAGTGCAGCACTTGATGATTTTCCTGTGCTTCTCCTTCGCATTTCCTCGCTTAGAAGAACACCCACAACATCATCAAACTTAAGAGTATTTGTGCCAGAGATAGAATTACTTACAGCCATCACAAGGCTGTCCCAACTATCCGGTAGAGATGATAGTATAAGGAGAGCTCGCACTTCGTCATCGAAATTGATTTTCACTGATCGAAGTTGACTTATGTTTGTGTTAAAGTCATTTAGGTGTTCTGCAACTGAACCATTCTCTGCCATCTTTAGATTGAACAAGCGCTTCATAAGAAATACCTTATTGGATGCCGATGGTTTCTCGTAGAAGTCGTCAAGTGACTTCATCAAGTCCTCCGTGGTCTTCATCTCCGAAACATTGAAGGCCACCGTTGACGCCAAGCTTAACCGGATTGTTCCCAGTGCCTTTCGATCAAGGACAATCCATGCTTCATCTGCCATTGTTGCGGGCTTCTTCGCAAGACCGCCTAGTGGCAAATAGAGGTCCTTCTGGTAGAGATAGTCTTCAATCTGCATCTTCCAATGTTGGTAGTTTTTGCCGTTGAACTTCTCAATCTTGAGCTTCCCCTCCTCCGCCATAACTCCCACTCAATTCAAGGAATCCTTTCCTTGAGATAATTTAGCTACGAGCAAACCTTGCTCTGATACCAGTTGTTAGGAAATAAGACGTAGCTAAATAGATAATTGAGTAGATTACTTAATGGAGAGAGACAAATTTATATACACGAGATTATAGTGTAGAGAGAGAGAGAGAGAGAGTACACACGATATACGTGGTTCACCCAATGTGGGCTACGTCCACGGGAAAGCAGCCACTCAATGGCTTTGGTACTTCAAAACAAGAAGTAGTTTACAAAGGGATTATACCCTTAATGGAGCTCCCGCCTTGCTTCACTCTCACCACCTCACAGTCACCTTGTTGCATCAACTTCACACTATGAAATGTGTGTAGAAATGGCCTCCTTTTATAGGCCAAAAGGGCTGCCCTCTCTTATGAGAGACAGCCATGTGTAGCCGCCCTTGTGCGAATAAGTCCAAATCGGACCCTCCAATCCGCCCATGTGTGGCCGCCCTTGAGAAGACAAGTCCGCTTTTGAATTCGGCCACCGGCCATTGAATTCGGCCACCGGCCACCGGCCATTGACTTTCGACCACCGGCCACCGGCCATTGACTTCCGACCACCGGCCATTGGCCATTGACTACCGGCCACCGGCCAACCGACCGGTTGTTTTCCGACCACTTTCCGACCGCCGTCCGGCCATAATATTCCGGCGAAAAAAAGTCTCGGGGGCCTCCGCCCCCGAGGCCTTTAAAGTTGCCCCTGATTCTTGTCCGTGAAAATTTTGGTTTCCGGTGAGTGATTTTCCTTCACGCACGATGGCTTCTCCTCATAATGGGGGCCTTACAAATGTGCGCTTTTACCGCAGAAAATTACAAGGGTAAATCAGGCTCCATACTTAACAGAAAGAAACGTATCCGTCAAACTCGGTAGGAATACAAATGCAAGCTTCTAATTTCATACATTTTTTGTAGGTTGCTGTAATATTATTTCAATATGTAAGAACTTGGCTCGGACGATGATGGGAATTGAGTCCAATGCTGAAACGATCGGACATACTCTGCTGCAGCATATCATCAAACCAAAGGAGTTGGTGGAGCTATTGGATGAGCCATCCAATGCTGGCATCGCTAAAGTTTTGCACCACAAGTATTTCAGTGAGTTGAAGAACATTGTTTCACCTCAGGAGATGATGGAGGTGTGTGACAGCGCAGGAATAAGTTTCAAGGCCTACGGAGCTTTGTATAGGCTTGTCACACTAGGTCACAGAGAAAAAGGTTTGTTTAGGTTGCTTCCAACGCCTTACAGTGTTACCGTCGCAAAAAGGTGCGCCAATAATGATCTTGCAAGCTTGTTGGGTGGATTTCAATATGTGGAGGATGTCCTGCCACTAGAAGAGAACAAATATTTTTGTTACAACGAGTTCAATAATGTCTATGTAGACTTGTTGAAGCTCCAGGAGTCAATGATCAGATTTTATGGGTTGACACAGGGAAGAGTGTGATGGCAAAGTTATATTTGTCATGAAACTTGATGAGTGCCAGATTGTCAAAGGTCAACGGCTCAAAAGGGTAAGCGTTATGCTTATGAACAGAGCCTTGGCGGGCATTGATGTTGAGCTAAATGCCAGCGAGAAGGGAAACACCTGTTTAGGTGTTCAATCCAAGAAGAACATTTGGTGGTTGGCAGCTTTTCATCTCCCACATGAGAAACATGAGTCTCTCAAATGGTATTTTAATCACACCCCAATTGTTGATGTCATTCGAAAACAACAAGAAGGAAAATGATTGCAGGTTTCAGGTCTGGGTACGTTCCAAGTGGAGTGACATTTGGTAGGAGACTTGAAAACTCTCAAATGTATGTTAGGATGCAAGCAAGGTGCAATGACCCTCTTTCCATGCATTTATTGCTGCCACAGTAAAGTCTCATTAGGAACTGAGGGCTAGGGTAAGGGTAAGGGTGGCAAAGCTACAGTCAACTCTGTGAAAGGTAAGGGTAAGGGTAAGGGTGGAAAAGCTGCGGTCAATTCTGCGAAAGGTGTGACCACTACACAAATAGTGGGTAAAGCACTCCAACAATGGTTTCAAGGTATCCTCAGTTGTAACCAGGGTGTACCCCCTAATCTAGACATGGATGATCCAAATTGGGATCCTATTCTACCGATTCCTCTAATAAATGTGCACTCTTCATGCCCGTCTACAAATTCTTGACTAGTTGTTGATGCTCCATATTAACTATGCTTGGAATATGGAGCCTGCAGAAAGAAGGGAAGAGTGTATCAGAGAACTTGAATCTATTCTATCAAGCGTTGGCCTTCATGGCGGTGCAGTAGAGCTATCAAAGGATAGGAAGGCATCTGGAAGTACACATGATCGTCCTAATAAAATATGTATGGGTGGTAGTAAAGCTAGGCATATGCTTTCAGACTATTCTAACTCTCAAAGTCCCAATGAGTTTCAATTGTGGAAAAAGGTGTGTGACATTACCACCTACAGAGGTAACGAAGCAGCCCTAGGAATTAAGCGTGCTCGTGTGTGGCAGTCTGTAGATGATATTTTTCGTTTGCTCGAAAATGCAAATCTAACTTCTGCTGAGATATCCACTTTAAAGTTTGTAATCAATAGTTTCACAACGCAAATGGTGGATGCCTGGGGGGAGACACACATAACACATTACATGGTGGGTTGAACACTTTGTCTTTGATTTTAAAAAAACATCAGTGTTTGAACTAAAGGTTTATATTTTTGCAGCATATTCTTTTTGCTCATAGCTCATTTTTTCTCGACACATTCTGCTCATTGGGCATCTGGAGTAGCCAAGAAATGGAGCGCACACACTATCAAGAAAAAGCAGTGTATTTTAAAAATACAAGGCATGGAGGTGGGAGGAAAAAGAGAAATGCCCTGCACGAAATGTTCAATTGGTTCTACAAAGTTTTAGCGGGAAGAGAAAGGAAGAAGATTAGAGTGCAAAGAAGCTTGAAATGCAGAATAGAGAAAGTGGTTAGCGTGAGGAGATCGCAATCATATCATGCTTCTAGTGCAAAAGATCGATTTTGACGGTGGGCGGCGATAAGGCGACGAAATGGCAGACGTTGGGTGGAAAATCAATAAATTTTTGACACTAACCATTCCCATATGAAGCTTAATTGTAATGCCACGTGATTTTTTGATGCCCAATCAGTGGTTTCATGTAATAAATTTCGACAATTTTTGAGTTATTTTGGATTTTTAATGGTATTATTGAGTTTTAAAGTTTTTTTTTTTTAAAATAGTACTATATAAGTCAAAACTCACAACTTGAAGTTCATTTCTTGTTTGCACATTCTAGAAGATCCACTCGAGCACAAACTCACGCACTCACATCTTGCACCACATGGACGATTCACACGAGCAGGCTGGCACTACGCACAATACCACCACAACCACTCACACTGCGAAAAATCCGCAACCAAAAATCCATGCAAAATCCACGGCTTCAAATCTACATCCTCGACCACAAGTGGACAACCCAGTGCCCCAGCCTGCTCCAAACACCCAAGAGCCTCCCCAACCATCAAATCCAGATGATCAAAGCAACATGCGACACATATTTGGAGGTCTTGATGATTTAACCCATGCCACTTGCACACCTCTTCCAGATCCCCCACCGATTTCACCTATTCGCAGAGGAACACAAGAAATAGAACAGGTATATCTAGGTCCGCTTCAAAATCCACCGCCATCGCCTCCTGCCACAACCACTTGTGCTCAGGCCTCCCCACATACTACGCCGTGAAATTTTCCACCGCGAATCAAAGAGAGAGTAATCAAGGTAATACCAGGCGATCCGGTATCGAAAGAAAAAGAGGCCAAGAGGAGGAAAAGACAAAGGGAGAGGGAAAAGAAAGAGGCAGCTGAAAAGAAAGCCCTGGCAGCACAAGAAGAACAGAGAAGACAGAGAGGGCAAGAGGAAAGGCAGAGAGCTGAGGCCGAGAGAGCTCATTTGGCCAACTTACAAGCACGAGCAGAGGCAGATAAGAAGACGTCAGAAGATAGAGCTCAAGCCACCCAACAAGCAAAGGCTGGGAGCTCAAAGCCTTCAAAAATCCCTCAGAGAGCCAAGCAATGTGCAAAAAGAAAAAGGGACAAGGTGACACCAGAAGAGCGGCAAACCCAAGAGGAGAGGAGAAAATACAAAGATGATCCTCCTCAATGGGCTAGGCAGGCGGCTCCTCCACCACCACCAACAACACAGAAAAAGCGGAGATGTAGGCCAAGCACAGTGGCTCTACATGAGATCAGGAAATACCAAAAGAGCACTGAGCCAATCATACCCAAAGCGGCCTTCTCTCAGGTGGTGAGAGAGATGATAGATGAATACAGTGATTCCGTTACAAGAATACAACGTGCAGCTTTACTGGCCTTAGACGATGCCGCTGAAGACATTTTGGTGCATCTTTTTCAAGATGGCGTCTCCTATATGGCGCATGCAAAGCGTGTAACTTTAAAAAATATGGATTTAGCCTTAGCACTAAATTTAAGAAATGAAGGATGCCTTCATAAGATTTAGTTTATCCCATATATTCTCTCTTCATGAGATTTGTAATCTTTCTCTATAATATCAACTGGCGAATTTCTACCATTCCGAGCAATTGTTCAATTTTAATTTGTACATTGTTTTTTATATGTATTTGAATTGTTGGATATGTTTAATTAAAGTTAACAACCTGTAAAGAATGAGGATGCAAGAGAGCTACACAAGACAAGCACAAAGCACACAGAGATGGAAAGCTTCTTCTTCTTCTTCACAGAAAAGAGAGTACAAAATGACTAAATGCTAAACCTGAAAAGTAGCACATATGTACATGCGGTCACTAAGTGTGAACTCGCTAGAAGCGTACTAGGCTGGCACTTTAAGTGTAGTCCAGTTGTAGAATCACTGGCAGAGATCCTCCGTGTCAGTCACCTAACGCGCAAGTGAGTAAATGCCGTAAGCAGCCAAGACCTGTAGTGGATGCCAGCTCAAGGTGTAGAGCTCGACATCTCAACACTCCCCCTCGAGCTCTGCATGTCGCAGAGTCCAAGCATAGTCCGGAAACGTCGAAGCTTCTCAGCTCCGAGGGCCTTGGTAAAGATATCCGCTATCTGCTCCTCTGTGCTAACGTAGACCAAGTCGATGTCGCCCGCCAACACTCGCTCTCGAACGTAGTGGTAATGGACCTCTATGTGTTTGGTCCTGGCATGGAACACTGGGTTCCTAGCCAACTGCATGCTGCTGAGATTGTCACAATGGATGACAATCTGCTGGTCCACCTGCACTCCCAAGTCCTCAAGTAATATGCGTAGCCAAGCTTCCTCGCACGCCGCAACTGCTGCACCTCTGTACTCGGCCTCTGTGCTCGATAAAGCAACTGTAGGCTGCTTTTTGCTGCTCCAAGTAACAGCAGCACTCCCAAAAGAGAACATGAAGCCACTCGTAGATCTCCTATCAACAATGCTACATGCCCAATCTGCATCTGTATACCCATACAATGCTAATGGAGCATCTGCTGCATAGAACAAAGCGTAGTCAAGAGTTCGTTGCACATACCGAAGTGTGCATCATACTCCATCCAAATGTGGCTTCCTTGGAAGCTGCATAAACTGACTCTCCAAGCCTACTGTGTAGCTCAAGTCTGGCCTCGTGATAGTCAAGTAGATTAGACTACCCACAATCTTCCTGTACATCTTGACATCCTCAACAACATCACCCTTCTCTGCACTCAGCTTTGCATTCACATCCAAGGGAATAGAAATTGGCTTACAATCAGCCATACCATACTTTGACAACATGTCCAAAGCATATTGTCTCTATGACAGCCATACACCCTCTGGAGTCCTGATCACCTCAATGCCAAGAAAGTAGCGTAACTCACCCAAATCTTTCATTTCAAACTCCTGTTTGAGAAGACCCTTCACATGGTCAATCTCCATAGCATTGTCACCCACAATAATAAGGTCATCTACATATATGGTAATGACCACAATCCTCACATCACTCTTACGTACATAGAGTGAATGATCAGCATGAGCTCTCCTAAAACCAATACTGACAAGATACTTGGCAATCCTGTCATACCATGCTCTAGAGCCCTGCTTCAAACCATACAAAGCTTTGAGAAGTCTGCATACATAATCTGGGTAACCTGGATCGACATAACCAGGTGGATGATCCATATACACTTCCTCTTGCAACTCACCATTCAAGAAGGCATTCTTTACATCCATTTGATGCATAATCCATCCTCTAGATGCAGCCACTGCTATGACAGCTCTCACAGTTGTCATCTTTGCCACTGGAGCAAAGGTCTCCTCATAGTCTATGCCATACGTCTGTGCATAACCCTTTGCGACCAGCCTTGCCTTGTGACGCTCAATGTTACCATCAGCCTTATGCTTGGTTTTATACACCCATTTACAGCCAATAGCTTTCTTGCCGCTTGGCAATGGCACCAACTCCCATGTGTCGTTTGCTTCCAATGCAGCCATCTCTTCATTCATTGCATCATCCCAATGCACATTTCCAACTGCATCCTCAAAACATGTGGGCTCCACATCCTGTATCACCTTAGCCATGTAGGCTTGGTGATGAGCTAGATACCCATCATAAGTCAATTTCTGAACTGGATTTCTGACTCTATTAGATCTGTGCGGTCCTGGGTCACTCCTTTTTCCTCTAACATCTTCTTGTACTTTCCTTACACCAGGTGTCCTGACAGCCGGAATTCCAAATTCCTCATCAAGACTTTGTTCTGAACCATCTGAATCCATGTCTACATGTGAAAAACCTGATGATGCATCAGCCATAAAGGGAGGTTCATCAACCTTTTCCTTTCCTTTTCGTGATACATTCCCTGTACCTACTGGTGGAGTAACCTGCGTACGTAGTCTACCATTCCATGGCTTCTCAATAGAGCCACGAGAAGAGGACTCTTGTGGTCCACTCAAAACCTGTGACTGTGGCCTCACATTTTGTACAACCACATCATCTTTTACATCAGCCCCAATAGTGCCATGTGCATTACTGTACCATCTGCTCATCTCATCAAAGACTACATCTCTGCTCACTCGTAATTCTCGTGTAGTAGGATTGTAGCACATGTACCCCTTTTGTTCAAGGGAATATCCCACAAGAATACATTTCTCTGCTTTAGGATCCAATTTCCTACGCAACTCATCTGGTACGTGCACGTAAGCTATGCAGCCAAACACTTTCAAGTATGCCAAATCAAGCTTTGTACCTGTAAACTTTTCCTCAGGTGTTACATCATGCACCGCAGCTGTAGGTGTCCTGTTCATAATGTACACAGCTGTATTTACAGCTTCAGCCCAGAAATGATGAGGCATGTTCTTATCATTCATCGATGCACGTGCAACCTCTGCAATGTGCCTGTTTTTCCTTTCTGCGACCCCATTCTATTGTGGAGTATATCTGCATGTAAACTGCCTGCGTATACCATGCATTCGCAGAAAATCTGAAAAATCATTGGAGAAGTACTCTCCCCCTCCATCTGACCTCAATGTCTTGATTTCCATATCTATTTCCTTCTCAATCATGACTTTGAAGTCTTGAAAGTGACCAAACACTTCACTTTTGTTACGCATGAAGTAGACCCATACTTTCCTTGTATGGTCATCAATGAAAGAGACATAATACCTACAACCATGTATACTTGCAGTATCGGTTGGACCCCAAACATCTGTGTGCACCACCTCAAGTGGCTTTTTACATACATTGCGCTCATGTGGAAATGAGCCCTTTGACTGTTTTCCAAACTGGCATGCTGCACACACTTTATGCATACCATCCACTTTGAATTTGGGCAAACCTTTTACAATCTGTTTTGATTGCATGCTGCGCAATCTCTACTCATTGACATGGCCAATGCATTTGTGCCAAATGTCAACATCAGCCACAACACCTATACCCTGTGCAAATAATGCAGCTTTTACCTCAGGCATGTCTACATTCAGCGTAAACATTTTGCCCACACATTTGCCCTCTATGATCAGCTTACAGCCATTCTGGAAATCTTCTACATAACAGCCATTGGATTGAAACGAACCTGCAAACCCTGCTCAACCATTTGTCCAATAGAAACAAGATTCTTCATAATGTTTGGGACATGAAGTACATCTGCTAAGTACTTTGATTTCCCACTCTTCGTATTTAGAGGTATGTCCCCTACATGAGCAATTGGGTGAGTTGTGTCATCTCCTGTTTGCACATAGCCTGACACATCTGGTTTACGCATATCTCTAAACCACTCTCCACGAGACGTCATGTGATTAGAGGCACCTGAATCCACATACCAAACATCATCTTGGGTGGAATTCTCTGCAGTCATTGTATTCATTACATGCTGCATATCAAACATGTGCTCGTTTCTGTTGTCATCTGCATCTCTGCTAGTAGACGCATAGTTTCCATGTTCTCTCTTTCCACTTGCTTTTCCCTTTGGACAGTCACGTGACATGTGACCTCTTTCACCACAAGTCCAACATTCTCTGCTATCTGTAGTATGTTGTTGCCTGCTTGATCCTGCACCACGACCTCTTTGACTCCCCCTGCCTTGAGACTGGTTTCCCCTGCCACCTGTATTGTTTTGATTTGATTGAACTTCTTGAAATTGGCTCCTGCAACCTCTTGGGCCTCGACCACGACCTCTACCTCTACCTCTGTTGGAGTTAGAATAGAAGGCGTGTTCAGAATTATTTCTGCCATGAGAAGAAGATGTGTCAAGGTTCTTCTCCTCAAGAATAAGCATAGAAATCAAATCTTGGAACACGGGGATGTCGTCTCTTGTATTCATGGAAGACCTGAAATGTACATACTCATCTCCTAGACCATCCAAGCATGCACGGACAATGTCATCATCTTCCACTGAGACTTTAATAGATCCAAGAGCCTCAATGATACTCTTGATCTTCAAAGCATAATCATTGATGGAGAGGTTGTTCCTCTTAACCTGATTTAGCTCCGACTTTAGTTGAAGCTTCCTGGCCTTGGTGTTCACCTCGAACACTCTGCCTAAGTTTTTCCATGCAATGGCAGGGGTTTCAGCATCCTGTAGATAGCCCATCATGCCATATGTGATTCTCATAGACAGCCAATACATCACTTTGCTCTGGCCTTGTTGCCAGTCCCTCAAAGCTTTCCTTTGTTCTGCTGTAGCATTTGCCTCGGGAATCTCTGGTTCCTTTTCATTGTCTCCTTCTACATAGTCCCAATAACCTTTTCCTTTTAGGAAATTTGTTATTCTGAACTTCCATGCAGGGTAGTTATTTTTCTCAAGCTTCTCAGTGACAATCTGACTGAAACCGTCAGACATCTTGAAGCACTAAGACAAAATAGCTGCAATCTGTAAAAACCTGCAAATCTGTTGAACCTGCTATCGTGGTACCTGTAACGCTTCCTACACTCAACGAGTGTCCACAATCAAGCGTACATACAACCACTGTACTTGTACAGTAAATCTCTGTGTACTGCACTTTGGAAACCTGTTCAGAAACTTGTTCGCATCTGGTCGTGGATTGCGAACAAAGGGATTGTGATGCTCTTTCTCTCTTAGCCTCTCTTGCCTGCACCAGGCTCTGATACCATGTAAAGAATGAGGATGCAAGAGAGCTACACAAGACAAGCACAAAGCACACAGAGATGGAAAGCTTCTTCTTCTTCTTCACAGAAAAGAGAGTACAAAATGACTAAATGATAAACCTGAAAAGTAGCACATATGTACATGCGGTCACTAAGTGTGAACTCGTTAGAAGCGTACTAGGCTGGCACTATAAGTGTAGTCGAGCTGTAGAATCACTGGCAGAGATCCTCCGTGTCAGTCACCTAATGCGCCAGTGAGTAAATGCCGTAAGCGGCCAAGACCCGTAGTGGATGCCAGCTCAAGGTGTAGAGCTCGACATCTCAACACAACCATGGCTCCATTTTCGTCCCTCGAGGCACACACGTGCACAGAACCTCGAACATGCAGGCATCGGGCGACCGGGAGAAGCGTCTCGGAGATAATTTTGTGAAATGGGGCGACGGGGGGGGCGTACGGGCTCAATAAGGGCATGTGACGCATCGACGGCGGCGGGCGGGGTCGAAGGGTGCAAAAAAAGCCCCTGTGCGCCACGACGTGCAGGGTGCAATTCCAGCACTGGCAGAATTTCTCCCTACACGCCGTGGCACACAGGGGCTTTTTTGCACCCTCCGACCCCGCTCGGTGCCACCGATGCATCACATGCCCTTCTTGAGCCCGTACCCCCCCCCCCCCCCCCCGTCACCCCGTTTCGCAAAATTATCTCTGAGACGCTCCTCCCGGCCGCCCGATGCCTGCATGTTCGAGTATCTGTGCACGTGTGTGCCTCGGCGGGCGAAAATGGAAATTATTGGACAATATGAATAAAAAAACAAGTACTGAATGGTAACAAAAATCATTGACAAAAACATTTATTCTTTATTGATTCGAATATTACATCATGGTCGATTGGTGTTTCTACGAATTACATCTTTGGGTAATGGGCGAATGGCTGACTTGACACCAAGGGATTTTACAATTTCCTCCGGGTTTGTCAACCCTTGACCTATGCTCAAGGCGCAGTGGGAGAGGACCGAGCCTGGGTGTTTTCCTGTTAAGGCATACAATGCTGCCTCTCAATCCACCAATATACATTTATGATCATTTAAAGTGAGAGAATCTTCAGCGAGTATGCCACTTAATGCTTTACACTTTAGCAGCTCTACAGAACCATTTTTGGAGAACTCTATGTGAGCAACTCTAAGAATCGATGGCCCCAGATGGCTCAGGTAGTGCCAAAGAGAACTATCTCTACCCGTGGAGACATTGTGCGAGCCTTCAGTACGCATTAATGCAAACTTATCAACATGATAAGCCATCTGCAAAGCATTTTAATTGATATTAACACCTGTAGTAAGGAATACTAGAAATTCTACCAGGCTTAGATTTATTTGCCTCAGTTTCTTCATCCCTCTCTTCAAGATTTTTCTTTGTAAGATCGATGCTAGATCGATCATCTCTACCAACTGCAATCAGTGGTTTGTGTGGATGAAATGCGCTCTCTTGTACGCTTTCATAGAAAGAGGCACATGATTTTATTTCTACTAGTGTACTTGCTACTGCTTGCACCAACTGTTGTTCATTTTCACTAGAGAGGAAGGAGAGGCTTGCTGAGAGATCTTGGTCTTTGAAATCAATTTGAAAATTGACTTTCTCTTCCTTCCCACTGGGATCCTTCATGCCCGCATAGATAGCAAGCACTGCAAGTGACTCATCTTCTCTGAGTCCTGACGTTTTGGCAATGTCGTCAACGAACAGAAACTGACGATCATCCACTACCACTAGATGCAAAGTGAGAATTTGGAGGTCCGGGATCTCTTCCAACACCTCATCTCCCTCTATCATTTGATCTTCCTCCTCAGTGGTGCTGGGATCTTGCATGAGTACGAGTGCCATAGATGCTTCGGCCTGCTCATCTATCTCTTCGATAACTTCATTTGATTCCTCCACAATGGTCACAAGAGGTCTTTGATTGACCTTTTCCTTTGATTTTCCCTTGTCCATGCCCTCAAGCACAAGTAATGCTAGAACCATGTCCCATGAAATAAATTAGGTGCCTATGCACCCCATGCCCAAATCCATGAGATCATCCTCATCCTCTGTCTTGAAGTCCCATTCTGTGAGGCCTTTAATAAACCTCAACAAGCGAAACCAAAAGTTTTTGTCAGCCGCATAGAGATGCTTCAAGAAATCCATTGGCAACCACGCCGTGTTGGATTCCTCAAAGATTATGGCATATTCCTCCATGTGTTGCGCCATGTAGTCAAGAAATCTTCTGAATGCCTCTGCATGAAGGTTGGCAGTGGCCTGCATGTCATTGTCACGTAGATACGTCAGCTTGTGCAATCGAATGCATCTTACCACAACTTGGAGAGAACAATATGGATTTTTCAATTTGTTACTCCAGTAGACAACTCAACTGTGCGGAAAAAATTACACAAAATTACATGACCATAGAAAGAGAGGAATTGGGAATGATCTATGCCATCAATTATTTGTGAATCACAAAGCACTATTGTACTTAGTGAAAAAACCATGCAATACTTGCCATATAGTTCGATGGTTCATTATATTTCTATAGTTTGATTTCATAGTAATAGTCAAAAAAGGGACTACTCATTAGAGGCCGGACCATTTATCTTGATTGATCCTTCCTTTGGGAAGCACCTCTCGATAGTGCTAGAAATTGCAACCCTTCCCGCCCTTCCTTAGGGGTCTAGCCCTACAAAGGTCCCTTCCCATTGGATAGGTACAATAAAAATAGGACTTCACTATGAAGGGAAAATCTTGATATTGCCCTACTAAGATAAATATGTATGCAACATTATGTAGACTATTATGTGTACTCCATAATCGTGTCTACTTTGGTATAAAAAGTTTCAAAAGAAAAAGCATTAAAAATTAAAAGTCCATGTGCGTTAAAAATGTCTTTCCTTATATTTCTATGAAGAATGTAATCTAAAACTTTAACTTGAATAAAAAAATAATGACAAGTTGTGTGAGGTCCTTCTAGTCAGTGCGGTTTGCACACGAGCTCTTGTACCCTGGTCCTTGCTTTTTGAGTGCTTCACAAATGGGGGCATTCTTTTTTTGTTACAAAATAGGACATAACTAAGTAGATAATTTACTTGATGGAGAGAGATAATTTTCACACATGAGAGATTACAGAGTAGAGAGAGAGAGAGAGAGCACATGATATACGTGGTTCACCCAATGTGGGCTACGTCCACGGGAGAGCAGCCACTCAATGGCTTTAGTACTTCAAAACAAGAAGTAGATTACAAAGGGATTATACCCTTTTGGAGCTTCGTACTTGCTTCACTCGTACCACCTCACATCAACTTCACAATGCACCACAATGCTTCACAATCCATTTTTGCGTGTAGAAGAGGCCTCCTTTTATAGGCCAAAAGGGTTGCCCTCTCTCATGAGAGGCAGTCGTGTGTAGCCACCCTTGTGTTGACAAGTCTGACTTGGACTTTCCAATGCGCCCATGTGTGGCCGCCCTTAAGAAGACAAGTCCATCTTGAAATTGGCCACCGCCCATTGAATTCGGCCACCGCTCACCGGCCATTGACTTTCGTCCACCGGCCACCGGCCAACCAATTGACGTTTTTTGACCACTTTTCTGGATGCCATCCGGCCATGATATTCCAGTGAAAAGGAATATTCTAACGAGTGATTTTTTCATCACGCACAATGGATTGTCCTCATAACGGGGGCCTTACAAACGTGCGTTTTTTATACAAAAAATTACAAGAGGTAAGTCAGGCTCCATACTTAACATTTTTATCATGTGCATCAGGGTTAGGCTGATCAATTCTAATAAGCAGCATGTAAATGGTGCATCTAGAATAGTAGCAAGGTCTTTTGCGCATAAATATACCTAGTAAAACCCAAGCACACAAACAAATCTGCCAATAAATCATGAGCACCCAAACAAGATATCAATTTTGAAGCTTGGAGTAATGAGATTTAGATTTGAAATTCACTCACTCTTATATTTAAGTAAGCAATTTGTCCTTTTTCCAAAGTCACAAGCATTATGAATTATATTGGAGAGCCCAATTTACCTTTTTTAAGCAATAATTTTGTCTTGTTTTGTAATCATGCCATTCTAATCTTCATTATAAGCTTCAATCTACGTTAAAATACTGGCAAGTTTGTGGATGGAGATATAACAAACCTTAATTGCTTTGTCATTTTGTGTATAATATGTCAATAAATCCACTATTGTCCCAAACGTTACCATCTACATCCCCCATATGCAATATTGTGTCAAAACTTTGTTGTGAGTGAAGGGTTCATACTTTCTTGCATTGCATGATGAATAAAAAATCCTATAATACCCCTTCCTTGAAGAAGGGAAGCTAAGAAAATTTCCCTTCCCTAGGAAGGATAGGGGCACCCTTCAATTTTCGGGCCTGCCTCTCGAAGTTGAGGATGACCTGGTAGACTCATATCATCTCAATTTATAAACGGTACGAAGGTGGATGAAACATGTAATACCATTTCTCATCATTGGTTCTCTACAAATTGAAACACAGCCACCACTAGTCAGTAAGCAAACACGCTCGCTTATGCTAATAGAAGATCAGCTATATAAGCAAGGAAAGGATGGATTACTTAATTAGGCTATGTATAGAGCTTTCAGAGAAGGATTTGTACTTAGGAAAAGCACACATACAAACAAAGGAAATTCATATTGCAAAAGCATAGAAATTACATATATTGATGTGACTTAGGGTGTATTGGTCTCATATGTAGCGAAGTATCCATGACTATGTTAGTTCATGTGCTACTTGTATAATTCAGAAGCCAATAATTAAAAAATGCTATAGTGTTTGGAGTAATAGAAGCACCCCAAGTGAGGTAAGTACATTGTTGATTACCTAGAAAAAGGAGTCTTGCCAGTAGATATGAGCAGGTCCAAACTTCATTCAATCCAGAGAGAAGCGGAAAAATGCGTTATCATTTAAAATCACCTTTATTAGAGGGGGATCAATGACAACTTGTGAATCTGTGCCACAAAAAATGAATACATTCCAATACTTGAGCAAGCACATGCTAGGGTAGTAGGAGGTCACTTTTTGGTAGACAGAACAACAAAAGCAATACTTCTTGTAGGGATCTGGTGGCCAAAATGATGTGATGATTTCCAATATACAAAAGTACCTATGTGATGCAATGAAATGCCATTAAGACCAATGATGGGTGTAAGGGCTTTTGCCAAATAGGAAATAGACTTTGTTGGACCTATCTCGCCACCAACCTATCAAACGTATGCTCAATACATCATAGTAGTCGTAGATTATTTGACCAAATGGGTAGAGGCCAAAGCAACGCAAAATATTGATGCCAAAATGACAAAGCAATTCTTATTTAATAATATTTTCACTCGATATGGGCTTTCAATAGAGATAGTGAGTGATCAAGGGACTCTTTTCATAGATGATATGGTCGACTATCTATTGCAAGAATTTATGGTGGTTCATTCAAAGTCAGCATCATATCAACCTCAAGAAAATGGGCAAGCTGAGAGCACTAAAAAATTTATATGCATTGTGCTCACAAAAATTATAAACAAATCAAGAGTTGATTTGGACCAGAAATTACACTCGACTGTATGGGCATATAGAGTAGCATACAAAACGACATTGGATATGACACCCTTCAATTTGTTTTGGGATCAATTCCATATTGTCCTTAAAATTCTTGATTCCCACTTCATTTGAGGTATGTCTAAAGGTTGTAGCTTTCCTGGCATCATTACTCGTTCAACCTTGTTTCTTTGACAAGAAAGACATTGTCTAATGTAATGAAGTACATCACCTTTCAATCCAGTCTAGAAGTAGCTTTTTCTTAAGGATCGAAGAGTTTTTGCATATTCAGGGTGTCCTCCTACTGGGGTTTCATGTCCTTCATGAAGAATTAATTTCTTCGGTGTGGCATCCTTAGGAATGTAAAGTCGATGCTTACATTATAGAAGTCCAACCTCTATGGAATGGTCCTTAACTAGTGCTCTTTCCTTTTTTGTTGCGTCCTCTTGGCCGAGGATTTGTAAAATTTGAAGATAAGCTTTATCTTCTTGTGAACATTCCCTCACCTTATCTAATATAGGATTGTCGGCCATGGAGATGGCCCTGATGAGGGCAGTAGCAACCACATTTCCCTTACCTAGTTTGTACTTTATTTGAAAGTTGTACTCCTACAAAAGCTCTATCCAATGTCTTTGCCTCATGTTGAGTGTTTGATTGGGGGTCAAATCATGTATTGGTGGTACCAAAAAGGGGTGTCTTGGACAGTCCTTTGGTAGCACTTTACACACCTCATCTTGATGTGTTACAAGTAATATTAACTAGCATGTTATATATCAATGGATAGATTTTTTCATGAAGAATCTAAAACTATAAAGTCCAAAAAATTTTGAATTCTTTTAAATAAAATATACCAGTCCCCACTTTTTTTAAAGGATACCACCCAAAAGTCAAAAAGTGGTACCACCAATACATACTTTTACCTTGGGAAAAGATCCATTTTAGACTTTGATGATCGGTGATTAGCTAAAATTGACGTCCAAAAAGATAATGTCTCCATAGTTTGAGAGCATGAATAATAGTCAAAAGTTCCAAGTTATGAATATTTTGTAACATCCTGTAATACCTACAAAGCCTTAATTTTCGCTGATAGTTTTGGGTTGTGGCCATTTTATTATGTCTTTAATCTTTGCACGATCCATTGAGATCCCTTTAGAAGATATGATAAATCCAAGATAACTGACTTTGAGGGTGCAATAAACACATTCGTTCATCTTTGCATATAGCTGATGTTGTCGAAGGAGACTCAATACTTTGCATACATGTGCCTCATGCTCCTTTGCATCTTTAGAATAGACCAATATATCATAAAAGAATACCATTACAAAATCATCCAATTATTTCCAAATATATATCGTGCATGAGCCAATTAACAATTTCCAGGGCATGACTATGAACTCATGGTGCCCGTATCGGAGTGTTGAATATAGTTTTGTAAATGTTTGCTTCCTTGATCCGTATTTGATGGTATCCTAATCTGAGATAAATTTCTGTAAACACTTCAGCTCCATGTAATCTATCCAATAGTTCATTGATGTGAGGGATAGGGTATTTGTTCTTCACAAATACCTGATTAACGCCTCGGTAATCTATGCAGAGTCATAAGGATCCATCCTTTTTTGTTAGAACAAAACAAGTACTCCCCATGGAGAAATACTTGGTCGGATGAACCTCTGCTCGATAAGCTGTTGAAGTTGTTTCTTAAGTTATATGGCATCAAGCAGGGACATTTTGTAGGGCCTTTTGGAAACGTGTTCACTACCTAGAAAGGTTTCTATTTCGTGATCTATAACCCTTGGGGGAGGCAAATTTGCAAGATCCTCTAAAAATACATCCGAAAGATCTCCGAAAATACATCTGAATTTTTTTGGGAATGGATAGTTACCTGACTAATCAGGTCTACCCATCCATGATCGACAACCTTAGTTGATCCCCACTTACCACCCCACACTCATACATGCTTCTTCGTTATTTACTACCACCTTCTTTCAACATTTAAAATAATAGTTCATTTTAAATTTTCGGCACAGTGATTCATTAAAACAAATATTGAAATCAATATTAGCATCTCTAATTAAACTTAAGACAAGATACGATCACTTAGAATATTCCATGAAAAACCTGACCCATACTCAACTTGTCTCAAGCACACCTATACATGGGTGAAAAACGGAACCCTTTCTTATTCATAGTCCGGGGTGGAAAAGCATCACCCAAAGTTCATGGTGCCCAAACGCCAAAACCAGTTGCCCATACAATCATTAGGGGAATTTTGAGGTCATTTTTGTGCCTTTTAGTGTGTAGGGAGAGAGTGGTCTCAACCAATGGTTGAAGAGCTTCCGTTACGGAACCTCTATTTTTGAAAACTCACAAAAAAAGCAAATATTCTATCTTTATCGCAACTTTGAGCTGGTAAATAGCAATGTAAACAAGTAAAAGTGCAAAGGCATTCAATAGCTGTCGCTTTTAGAAAGACGTACTTCTCATATTATATTGTTTTCATTTTGCACGTCGTCATCATAAAACAACGTTTGGATTCTATCTCATGATCTTTTCCAGATTTGAACCGTTTTTTGCACATTCTGCTTATTCTTCTCTTGAACTCAGGCTAAACTTCTCTGCTCATTTCTTTTTTCACCATGGAATCTTCATCACGATCAAAACGACCAAGAACTTCCATTGAAGCCATTGTCACTTACAACACGACTGATCAAAATGGAGAATGGATTCCAATAACTATACACAAAGGAACGTGGATACTGATGCAACAGAACAAGAGAATAAAGTCTTCCACCAAAAACTCTTTCTTGGCGGGATGGAAGGGTATTGTTAAAGATTTCATCTTTGGCGACAACAAAAAATCAATCAAAGAGGTGCTGGTGCAGCATGTGTACATGCATAAAGATCTGCATATTGACTCAGAGAGTTCTGCTTTGCCATTACATAGACCAAACTGTAAGTCTCTTAACTTAAATCCTTATTTGTAATGCATGTTCTATAAGGTTATTTGTTGTACAGATTTGTATCCTTCAAACATTATGGAATGGCAGCCAGTAGAATGTGTTATAAATATTCTGGATGTGTGTCATGGATCAATTGGTGAAGAAATATACAAGGGAAGGACTAAGGGTTCATTGGCAGAGAATGGAATATTCTTCTTTGACCATTATTATGTTCCACCTAGAAGGACTGGAGAACTTGGAGCCACAACCAAGCTAGACTTGCCTGATTTCAAAAGTGGATAATGGTCACTCCCTAGCTCAAATACAAGTGAGGGCTACAGGTGCAAACTGTTCTGTGAGATTCAAAAGTGTTTGAAAGCAAACATAGCAAGCAAACAGAGTAGAATTTCTATATTCATGCCCATTACAGTTTTTGTAGACTTCTTCTCTAATGCTGAAGTCAGAAAATCTAGAACAATGTTTTCAGTGAAGACTTTAGACTCAGCAAATGTACTTGAATTTGTGGATGAGGGTTGGAACACCAAAACAGTGAATGGAATCACTTGTAATGTGCAAGTTGGCTCAATTGCTTGCAAATACATGATAGGGACACAAAACTTCATTATGTCATTTTATTACAGAAGATGGCACTATGTTGGTGGTCAGCTAACTCCACTTGATCAAGACATGGAGGACTTCGTTGACAGCCCAATAGAAGACATTGATATATGGGTAAACAATAAGCATCTGTCAATTGTAAAGATAAGAGGCATGTGTAGCTTACATCAATTGAGATTGGACCTACAAAATGATGAAATTGAACTGCCCACAACATTCTTCTTTCAAATAAATGGTGGAAAGGTAGCTGTTATCCCTAAAAGTCTCTTGTTCTCTTATTGGTTCTTTATTTAACTTGGACTGTTTTTGTAGGTATCAAAAAGGAATGAAAAGAGGCTATAGTGCAAGGACATCTTGGATGGCATTGTACATTTGGTGCCTTAAACATCCTTCAAGGCAATTTTGTAACACATGACCTGCAAGGATCTTATTTTGTATCACATGACCTGCAAGGATCTTGTTTTGTATCACATGACCTGCAAGGATCTTATTGAAATAAAGATCTAAAAGGATCTTTATTTTGTTATTGAAATGCAACTTTTCCAAACATCAATGATTTTACTTCAATGATTTGATTTTGTAACAGAGTCTTAAAACAAGGTGATCAAAATGTATTCAATTTCAAATATTTGCAATTACATAGAATAGACAATTGGATACAAGTGGGCTATAGAATAGACAATTGGATACAAGTGGGAAGCTTGATACAAGTGGGCTACAATTAGAGTGGGCTACAAAAAGCTAGAATAGTTTTCTGCCAGGAGTTTTCCTGTCCCTAGGGGACTTCCTTAATGGGGTTGGTGCTTTTGCAGTGGGCTCTTTTGTCCTGGGAGATTTTCTTGTGGGCTCTTTGGCAGGAGGGCTTGAGGGCTGCTTCCTCTTTCTCTTATCATCCATCTCTTCACTTGCCTTTTCCTGCTCACCACTCTCTTCTTCCTCTTCACTTCCCTTTTCCTCTTCTAGTTTTGCTTTCCCCTTTGCCTTTTCTAGCTTTTCTTTCCCCTTCTCTTCAACATCATCATCTTTAAATACCTCTTGCAGTTGTCCATTTGCTTCAATCATATACTTGATAATCTTTGCTCTTGTCAACCATACATGGTTCTCACTATAGCACTCTCTGTTGATCTATACAAGGCAATAGAAAGCAAGTTTTAGGAACAATAAAATGAGAAAAAATACAGCTGGCAAATATGAAATATGCTATACTTCTATATTCTGATTGTCATTGCAGCATATGAAGTCCAAGAGGAGCTTGGCATTTGTCACTACCCTCCATCCACATGAATGGCTTTCAGGCTGGATTGGAACCTACAACTCATTACATGTATTTATGGGAAAAAATATTTGAGGATAATCCATTGAAGTGAACAAAGCATAAAGAATTCCAACCTTCACAACTGAAAATTGGATTTCAGTCAGCATCTTTGGCATGGGTGGACAATTCTCCAGTGTCTCTATAAATCTTGTAGCAGCACTGTCCAAAATTCTTTATTAAAAGTATGTGCTTGAGGTTCTGCTTGTGGTTTACAAAATGTGTCTGCTACTATACTTACAATTTTGCTTGACCATGTACTCCAGCAAGAGAATTGACAAAGTAGCATTTTCTTTTCACAATATCAATTGCAATTAAACTCCAATGTGAGCTATAAAAACAAGCCTCAGTTAGCCTTCTAACATGAATTAGTAAATTCTCTTCACAAGGTGTAGGTAGGAAACTTACCTCTCATGATAAGGAATCAAGAAAATTTCACAGATTTCCAAGTCCACATGAATCAACCACTTTGTGAGCTCTCTAATATTTGTCTCTGTCCTGAGAAAGTGGGAGATAGAAGGGTCTAAAAATTCCACCTTTTGTTGAAGGTCTGGCTCATATGTATGCATCATTAACCTGGTACAAGATATTGTTATATAAAGAGTTCTTGCTATAAACAAAAATACAGAGGAAAACAAAAACAACCTGAGGCATGTGATAAGGAGTGGAGAATTCATCTCCTTGGTCCAGTCCTTGAGAATTTCCAAGGTCTCAGAGTCAAGTGAATTGTAATCCTCCCTAGGATCCTCCTCACTGAATAGAGCGACAACAAAACCAGTAGGATTGACACTCCTCAAGAGGGGCACTAGATGAGGCTCCAACAGGTCAAGCTCCTTTCTCTCTGCAATTTCCTTGTCTTCCTTTGCTCTCTTTTTCCTTTCCTTTTCCTCTTCTTCAGTAATATTAACTACTCCTACTTCAGGCTCCTTGGGCTTCCTCCATGGAGGAATGTTGAGAATATTAAAGGCCTTAATATCATGCATAGGGACAGGCTCCAACATTCTTGAAAACCTGTATCTCAGCCTCCTGAGAGTGATCATGTCTTTATCCATCAAAGTAACCCTATGGGCATGAGCTGCACAGATATAGGCATCTTGGAAAAGCTCAATCATAAAGTCCTCAGAAGCATCCTGGATACATGCCAATGCAGTTCTAGTCCACCTCATGTCAATCTTGTACTCCTCTGCAACTTGTCTGCATAGTCTTTGGAAGGGCAGTTTGGGAATTGCAAGATTGATGGCCTTTATGGCCTTCCTTATCTCTCTTAGACATTTGACCCCCTGCTTGAACTTTCTCTTTGTAAGGAGAGGCTTAAGCTGCAGTGGCTTGGAAGCTTTCCTCTGATGTGTAGTTTTTCTTTTGCTTGGTTGAGGGTCAGGTGTGCTTGGTTTAGGGTCCTTCCTCTGAGATGTGCTCTTCTTTGGTTTGGAAGTACCAGCTGAAGCTTTGCTAGGCTGAGCTTCTTCTTCATCTTTGGATAGAGGCTTATCAACCTTCCTTGCAGTCTTCTTGGTCCTTGCCATCTTCAAAAGGGATAGGAATGATTGTTACACAACAAACATTAGTAAAAAAAGTATTATTACTTTATCAAAGTAAACTCCTCCTTTTCGACATAGTGGCACACATTTCCATACAAAGTGGAACACATTGCGGTGACACCCCGTACGCGAAATCACAAAGGGACCAATGTCCTCACACTTTCGATGATCGCGCACGGGGTGACGGAGTGCCAAGCGGTACATAGAGGCACACATTGTATGCATGGTAAACTTCTCCTTGTGGACATAGTGGCACACATTCCGGTACACATCGTAAACACATTGCGGTGACACTCTGTACGCGAAATGACAAAGGGAGCACAGTCCTCACACTAGTGGCACACATTGCGGTACACATCATAAACATGATCACACTTGTGGACATAGTGGAACACATTGCTTTGATACTCCGTACGCGAAATGACAAAGGGGGCAAAGTCTTCACACTTACGAATATCGCGCACGGGGTGACGGTCAAAGCGCTCGAAATTTTGGGTTGTGGAAGTGCGAGAACCGGGTAGAACCTCCTTCAAAATGCGCTTAGTTTGGGCTCTGAGGAGGTTTATATAGGGTGCTTTGCGCAAGTCCCTAGGCGCATACTAGCCATTGGACCACACTTCGAGGCGGCAACCGATTTGCACACCCCCCGAGGCGGCATTTTTGGCTATAAAAAGAACCTACCCAACCCGTTTTTTTGCTTATTGTCATTCACAAGGCTTCGAAATTAAGCCTCCAACCCTCCAAGCGACACACCGCGACACCCTGTGCGCGATTTTGGGAGCCGTCGACCTCTTCCTAGCAATAGGAAATCGCATACCAAGTGTCACTCCGTGCGCGTAGTTAGTGAGTGCCGAGTTTCTCTTAACCCCTCACAGTTCGCATAGCAAGTGACAAACTTAGCATGTGACAATTTTATGTAATTCTTTTTTGCTTGCGCTTAATTTTATGCTTTTAATTTGTTTGTAGACTTGATATAAAGAAGGGTGGTTAATGTCTTGATAGACTTCTCTTTTCTCTTTTTCAGCTGAGCATTTGTGGATTGTCATAATGGATACAGAGGATATACAAGAGACCGCTGATGACAGGCTGATGTCTTTTCTTTACAAAGTTAATGAACTTACAAGATTTCAAAGTGTTAAACAGATTTTTAATGCTGCCTTTGATCTTCAAGCACTTGTGGATGGCTTCTCTACACAAATTAGTGACTTGAAAGAGATATATACAGAATTGATCAGAGATCACAGGCTTGACGATCTTGTTCATTTTGTTGATATATGCAAAGCAGGTAGCTTGTCAAGGACAGGTATTGCAAAGAAGTGGTCAAGCCTTCATCCAGACTGGCAAAAGATCATAAAGCCTTGCAAATTTCATGGTAATATGCATTGCCAGTTGGTAGATTATGACCTTGGACTTATCATTTTCTTCAGTGTACTCCCAACACCAGAGGGCAAAGAGATTCCAAAGCAGATTTCCCAGGCTGAGGAGGACCAGGAGAAAGAGGAGATAGAGATGGAGTTCCATGAAGAGGAAGAGAAGCTACAAAGCACTGTGATGCTGGACATTGCAAAATTTAAAGCAGAAAACATCACTAAAGTGGAGAATGTTGACATTGAGCATGAAGATGTTGATCCTTTGCATTGCACAGCAACATTTCCCACATACAAAGTTAACAAAAAGGAATATGTTTTGCTGAATGACATTCAGCATCTTTTTTATCTAAGGGAAGATTATGCTTTGGCAGTTTTGGCTGAGTGGGAATCTAATGACATAGGATTTATTGATTACTCACCTTGCCCCTTAGCAGTCTTGGACACAGAGGCAGAAAATTTTATTGACAGCTCAAGTGTTGGAAAGCATGTGCAGGACATTGTTCTGAGATATGAGCAACAGGGTGTACCTTCTGAAGAGGAATTCAATGAGATCCAGAAAAGGCTTAAAATAGAGCATATGGGAGAGGAAAAGACCAGAGATTATGAAGTAAGGCCAACTAGATCCATTGATATATGGGAACCTGCCTTGTTTGAGGAGGATGAGTCTCCTAATGTATGTTAATGACCATTTTGCCCTGTCTTATTAATGTGCTGAACAATTAACCAAGACATATTTTTGCAGATTGAAATACTGGACACAGACAAATTCCTTGGCAAGGGGAAGGGTTCCAGACCCTTAAATTTAGGAAGGAACCAGAGCTTGGGACACTTTATTGGGAAGCTCAACAAAGAGACTGTCATTATATTCCATAACAAGTTTACAAGAGAACCATTGCTGCCAATGCTTGCAATTAAAGCACTTGCAAAGGTTGTTGGTTCATATCAGCTTCCTCCAGGGTTAGAGAAGTTAATATTGGTAGAAAAGGAGGAAGCCATCAGAATTTTTGGATTCTTCCCTGGCCTTACTGGTTCTAGAGCTGGTTATTTTGCAACAATGGCATCCTATGTACTTGCCCACTCTGGGGACCTCAAGAGACAAATGATAGGCTACAATAAGCAGAAGTTTCTGAAGTTTAGGGGTGAAGTTGATGTACCTTCATCAAAAGACTGACTTTGCTCAAACCTGTACTTTGGCCCACTTTCTACCTTGTCTCTCTCCTGTAGCTAGCCATTGTAAGAATTTTTCATTTGAAGATGAACTATTATATGAATTTTGTCTTTTCTGCTTGTTCCTGTGTAAGGCATTTGCTAAATCTGAGTTCAGTAGTGCTTTCTTTGTCATTTTTTATCTGGTTCTATGCCATATTTGTCTATAGAACCATTGGAAAACCTCAAGCAAGCTGTTTGCCTTCACTGCACCTCCTCCATGTCTTGTATGCTTGAAAAACATGGTTCTTGCTTGATAATGGGATTTGTCCATGCCTTGTGTAGACCATATGGACAGGGAGCCCCATCTCTTTACAAACCAGGGAGTGTGATTGTAAATTATATGCTGGCAAAGTAAAAGTGTGTCAATAATTAGTAAGTATGGGATTAATCATATGCTTCCAAACTAAAAGTATGTACATATTAAAAAGGTCAGAAAATAAATAAAAAACTTACCATGTAATGTGTGAATTCTTGATCCCAAGCATCTTTCATTGCACTTCTGAAGTTATTGAGCACTTTCTTGAAATTTGGCAAATCATTTTTGCCCCAGGATGTCTTATCACAGTAGGAAAATACTTTGTCTAGTGATTCCCATACCTCTGCCTTTTTGTTTCTTGATGTACCTTCAAGACCATGATCTTTGATGGCATTGTGGAGAGCTTTCCACTGGTTATACTTCACATTGGATGAACCCTTCTTGGCATTTACCTTTCCTAGTTTGCCATGAAACCCTAGGAAAGCTCTGGCCTTCACACCACCAACAGATACCTTTCTAGGCACATTGTTTCCATTTGAAGACCTCTTCAGGTCTGTTTCAATCTTAACCTTACCACTGTGAAGGCCAATTTCTGATAAAACCCTTTCAATACATTTGATTGCAGCATCTCTAGCTGCTTTTGGCTGTAACTTCTAGGCAAACCCCACATACAGATGTACATTTAAAACTGCTTTGAAGTTTGGATCTTGAGTATGCCTATTGGGTGCTTTGTTCCAATTTGCAGGATTACATTCTTTTGTTGATGCCATACAATACAGACAAGGGCTCTTTGCCATAGCTCCTTTGGAGACATTGTACATACATTTAAGGGTTTTAAGGTCTCCTCCCATGTGCCATTCCACCCTGTAACTTCCAAACCCTTCAACTTCAAGCTCTTCCCCTAATTCTTGTGCATTAACGACTTCGGGTATTGTTGTTTGATGGAAAACTCAATCCAGAACATCAAAGTCTTCACTCTCTACTTCAAAAGCACCTAGCCACCAGACATTCTTCTCCGATTGCACGCTGAAGTACTTGGTATCCTTCGGTTTCAATGCTCTGTTCATTAAAGTTATGGAAATCCTCTCAATTTTTCTGTTCTTAACAATCTCACATTCATCAAGCTTTATCACAAAACTGACAACACCATTTGCTTTTATATGCTCCAGCTCATAGAATCTGATCATTTCCTTCTGAAGTGTCTTCAAGTCAAGGAAAATATTATTGAACTCGTCAAATTGAAGATCCCTCTTTTTACCATGATAGGTACCATGAATGTGGTGAGGCTCACCCAACATCTCCATTATCCTCTCATTGATCTTTTTCCTTGCCTGCTGCACAATGGATGGCTTTGGAAGCAAAGAGGACCTGACCTTACATTGCTTTAACCTTGACTTCATATTTCTGAACAGCTTGCTATAACCATCTCTGCTAATGCCTACCTTATCTATAGTATATTGCACATCCTCCTTGTCCAAGCAAGAGCTCTGCAAAAATCCCTCAATGCACTTCTCCTTTGCCTTTTTAAACTTCTTCTCTGTGAAAATCTTTTTGGCAACCTTGAGAGCTAAACATAACAATAATGTTTAGCTACCATTTCCATGTTTGATGCAGAGTTTGGTTGTAGCAAAGTCCTAAATCAAAAGGTACAAAATTAACTGATTATTGTCCAAATGACACCAACAAAATAAACAAACTAAATTAAAGTTAACTGAATATTAATCATTTAATAAAGAACAATAGCATAATAACAATAACATAAGCATAATAATGTGGAGCAGAATCATAATACAACTTAACAAAAAGATTAACAACCTAACATAAGCAGAATCATATAAAATAAGCATAAGCAGAATCATATAAAATAACAATACCTTGCTGCTCTGATTCTCCTGCTGCAACCTCCTCCACCACGTCTCAAGGCTTCAATGTTCTTTAACTTCTTTTCTCTTTGTCTGTTTCCTAACATTGTATTCTTGCTTCTAGCTTGTTTGAGCTGAGTTTGTAGCTTTTCGTTGCTCTCTTTACATTCCTCAAGTTGTTGTTTAAGAGTATTTATCATTTGTTTGGTCAAATGATCTTCTAACTTAAGAATATCTCTCTCTGCCGCAAGACTCTATGTATAACCCAGCAACCCTCTTTGACCATCACCCACAAATTTTATCAAAGATGAACAATTTGAGAATGGGGGAGTGCTCTTTGTCATTGGGTCCACTGGATACAATCTTCCATCAGTCCAAAGATCAATGTGATTTTTTTTATCTTGCCGCATTGCTTCAAATATGGACGAGGACACCTCTGCACATTTGTTTCTCTTGCGCACTGGACAATATTCTTCATTTAGCTCAATGTGTAGATGGTATAAGCTTCTTCTCTTCCTCATGGAAGTCTGTTAACAGTATTTGTCAGAGATAGTACTATAGGAAAAAGCTGTGCAGATACGAGGAAGAAGACGACACAAAAAAGGTTTGTTTCAGCTTTTGGAAATTTTGAATTTTGGGCCAGAACTGACGTTTTCGTTAGTTTTGGAGGGAGTATTTTTTAGAATACGAAATATCCTAGAAAGATTTGACAATGACATGTTTCGGTGGAGGTAAAAAGGACGCAAACTCACCTTTTTACAAACATTTCACTATTTTTTAAATAAAGTATATATTCTCTCTCTACATATTCTTACAAGGCACAAAAGTGACCTCAAAATTCCCCTAATGCCAGACAATTAACAAACATGTTTAAAAGTTAATACTATCTTTATCAAAGAGAGATCTAAGTGTAAATAGCCAGTGATAATTAGCTCACATTTAGTTAATTAGTTTTAGCAATTATCTTGGCCTAAAATCCTAATTTTTGGCTGAAATTTAATCAAGATAATTGGCAAACATGTTAAAAAGTTATTGAGATATTTATCAAAGAAAGATTTAAATGGAAATAATTTGTGATAATTAGATCATAACTAGTTAATTAGTTCTAGTAATTATCTTGTCCTAAATATCTTGATCTTGGTTAAAAATCAATCAAGATAATTAGCAAACATGCATGAAAGTTAATGAGATATTTATTAAAAAAAGATGTAAGTGTAATAACCCATAATAATTATCTCATGAATAGTTAATTAGTTTTAGTAATTATCTTGATCTAAAACACTTGTTTTTTGCTTAAAATTAATGAGGATAAATAGTAAGTCCATTAAAAAGTTTTTAAGATAGTTATTAAAAGTATATTACACTATTATAAAGTTGAGATAAATATATCTTCATGAGATAATTACTATAATAAATATCAAGCCAAAAATAAGTCATTTTTTGTCTTTATAAAAAGAGAAAAACTAGGAAAATGACTCAAAAAATTATAAGATAATTAGTAGAGCATAGAACCCTCAGGCCTCTAAGGAAGCTATGATAAAACTATATTATCTATATAATCAATTACAAAATTACTATATCAAAAAGTTACTAATTCCAACTACAATTTCAAGAAAAAGTTACCAAGTTACTTTCCAAAAGTTAATCACAAAATTCTTATGACTAAACTAAGATATAAAGAGTTTCAAAAATGATATTGAACTACAAAAATCTTCTATAACCAATTAAATTACCCTAGACTTTAGAAATTGGGCTAGGTCATGGAAGTACGTTATAGAATGGAAAAAATCTGGTTTTGATAATTTACCTAATAAATAGACGTCTTTTTTATAAGGATAGAAGTCATGGATTCCATGAGGGCCCGGGCAAACTAACCAACTGAAGAATATGATAGTATTATAAAGATGGCCAATGCCTCACACGATCGTGAGGCTGGACCAAGCACTAGGCCTACGTACAAGAGTGGTCGGGCCCCGGAGCTATAGCAGATACCTAACTATTCCCAAGTGGGTCTTAATTATAATTTAAGTTATAAGTAATTCAAATTCTTTTAAGTGTTAATATTGCATTCATTAAAGAGTGGATATGGACTTAGGAAAAGATAAAATTGGCCAAAAACCAAAAGGGTATCTTCCAAGAAACCAATGTTCAATTGTTTGTAATTTAGGAAAGAATTGGTTAGGTTAGCTTGCTTGATCTAGGAAATAAATGGTTGATCATCCTTAAGATATATAGCTTGTCTCAAGACACCTCTGATTCCTTGAAATATTTTCACTTCAGATGATGTGTAATGATGCTTTTCCGCCACGGATAAGTTGGTTATTCCCATATACAAGGGTTTTTTACCACGTACATGTGTATCTTTCTTTATATATCTTAGGATACCGTTTTTATCCTAGGGAAACCTTAATTTTTGGCCAAAAATAGGATTTTTAGGCAAAGATAGTTACTAAGACTAATTAATTAATTATGATATAATTATCTCAAGTTATTGATTTTTTGATATTTCTTTGATAAATATTGCATAAATTTATAGACTATATTTTTTACTTTCCCATCAAATCTAAGCTTTAAAATAGAAATATTCTCTTTAGTTAAGTATTAAAAGTAGCTAGAAATTATAAAATAACTCCCACACCTTCTTATCCTTTTGAATTAGCTTTAAAAATAATTAATTAACTAAGCCTAAATACTATATTTCCCCTAAATTAAGGTCAAAATTAATCAATTTTAATCCTAATATAGGTCAAGCATTAATTATATTGTTAATCATAATTAAGAATTAAGTAATCAGCAAACTAATAATATATAAGTAAGTAATTGATGGTAGACAAAGGTATAATCTTCTTTAATTAATATGATAATTAGAGAAATTAGACATAAAATAATATTCATTACTAATTAATTAAGATTAGTACTAATTACTTCGCTTAACCACTAGAGAATTTTCTCTCTTAGTGATTTTGTGATGTATCTCTCTAGCACAAGAGATTTTTGACCAGGACTCCAAATCTGAGTGAAATTATGAAGCTTAAGGGCTTATTTATAGATTTTCCTGGCACATAGGGGTAATTTTTAGTAGTTACTTGCAGCTCAAGCATGCCTCCAGCTGTAGATAGTGCTACATGCTGCTAAATTAGTCCTTGGTAGGTGAGTGGTGGCCCTTTTCAGCACTTGCTCACTTTAATTTTCAATCCTGCTAATTTTGAAGCCTATTTTTTGCTTTATTGGTAAATATCTGGGGTATTTTCTTTAAAAATTACTAAAACATTTCAATTATTTTAGAAAATTAAGGTAATTATGAAAACTTCTAGAGAGAATAGCACCATTGATTTTTACTCGAATTTGGTATTGAAAATTCCTAACTATAGTATTGTCGTGCTTAAGATTCCAAAAATACCAAACTTTGCTAAATTGGGCAAGTTATCATTGATTTTCTAGAATTAAGTCTCTTTGAATAGGCTTAGTATAGTTTTTCTTTCTTGTAGCAGTTGAAAATCTTACAATCACTCCAACTTAAGAATTTGAGATGTCCTCATCTCAAACGAAGTTGGGAAAGTCTTTGAGAAGAGAGGTTTCATCTTCCCAAGTGGCATCTTCTGTGGGATAGTCTTTCCATTCTACTAGATGTTCTCTTATTATTCTATTCCTAAGGGTTCTTTCTCTAGTTTCAAGGATACAATCTAGTTGTAGTTCAAGCACACCTTGTTGTTGCATTACAATCTATTTGTGATCCAAAGCATGATTGGGATCTGGAATGTAAGGCTTTAGAAATTAGAAGGATGATATGGAATACATCATGAACTTTGATATGTTGAGGCAGCTTTAATTTGTAAGCTTGGTCATTGAGCACTTTGGTTACCTTATAAGGACCACAATACCTGGGACTGAGCTTTTTGAATTTCCGTAAGGATAGGTTGCTTCTTTTTGGATGGAATTGAAGAGACACTTTGTCACTACTTAAAGATTCGGTTGGATCTCTTTTGATCTGCATAATTCTTTTGATGGTCCTTAGTAGCCTGAATACCTTGCCGTATGGCCTTGGTTTGGGCTTCCATTTCCTCCAGCATTCTCTTTGAGGCTTCTATCATGATAGTAGGATCAGAGAAATTGACATGTGGTATACATTTATGCCCATAAAGAGCATTGAAAGGCAACATCCAAATGCTTTTATGGAAAGAAGAGTTATGAGCAAACTCCACCAAAGGAAAAAATTGAGTCCAATAAGCTCAGAGGATATCTTCGATCACTTGATTTACATGCTCTGTCTATCCATCATTCTGAGGGTGATATGTTGAACTAAAACATAGTTGTGTTCCTAAAGCTTCAAATAGAGCCTTCCAAAACTTGGAATTAAGCTTTGCATCCCTATCACTAATAATTGTTTTTTGGAGCCCATGAAGTCTAAATATTTCTTTAGCAAAGAGATAGGTTATATTTGATGTTGTGTGAGTGGTCTTCATTGGTATTAGGTGAGATACTTTGGTAAGCATATCCACAACTACCATCAGTGAGTCATTTTTCCTGGCATCATTATTCGTTCGATCTTGTTTCTTCGACAAGAAAGACATTGTCTCATGTAACAAAGTACATCACCTTTCATTCCGGTCTAGAAGTAACTTTTTCTTAAAGCATCAAGAGTTTTTGCATATCTAGGGTGTCTTGCTATTGGGGTGTCATGTCCTTCATGAAGAATTAAATACTTCAGTGTGGCATCCTTAAGAATGTAACGATGAAACTTACAATATAGAAGGCCACCTCTATAGAATGATCCTCTAGTGCTCTTTCCTTTGCTGTTACCTCCTCTTGGCTGAGGATTTTTAAAATCTAAAGATAAGCTTTATCTTTTTGCCAGGATTCCCTCACCTTATCTTATAAAGGATTGTCGATCATGGAGATGGCCCCAAGGAAGGCTTTTCTATTGAGGAAATTAGCAATCACATTTTCCTTACCTAGTCTGTACTTTATTTGAAAGTCATACTCCTGCAAAAGCTCTATCAAACATCTTTGCCTCATGTTGAGTGTTGGTTGGGAGAAGATCCATTTTAGACTTTGATGATCAATGATTAGCTAAAACTAACGTCCCAAAATATAATGTCACCATAGTTTGAGAGCATGAATAACAGCCAAAAGTTCCAAGTCACGAGTTGGATAATTCAACTCATGAATCCTTAATTTCTTAGAAGTAAAGGCAATTGGTCGGCCTTCTTGATTTAAAACTCCTCCTATGGCTAGTCCACTTGCATCCGTCACTACCTCAAAAAAATATAGTAGCTTGAGTACGGGAGCAGATATGAGGTATTGTTTTAGTTGTTGGAAACAATCTTCTTGCTCTTCTCCCATGTAAGCTTGGATGATTTCTTGAGTAAATAATCACGATTATTTACATCTACTCTAGAATTGAATATTTTTTCACAATTGAGTATACCACAAAGGCAAGCATATCAAGTAGACTCCAAAGATCAAATTTGATGAAATTTGGATCACAAAATGAGACTTAAGCCAGATTCTTGAAAACTGGGTCTACGGACACTAAACAGTTGATAACTTGGACAAATTTTGTTCAAACTCAATGAAACTTGTCCAGAGACTTCAACAAGGTGTCTACATGGCAAAACGAGCCTAAAACGTGAGAAAAACTAAGAAAAGTAAATAATCAGATTATTTACTTTTGAGCCTCAAAGACAAAATTTTGAACTTTTGAGCTTGTACAGTGCTAGAAAACATAATACAAGGTTACTGGTCAAGTTTGGATTCCATCGGGTCCAAATAAGTACATGCTAACTCAATTTTCCAGTTCCAGATTAGTCCTTTATATCTTTGCAAGGGTAGAATTTAAAAGTCTCATTTGCTAACTCACTTAGCTCATATTAAAGTGATATACATAGACCGATCACTATAGTTAGCAAAAATTGTACAGTCTTTAAGAGAAAACAGCTAACTTGGTTAAAACTGACACAAGAACCAGGTTGTAGGAAAAGAATTGAGAGTTTGACAAGAATTGAATTCAAGTCAAGTGGAAAAAACGGATAACAATTCAATTCGATGGTAAGTACTCTATACAAGGCTTAACAAGCCTATATGAGCCTTAGATCCGGTCATATACTAGCAAATCAAGGCATATTTGGGGAGACCGCTAGTAGAGTATCCACCAAAGAGTGTGAACCAGGTGATCACTTGGGTACTATCTTTGAAGAAATCTCAGACACTTATTCAGACTCAACATCTGAGATGTCTTCCTATTCGACTCAGTCAAGAACCGGAACGACAGTGCGATATAAGCACATACTCACCTTTTATAAGACTAATGTCCATGGAGCTCAGGTTTACCTGGATCCTAATGAGGAGTATGCCATTTACATTGATGACCATGACATAGAGTTTGAAGAGAAAATCAGGGCAAACAAACAAGGAAAAATGTACATGGATAAAAATGGGACTCGGTATATAAAGGTTGAAAATCTTGATGTGATAGACAGATGGGGGTTAGAAGTGAATACCATAATTCCATATATGTCAACAAAAGAAGGTCCACCAACTTTAAAATTTGAGGGATACGATCGAGTTGATCTAAAATCTTTGAAACGGTGTAGCACTGATAATCCTGGGATTGGAGTCTATTATTTGGAGGATATGAACGTCGAGGATCTTTTATGGACCTCTCATGCCAAATCAGGGCAATTAACACCCTTGAAGATCTTCTACATCTTCAAGATCAAAGATAAGAGTTCAGCAGATCTACCAACTTACCTATTTAGGGATTGTTATAACGATAACTTTGTTATGATGAGTCCTGTGGAGGTAGAAGAGACCAGATACCAAGGGTACTCTATAATAGACTGGGCATTAGGCCAAGGACCAAAAACTCAGCGAGAGGAACTCTGCGAGAGATATTTTGGGATCAATGTTAAAAAACACAAACCTACCTCATCACAAAGAAAACCGAGTGACATTAAAGCTAGTCCAGGGCTACATGAGTCACTATTTCTTACAGATTGGTTTGAAGGACTCGAGACAGGACCAACTGCCAGAAGAGTTGGTGATGAGCCAAACACACATGTAATACCAGCTGATTTCAAAAATGGATCAAAAAATATAGTGGATCTGGGGATCCATATGACCACTTAGCTAGCTTCAAGCAAGTGCTAAGAGCAAAACGCATATTTGATTTCCACACCCAATTTGAGGGATTCAGAATGACTTTAGAAGGGAAAGCTTTGACATGGTTCCAAAACATTCCACCAAGGTCAATCATGGATTTAAATACATTAGCTCAAGGATTTGTAGCTGCATGTTCCAAAACTAGGATCAAACATAATTCGGTAGCTCAAATCTATAGCTTCAAACAGAAACAATGTGAGTCGATTAGGGATTGTGCAACTAGGATGACGCAATACATTGCAAGATGCCCAGAATTAGAAATATAAGCAGAAGAAATATTAGTGTCATTGTTTCTAGAAGGATTTCTCAGCAAAGAACTTCATGCTTTATTGTATAGTAAGAGGCATATGACCCTAGAAGAGTGTGTATAAGATGCTATTGACTTGGGAGACAATTGTGATATTTTTAATGAAGAAGATGTCCCTAAGGACACTCAGAGTGAGAAAACAGCATCCACAAAACCAACACAAGTGGAAACGACTGCTGCAGCACCCCCTTACAGCCATAGAAGACATGCTCAAAAGGATGAACAAAATGATGAATAATATGCAAAAAGCACCTATGAGAGGACCAGGGCAAGGGAGACCTCAGCAAGGACAACCAATTAGGCCGCAAAAATGGTGTGCTATTGAGGATAAATGGACCAACCATGAGACCAATGAGTGCTATTATCGACCAAAGCACGATAAAAATGCTCAATATGTGCCTATAAGGCCACAAGGACAACCCATGTACAGATATCAGCCCAGGGCCCCAGCACAAAGACCACCGATGGGTATGGAAAGACCACAACCAATTTTGGGTCAACAACCTCCATATCCTGGACATAATGTAGTACCTGTAAAGTACATGCATTTAGAAGGAGTCATAGATGAACAACCACTAGTGCATGTTACACCTTATGTTGACTCTAACCCATCCATAGTAATGGTAGAAGGAGAGTGGTATAATTCACATCCACGTCAATGGAAGAACCTGTGACTTATGCTACACGAGAGCTTACAACGATGTACTTTGTAGCTAATCAAGGTGTTGGGCCTCCAATGGTAAGACCCATGATTAATCCAAGGACTAGAAACTACCATAAATATGGTGCATATGATCATTGGAAAAATGAATGCCCAGAACTTGACAAGAACATTAATCTAGTTGAAGCTTTTTGTACACAATCCTACAGAAAAGGAGGACACTTTTGTGATTATTGTCCAAAAAAATTGTTAAACAAAGTAAAAGCAGTGGTGAATGTAGTCCAAGTGATACCTAGTAGCTCTTTGAAAAGTGAACCTATTATTTGAATCAAGGTGATCACTAGAGCCCAAGCCAAGGAAAATAAACGTAACTCCTCTGATGAATCAGAGAATACTAAAAATTCCTCTCAAAAGACCGAGAAAAAAAGAAGCCAAAGGTATGAGATGAGAAAACAGAAATAAAAGGACAAAATTGAGGAAAAAGCCAAAAAACTATTCCGAGAAAAAATGAAAGAGAATGAAAGTGAAATCAAGGAAACCACAATAAAATCTGGAGGCTCAATTTTGGTAGACAAAATTTTTGAGCCAATCAATGTGGAGCCTTGGAAGCTTTCCAAGCGGGACTTAAAGCAGGTAAAAACATAGAAAACAAAAGGAAAAACTATCCTTCTCCAGATATGGAAGCAGCTATGCTCGAAGCTTATCAAAATTTGGTAAGAATTACTCAAGAAATGTTGGAAAAAAAATTCCAAGCTTGAGAGTATAGCAAAACCTAAAGAGCTTGTGGTAGAAACCAATAAAGAGAAATCCCAAGTGGTGGTAGAACCCCACCTTGAAACTAAAGAACCAAAACTCATAGTCCTGACAATGAAGATGCTTTAGATGAAATTCCGTTTGTGGAGAAAGACTGGCTAGGACATTTATGGGAAAACATTTGAGAGAGATTAATGACGGGAGCATAACTTTGAAGTCAGGTCCTATAGAGGAAGTTTGGTTATACCATTTCCCTCCTAATATGGACAATGATATACAATCCTTGTATGGGGATTTCGGATCTGAAGCATCAGGAATGTCTAAACCAATGACTCTAAAAACACTATCTGTTTACTTAGGAGACAACGAAGATGAGTTCGTAGTGTGTAAAACCACTCAAGTAAAAAGAGCATAACAGACCCCAGAGGTAGAAAACATCCATTCAATCATGTCAACACCCATTCAATGTACTCTTACCTTGGGAGAACAGTTAAAAATCAGACCATATTTATGGAATGATTTACAAAAAACTCTAGATAAGGTTGGGATAGCTGGCTAATCACAAAAAATTTGGGAAAATTGAAACATGAATTGGATAACAAGGAGATTAGATCAGTCCCTATGAACAAAGTTGGAGAATACTATAAAGGGGAAGAAGGAAACACAACCCTTTTGGTGAGATATAATGACGTAGAAACCATGGCAATACTGGACAGTGGTGCTGGCATAGCAATAGCCACAAAAGCAGTATGGGAATCATGGGAAAAATCGGCCATTAGACAAACTCGAATGAAATTACGATTGGTTGATGTACACATAGAAAAACCACTGGGACTTCTTAAAAAAGTGATAGTTAGTTCCTGTGGAATTGATTTTTACACATTTTTGCGATAGTGGACTTTGGAAAAAAAAACTTAATTATAAAATTATCTTGGGAAGGCCATTCATGCGGCAAGTACAGCTCATTCAAGATTGGGGAAACAATTACCTGTATTTGAATCCAGTGAGATCAATCACAAGGGTAGATTTGAAAGATCACACTTATAGAGATGTAATGAAAACACCCATTCAAGAATTTGCCTCAGTCTCTTTAGGTGAATCAAAGCTTCCATCTTGGTTAAACAAAGACACACCTGTTTGGATGTGTGGAGCCTCAGAAAATGGGAGTTTAAAACAAGAAGAATGTATCTTAGAAAGGGATTGCATAGATGAAGCATATATACCTGAACCCATTTTGAAGCGTTTGTTTGAGCCATTTGAGTGGACTCAAATCTTGGAAACAATGGATGTGTGTGTGAATACGTCTATGACTACTCAATTTTGCAATGAGGATGGTTATGACATAATTTCCATACAAATGATCTCAACCATTTACATTGAAGATGAAGTTTAGGAACCCAAGGACTTATTGAAAGCTCAACAAGTCTTTTCATACCTCTAGTATGATTCTACTGATGAGTTTGAAGAACATTCAGCTACATCTTATGATTCTAGGTCAGAAAAAGAACATGTTAGAGCCCAACTACTCCCAAGAGGAGGAGAGCAAAAGTTTTTTGACTTTCCAAACCAAAAAACAAGAAGACAGAAATGGTATAGAAGGAAAGGAGAAACAAAAAAACTTGAAATCTAGACCTATGCCTTCAGTTTCTAGTAGAGCGCGCACAGTTTTGCAAATGATTGTGTCAAAAGATAAAATCACGTGTAGATATCCTTCAGACAACAAACAAGGAACATAAAAAACATCAAGGAAAATGAGAAAGGAAACTCAATCAAAACCTAAGCATCAGGATGATGAATCATCCATGACACAAATTGAAAGGAAGAAAAAATATCAAGAGTTGAAGAAAACTCTAAAGGAGATGTATACCACTGAAATGGAAACAACCGAGGAAGAGAGTAGAGATGTAACGAGTGTTCCATCACATTACAAAAAAAATACTCTCCAAGATCGAAAGATCATAGTCAAACAACGTGTAAGGGAACTAAGAAAACATTGTGAGTCCTATGAAGGACCTGAAAATGCAAAGAAGATAGATCTAGCTGAACCAAGAGAAGAGCCTAGACATGCCTACATTGCGAATGACTTGACTGAAGAAGAAGAAGAGCTTTTGCTAAGCTTACTGAAAGAATACCAAGATATCTTTGCTTGGTCTTATAAAGATCTCAAGGGTGTTGATCCACAAATTTATCAACATACCATACCTATGAGAGATGATGTGAAACCAAGTAGACAAAGTCCATTTACTTATAATGAAACATTTGCCAAAAAGATCAAAGAAGAGATAGAAAAGCTCAAGGAAGCCAAATTCATTTATAAAATTGAGCACCCAGATTGGGTGTCTCCAACTGTGGTGGTACCCAAGAAAAATGAAAATTTAAGGGTGTGTGTCAATCTCAAAAAGTGAATGCAGCCACCATTAGAGATAACTACCCTCTTCCATGTTAGGAAATAAGACGTGGCGAAAAAGATAATTGAGTAGATTACTTAATGGAGAGAGACAAATTTACATACACGAGATTATAGAGTAGAGAGAGAGAGAGAGAGAGAGAGAGACAGAGAGTACACATGATATACGTGGTTCACCCAATGTGGGCTACGTCCACAGGAAAGCAGCCACTCAATGGCTTTAGTAGTTCAAAACAAGAAGTAGTTTACAAAGGGATTATACCCTTAATGGAGCTCTCACCTTGCTTCACTCTCACCACCTCACACTCACCTTGTTGCATCAACTTCACACTATATAATGTGTGTAGAAATGGCCTCCTTTTATAGACCAAAAGGGTTTCCCTCTCTCATGAGAGGCAGCCATGTGTAGCCGCCCTTGTGTAGATAAGTCCAAATCGGACCCTCCAATCCGCCCATGTGTGGCCGCCCTTGAGAAGACAAGTCCGCTTTTGAATTCGGCCACCGGCCATTGACTTCCGACCACCGGCCAACCGACGGTTGTTTTTCGATCAGTTTTCGGCCGCCGTCCGGCCATAACATTCAAGCGAAAAGGAATATTCCAGCGAGGGAAAAAAAAAGTCGCCCCCAAGGTCCCTAAAGTTGCCCCTGATTTTTTGCCGTGAAAATTTTGGTTTCCAGCGAGTGATTTTCCTTCACGCACGATGGCTTCTCCTCATAATGGGGGCCTTACAAATGTGCGCTTTTACCACAGAAGATTACAAGGTAAATCAGGCTCCATACTTAACATTCCAATCACCAAGCATGTTTTAGAATGAGTTGCAAGAAAAGAAGCTTACAGCTTTTTAGATGGCTTTCTAGGGTACAATCAGCTTTTGCATAAAACTGCCTTTGCAACTAAATGGGGTATTTTTGCCTATAGGATTATGCCTTTTGGGTTAACTAATGCTCCTGCCACCTTTCAAAGATTGATGAGCGAATTTCTTGGAAGTATGTATGGAGAACTGACTTTGTACGTGGCTTGCTCCGCCTTGAGCGATCACGACCCTTATTGTTTTTGAACCTCTCCTTAGGCCTTCCTCTTGTTTCTATTGATAGTGCAGCACTTGATGATTCTTCTGTGCTTCTCGTTCGTATTTCCTCGCTTAGGAGAACACCCACAACATCATCAAACTTAAGAGTATTTGTGCCAGAAATAGAATTACTTACAGCCATCACAAGGCTGTCCCAACTATCCGGTAGAGATGATAGTATAAGGAGAGCTCGCACTTCGTCATAGAAATTTATTTCACCGGTCAAAGTTGACTTATATTTGTGTTAAAGTCATTTAGGTGTTCTGCAACTGAACCATTCTCTGCCATCTTTAGATTGAACAAGCGCTTCATAAGAAATACCTTATTGGATGCCGATGGTTTCTCGTAGAAGTTGTCAAGTGACTTCATCAAGTCCTCTGTGGTCATCTAATGATATGGAAGTGTTTTACTATCTAGGGGCATGCTATAGTTCAAGTCTTGTCCAATTCGGTGGAGCTGACAGGCTGCTATGGTCGTTTTTGTCTCGTAGCAATTCGTATACAACTGGGATTGTAGGGTTTTTTCCGGGGCCTAGACTTGCTACCTGACCGTATAAAAACGTTCTTTGATTAGTTTAGAGAAACCATGCAGACATGTATCTCATGCCACATGTCAACTATGAACCCAAAAGATCAAGAAAATCTCAAATTTTGTCAAAAAAACGCACTAAAGGCTCAACTATCCAAATTTTGAGTTAATTGTCACATTTTTTGATCCAAATCATCCCATATCTCACACAGAGGCTCCATAACATGTTTAGAACCAACCTGCAACAAAAAAAATATCCAATTTGATAAAAAAGTTAAGAATCACAATTATTTACTTTTTCATTAGAATGAGCTCAAATTTCAACTTTGACTTTATGGGACCAAAGTACATGATGTGACAAGCCCACCAATCAAGTTTGATCACAGTTGGATCACAAAAACCCAAAATCCCTTTATATCTACTGTTTTAGAGTCTGAAGCCTAAATCTAGCACCATTTTCACCCAGTGCACTCAAATGAACCCACACTTCACTCAGAGTATCTAAATCACATATTTTTCAAGCCTATGATGTCAAAAGTGCAAAAATATTGAAAATTTTTCCTACTGTTAATAATCGCGATTATTTACTTTGGTTGCAAAATTTTGCTTAGATTGCATGGTTTTGATCCTTACATGTTTTTATGCATCTATGCATGCTCCAAAATTGGTTTGAAGAAAAATGGACATCATTTGCCAGCAATTCAAACACAAGGCATTTCAGAGCAGAAATTATGGAATTTCCTAACTACGAAGTGTATTCTCCTAATAGGTGCAATGCAAGCGGCTGAGAAAGCAAAGAAGAAAATGACTCAAAAAAAAAAGCTGCAAGAATTGCCACCATACCAGTTGGAGCCAAGTTCAGTGAAAACGGCAAAGGTAACATACCTATCTGTTGGCGGATACACCGCGACGGACGTGAGCACAGCGAGAACTCACCTAACAATATTTTTTAGCTAAGGACGAAGCTTGACCCGCAGGTGCGTGGAAGCAAGCATAGGGTGTCAACCTACACTCAACCGACTATTGACTACTTCCTAAAGAGGTCTCTACCCAATGTCTAAGCTACAGCCTTCAAGAGTACATAAGAGGAGATTTCCTACAATGCTTTCAAGAGCCAAATACCCATCAAACATTATCAAAACGCTACAGAACTTGAAGAAAACCCTATTAACACCAATAGGTCGCTCTCCCTAAGGTCCATGAACCAAAACCCCAACCCTAAACACTTGGTGCAAAATCACATAGGATATCTGGTCGAAATTTGCACGTCATCATTTCTGAAAACTAAAGTGCCTAATGTGTAGCTCTACTCAATGCGAACGCGTGGATATGCTGAAATGCAAAAACAGACAACGTATGCTCACCGAATCACCAGATATAGCTCGTGGATCGATCTCACGAGGTCGGGCCGTACACCTGCAATGTAGGTGTTAGCGTGTGGCTCTCTTCATAGGCAACATGCTGCACTTCTCCGCACTCGATTTCGACCACCAGTGTGCGCATAGCGTCAAGATAAAACTCTCACTCTCTGTTGTACACAGAGTACGCTCAACTCACACAGACAAAAGCTTATAAAAATGACGAAGGTTTTTTTGCATTAAGGTCAAAGGTGGTATAAATATCTTACAATCTCAAACCCTAATGTTCCAATTTAACCATTTACTCAGTCTAAATGTCAAAAATGGGATACAATTTGGAAGCTTCTGCAAGCCCCACTATTTACAAAGGTGAAATAACAATTTCTTCTCAATTAAGGAATAATTACAAAGGAAATTAATATCCCGCCGGGCAATCATTCTCCGTTGGGTGTGTCTAGCCGCTAACACTCCCCCCCTCCTAGATCATGTCGTTCCCGACATGACAGTAGATATGCTTCTTCAGTGGAGGCTTTCGTGCATCTTCAGAAGAGACTCATACCGTGCATGATGGGCCAGTAATGTAGGGCCGAATATTTCTGTATCGATGGTGAAGAAACCGGTGTAGAAGGCTTCTTCAAAGGCCTGGAGATGATACGAGGGTAAGAACATTATTCGCTGATAGAGAGCATGTATCACCTCATGGGAAGGCTGAGCAAACAGTTCATATGCACATCTATATGTGTCTTGGAAGAAGAATATTTTGTTTGTTGCATGTCCAGGTTTAAAGATTTCAAAAACTGTCAAGAGGGTTTTATAGATTTTCTTGAGCATGATGCAAGAGAGATCAGGCAAGCCAGTGAACAATTTAATGGCGCCCGTTAGGGTTTTCACCATGTATTGCTCACTCATTCTCTTGCCTGCCTTCAATCCTGGCAGCTTTGGATAATTGAGCCACGTGGAGTGGCTTTTCTTCAGCAGCTCTTGTTCTTTCCAGGTCCGTATCCTTGGTAGAGGGCAAAAGCTAAGGTTGTCTCTGATTCTTTTAGGCGCCTCTACCAGATGAACTAAATACTGTGGGTATTTAGTTAGCCATGCCTTTCTCCATTTAGGTTGAGAGTCCACAATAAGATTAACTCCTTCTGGTTTGGAGATATCTTCTTTGTATAGTGGCACTATTGGCTCCTCTTTAATCCGCTTGTTTATTGTAGCAGCTTCATACTTGAGAAGAGGATATGGGAGAGAGGGTTGTAGCCATTCATGCCGAATGACATTTGCATCTAGCTTCTGGATGGTCATAGACTTTAATACCCTCTACTCCCACTCCATTGCTTCTTTGGCCGTGTCTTTTATTGCCCCTTCTATTGCCTTTTGTAGATTTTCTTCTTCTTCTTGTGTCAGATCCTGGGGCTCTTGGGATGGTCCCTCAGGGATGTCCTCTTGCATTGTGGTGTCCACTGGATCTGACACATTGTCTATGTCAATGCCTTCCATTGTTGTTGGCCCTGTGCTCAAGTGTGGCTCTTCAGTCTGCTGTTGTCCTTTCAACTCATCTATCTGCTTCTAATATGCTTTCTTTTCCTATTCATCTTGATTCCCCACGTTCACTAAGAGGTCGTTCAATTCTGCATTGGCTTTTTTAGCCTCTTCTAGCTTCCTCTTGGTGTCTTCATTTTCTGTTTGCATCCTCTTTAGATCCTCATCCATCTTCTTTTTCAAGGCTTCTAGCTCATCTTTCATGGCCTTGTTCTCATCTTTCAGACGGCTTACTAGGGATCCCTCGGCCAGCATCAATTTTGGTCTCTTCTCTAGTGTCAACTCCTTTTGGAGTTCCTTCATTTGTTCTTCATATATATCATTCTCTGAAGCAATGCTAGTTGAGGTAGCAGCTCTGACTCTGGCCGGAGATGCCCTTAGCCTCCGTATGGTCTGATCTTTCACTTTCATTTGATCTTTTAGCTCTATAACTTCATCCTGTCTTGCCTCATGTTCTAGCTCAGCTTTTTCCTTAGCATTCCTCAAAGTTTCCACTTCTTTGGACTCATCAACAAGCTGGAGTGTCAAGTTGTCCCTTTCCTTCTCTGCATCTGTCAGTGATTTGCTGATTTTCTTGTACTCCTCCTCTGCTCTTTGAAGCATTTGTTCTGCTGCCTGACTCTGTCTTTCCATCTCTTGGCATCTTTTTAGTGCCGCTTCCAGATGAGCTTGTAGCTTGGCTTGCTTCTGTGTGTTCTCTTGGTCCTGCTTTTGTAGCAAGTGCACCTCGGCTTTGGTTTGAACTTCATTTGCTTTGAACACCATATTAGACAGTTTGAGACTTTAGAGCCAATTTAGGAGTCACCTATGTATTGAAGATTTGGCCATATGGACAAATCTCAAATTACTTTTCAAGGCCAAAGGCATCCACAAGGTAGTACTTGAAAAGCTCTTCTGAGCCATGCTCTCAAAAGTTTGGCTAAGATTTGGCCATGTGGTCAAATCTTAAAAGTGTTTTGAAAGTGGGAATTGGGAAGTTTCCAAATTCACTAATATGGTGTTTTTGAGATTATCAATTTCAATCTCAATGGCCATAGACCTTGCTCTGAGCCCAATGAGTCTTTGCATCACTTCATCCCAATCATTGGTTTGTGGCTATAAATCCACTGTATTTGTCGCCATTTCCTTCAACTCCACTAACCGAGGGCTCAGCATATATTCTTTGGGTTTAGTGCTCGACAATCCAAAAGCTGCATTAGCTGCCTCTTCTTGAGAGTATCCAGCAGCTAGTAGACCAAGAAATATTCTATATTTTTTTTCTTCTGGATTTGGCTTCTCATCTTTCAGTTCAACTTCTGCCTTCTGTTCTTCCTCTTTGTTCTTCTCTTCCTTGGAGTCTTGTTGCCCATCAGATTTGTCCAACTCCTCAGTTTGTTGGGTTTGAGGACGACTAAGAGGAGGTGGTGATGGTGGAGGGCTGGATTCTCAACTTGATGGTGGAGTTGGTTGCTTCTTCTTGAAATCCCGATCCGCCTTTGTTTTCCTCTCTCTTTCTTGGCCTTCCTGCTCTTCTAGCAGCTGTCGTCTCACATCATCAACCTCTTCTTTGGTAAAAGGTACATTTGGGATATTCTCCGTTGTAGCATCTAAGATCTCGAAATTCTTGATATAATCTTCAAACCGATCCCTTTGAATCCTTCGAGATGATCTAGACATAGCCTCAAGTGATGGCTTCCATAACTCGCTCAGATCCCCTTTTAGCACTCTCTCAGCTCTGAAACTTTCCATTAGCCTTTTCAGCCTTGCTGCTTTCTGTGACTTTGTTTCCTTTACTGGAACCTGTAGAGTTTCTTTCTTTCCCTTCTTGGGCTCTGGCGGCTCTTCCAGCACTGTCTCTAAACGGCGCTTCAACCTTGTGGCTACCCTTGGCGCCTTAGGAGGTTCCTCTTCTTTGTCTTCCTTCAGCTTGAGCCAATCATTGTGGGAGGGAGGTAGAGGCCAATTTCCCTTGGCATTGTTACCATATACATGTGGTAGTGATGTGTGTGAACACACTAGGACCGCCGGGGCATTTTTTCCCTCTTTAGGAGGTTTTTTCCCCCGTGCATTGTATATACGCCCATCACTCTAGGGCTATCTATCTTTCCATTGCACGCTAAGTAACACACTCTCTATTGTGTGCCTTGAGCTTCCTTCGTCTTCTCCAAGCTGTGTGTATTTCTCTGCAACCCTAATTCCAACAATTGGTATCAGAGCGGGTCACGTCCTCCCACGCTTAGTCGCCAGCTGCTCCAGCACACGCCTACTCACTTTCTCCGATTTCAGTGAGCTTTGGCAATCATTCGTAGGTCGACAGAATTTTGATTTGGGCTCATTTCGGCCTCCGTTTCCACTACAGGCAGTACTGCACAGGCTATTTCGTCATTTTGTGCAAAAAAAAAATCAGTGTTATTTTCTGCATAACAGGTGCCTTATAGTCTTCTACGGTTTGTGCTATATAGCACAGGTTGTTCACTCTCCATTTCTCCTATTTCCGAGCAGTTTTCACATCAGTTGCAGCATTTACCATGGCTGACAACAACAACACAGATGTGTTCAAGATGTTTTCTGCTGAGGACAGGTTGGATGGGGACAACTACCCTATGTGGGATTATATGATGCAACATGTTCTTGTGTCAAAGGGTGTCTGGAACATTGTGCAGGGCATTGATGTACGTCCTTGTTCTGAGGATGTAGGCGATGTTGAGGATGTTGCAGATCTTGCTATAAGGATTGCAACTGTTAGAGTTGTTTTTCCTACGGCAGAACAAGCTCATTGGGATGCTAAGGATGCGCAGGCTCATGCATTGATTGTGTTGTCTATGAAGCGCACCATTGTTCCTCACATCCATTCAGCAAAATCTGCAAAACAGGCTTGGGATATTCTAGCAGGTCTTTATGCGAGCCGCAATGAGGCTAAAATTGTTTTGCTGCGTAAAGAGCTGGAGTCAAAGATTATGCATGAGGAAGATGATATGGACACTTTCCTTGCTAGTGTCAAGGATATCAATGAGCAACTTATTTCTGCAAGTGAAGTTATTTCAGACAGTTCCCTTGTGCAGACTGTTCTTGATGCCTTACCAGATTCTTACCAGACTTTTGCTAGTACTTGGAGACTTATGACCCAAGGAAATCCAAAAGTTGTCAAGTTTTATACATTATGCACATTGCTGTTGCAAGAGTCACTTTCCAAAAAAAACAGGACTAGACACCGTGCAGTTGAACAGGCTTTTATTGCTTCTCAAACAAAGGGTGGTAATAGCAATGCAGCCACTTCTTATGGTTCTACTGCGAGTGGAAAAAATTATGTTCCTATTGCTTCTACTGGCAGCAATTCGTTTGGAAATTCTGGTGATAAGGGAAAAAAGAAAATGCGTTGCCATTATTGTAAATCCAATGATCACTTGATCAAGTCGTGTCCTAAGTTGAAGGCCAAAGAGGCTAAGAACAAAGAGGGTGATTCCACTGCAAATGCTGGTTCCACTACAAATGCATCCATTGTTGAGTCTTCTATGAATGGAGACTGTGTTGCTGATGTTGATGCAGAATGGGATTTTAGCGTAGAGTGCACTTACAATCTTGTTGTCCATGATGCATGCTTGTCAGTTGTTGCTGCAGATTCACATGTGTAGTATTTCGACAGTGGTGCTATAAAGCACATTACCTCACATCGTGAATTGTTTACCTCTCTCGAGTCTGTCCCTCATGGGAATTCAGTCACTTGTGCCAACAACACCTCTTATCCAGTTCAGGGAGTTGGAAAGATTGTGCTCACTGCTGCTAATGGCAGTTCCTTCACACTTGTTGATGCACTTTATGTACCTGGGATCAAGAAGAACATCTTATCTCTATCCGCACTTGCTAGACTTGGACTTGTAGTCAAATTTGTGGATGACAGATATACAGTTCATGATCTTAGTTTTGGTGATGAAATAGTTGCATCTAGCCTTTTGTGTTGTGGGCTGTATAAGCTCACTTTGTATGACAAGTGTACTGTGGACAAAATTTTGCAAATGCTGTTGCAGATTCAAGGTCTATTTCAGATGCAAAACTTTGGCATGCACGTTTTGGTCATCTGAATTTTGCTACTTTGCTGCGTTTGCAGAAATCTAATATGGTTGCTTCTTTGCCGCCTCTTGAAGCACCTGTCAAACATGTTTGTGAAGGCTGTATTTTGGGTAAGATGCAGCGTTCTAAATTTCCAAAGGATGGTTCAGTTCGGGCCACATGCAGGTTGCAACTTGTGCATAGTGATGTTTGTGGGCCCATGCAAACTCCGTCCTTGGGCAATTACATGTACTTCGTGACTTCATTGATGATTACTCCAGGCATGCATGGGTATTTCCACTGAAAGCGAAGTCCGAAGTTTTTATGTGCTTCAAACAATTTCTGGCTATGGCTGAAAATGTGTCGAAATGTACTATGGGCACCCTCCGTTCGGATCGAGGGGGGGAGTATATGTCTCATGAATTTAATGCATTTCTGGCTAGTCGTGGGATAAAACACCAATGTACAGTGGCTTATACACCTCAGCAAAATGGTGTTGCTGACAGGAAAAAAAGGTCACCGACGGAAATGGCACGATGTATGGTCAAAAGTCAAGCTTTGCCGCATTCTTTTTGGCTTGAGGCCATCATGTGTGCCACTTATGTACTTAACAGGTGTCGTACAAAATCTTTGCAGTCTATTACTCCATATGAAGCATGGCATGATAGAAAGCGTTCTATTGAGCACATGCGTGTTTTTGGTTGTTTGGCATATGCTTTGGTGCCACAAGTGCAACGTGGAAGATTGGATGATAAGGCTGTCAAATGTATTTTTGTTGGTTATAGTGTTGAAAGCAAAGGTTACAGGTTGTATCATCCGCAAACAAAACGTATTCTGGTTTCTCGGGATGTAGTGTTTGTGGAAGATTCTATTCAGCCCTTGGTGTCATGTACTAGAGACAGTAATGTAAGCTCATAGGACATTTATGACACTTTGTTGCCTCTTTTCAGTGGTGGAAAAACGAATGTAAGTTCCAATGAGGCAAATGTACAGCCTATGGGGGTTTCTGAAAATGTTACAGATCAGCCTATTACTGATGCAGATGTACATGATGTACTTGATGAGGAAAGGGTTGAAAATGAGCAGGCTAGAGGTATGCCAAAATGGCTAGTGCACACTTTGCGCGACAGTAAATTGGATGCACCTTTGTCTAGTCGTACTCGTTCAGTCTCTTGCCATGCATCTTATGCATCAGATTGTTATGCTTTGGCTGTGTCTAGCTTACATGATGTTGAGGAGCCTCTGTCTTTTGATGAAGCACGGAATTCAAAAAATTGGATGGCTGCCATGCAATCAGAATATGATGCACTCATAGAAAATGACACATGGACTTTATGTGATTTACCTCCTAGCAAAAATGCCATTGGTACGAAGTGGGTTTACAAGTTGAAACGCAAGACGGATGGTGAGATCGATCGCCATAAGGCTCAACTTGTTGCAAAGGGTTATGCACAGCAAAAAGGCATAGATTATGAAGAGACTTTTTCTCCCACTTGTCGTATGACTACTGTGCGTTTTCTATGTGCATTGGCAGCTCATTTTGGTTGGGATGTACATCAATCAGACATTGTTACTGCTTTCTTGAATGGTGACATATTTGAGGAGTTTATGTAACGTAGCCTCGCGGTTTTTTCATAAAAGGACAAGAGGACAAAGTGTGCAAATGTAACAAGGCTTTGTATGGGTTGAAGCAATCTCCTCGTGCTTGGTATGAGAAAGCTGACACTCATTTGGTCAAACGAGGCTTTCATAACAGTCCAACAGAAAGCACATTGTATGTAAAGCGTGAGGGTGATGTACTTCTCATTGTGGTTCTTTATGTTGATGATTTGTTGATCACTGGACCAAATGAGCGACATATTTATGAATTTAAGGCTGATTTGAATTGTAATTTCAAGATGAAAGATTTGGGAGTCTTGCATCATTACTTGGGTATACAGTTTAAGCAGTGTGATGGTGGTATTGCCTTGTGTCAGAAAAGTTACATAGAGACATTGCTATGTAAGTTTGGACTTGAGGATTGCAAACCTATTGCCACTCCCATGGAAATAGGTTTGAATTTGAGTCTACATGATGCTGGCGATCCTGCTCATGTCACTCTTTACCAAACTGCTATTGGCTGCCTCATTTATGTATGCAACACGAGGCTGGATATTCAGTTTGCAGTCTCACAGGTCAGCAGATTTATGCATAGCCCAGGGTCTAAGCATTGGCAGGCTGTCAAGAGGATTTTGCGCTACCTTAGTGGCACTTTACATCTTGGCTTGTTTTATCCCAAGGGGAGATCATTGCCGCCAGACTTACATGATTTTCGGACTCAGATTGGGTTGGTTGTTTTGACACGTGAGTGTCCACAAGTGGTTTTTGTTTCATGCTTGGCAGTTCATGTATATCATGGTTGAGAAAGAAGCAACCTATTGTGGCCACTTTGAGTTATGAGACTGAGTATAGGGCAGTCTTCACAGCTACGGTTGAGTGTGTATGGCTCAGACGCCTTATGGCTGATTTGGGTGTTGGACAGGACACTGCCAACACTATCTACACTGACAGTCAGAGCGCATTGGCAGTTGCGAGGAACCCAGTTTTTCATGCTCGCACAAAGCACATTGAGGTGCATTACCACTATGTCATGGAGAGGCTCTCAGCACGAGAGATCAGCTTGGCTTATGTGCCAACACAGGACAACCTTGCAGATCTTTTCACAAAGGCATTGTCTCGTGAGAAGCTTGAATCTTTCCGCAAAGCTTTGGGCTTACTCCCCTTTTTGGACTGATCCTGTCCTCAGGGCATGGCACTTCCCTTTACTCATGTGCCAGCTCTCGTTCACCGCATCACTCCAGGGGGGATTTGTTACCATATACATGTGGTAGTGATGTGTGTGAACACACTAGGACCGCCGGGGCATTTTTTCCCCCGTGCATTGTATATACGCCCATCACTCTAAGGCTATCTATCTTTCCATTGCACACTAAGTAACACACTCTCTATTGTGTGCCTTGAGCTTCCTTCGTCTTCTCCAAGCTGTGTGTGTTTCTCTGCAACCCTAATTCCAACAAGCATGCAATGCTCCATAGATGACTTTGGTTATCAACTCACCAGGCACAATATAAGTGGGATTTTTTGTCCCCATCTTCACAAGGTTGTCGTGAATGTAAGCGGCATAGTTTATCTCCTTCGGTTTGCTCTTCTCAATCGCCCAGGTGAAAGTGGTGGCAATAGCTCCAGGTGGCATGTATTTTTGTGGCCGCTTGGTACACATGTGGAAGTACTGGTTGTATAATTGGCTCATGATAGCCACCTTTGGGTTTGCAATATCTTCAAATGTATAGTTATTCTTCTTTTCCAAGTAGACCTTAATGTCATCCCTGTTGGCAAGGCTTCAAAGTAATTGTGGAGATCCATTTTCTCCAAGTAGTCCCCTATCTTGCTCCTGATAAATTCATTGAGCTCTTGAGGTATCATGGGTAGCTCCACTACATTTCCCTCTGGATCTTTAAATACTCCTTGGTAGATTCTCAGATCATTGGTTTCTAGTAGGTCATCTTGAATCCAAGTGCTTGTGGGCTTCAGGGTTCCCTCTGGGATAACAAAAGGTTCCATTTATTCTAAGTAGTCCTTGATAGTCATCCTCTTCTTCTTTGCAGGTGACTTTGTGGCTGCCATGGATCCTGTTGCACTCAGTAGTCCAAAGTTAGTGTTTTTCATAGATTAGCTGATAAACTAAGTTCTGTCTACCCAAATGACTTGAAAATTGAAATAAAAACTCAAAAGGGACTAGGGAAACCATGCATGTGCCCACAGTAGATTTTTGGCTGAAAAATAAGCATGTAGACATCCTATGCGTAGGATGTCTACCTTCTCTGATTTTGATGAAACTTGACAGGCTTGTGGCCCTTGACCTGTGCAACATGGCTATGTACCTCGAATTAGCTTTTGGACATCAAAAAGTGCAATTTTGAGCAGATTTAGGCTTTAGGCTCACAAATTGGGTAGGATGTCCTATATAGGTGGCAAATGATATTCAATTGGGTTGAAATTTGATATATAGGCTTCTTATACCATGTAAAAGACTCCCATGAAGTCAATTCCTGCACAGAAGGTCAATATGACCCTGGAGACATCCTACGTGTAGGATGTCTACTTTCTCAGAATGACTTGATTTTGGTTCTGTGGGTAGCCCTTAGCATGTAGAACATGGCATTGCTCTCAGATTTTGATTTGGATAGGCATTGGTGTTGTTAGGAGCATGTGTAGTGTTTTTAGGCTCATAAAAGTGCATCTTTGAGGTTTTGGGGGCCAAATGTGATGGGTCTGGCTTGAAATTTGGTATATGACCTTGTGAAGATGTTATTAAGATATCTAGAACTCAAAAACACCAGCTGGAGGTCAAAAAGGACATTTAGACATCCTACACGTAGGATGTCTATTTCATAAATTTTCATATCTGACCACACAGTTAGCTTGGCAATGTGCTAATGAGTATATTGTGCAAGTTTCATGTGATTTGGACTAGTTTTGTTAGGTCTATGACCCATTATTGCCTCTATGCTCTGACTTTCTGCTTTTTGATGCATATGAGGTCAACTCTTGTCCAAATGTGATGAAACTTGATGGCTAGCACGTATAAGCTATGTAGAAGCTGTGTATGAGGTGAGATGTTGAGTTTGGTGCCCAAACATGGACTTGAGACATCCTACGCGTAGGATGTCTCCTGATGAATTTTTTATGAGAAATGCTACTAGTACATGCCCTAAGCCCCCCTGAGTCCCCTTTAAGCCCTATTTCAATAAAAAAGTCAAAAAGATAGATAGAAACTCCCTGTTTGACTTTCAGAGCCTCTGAGTCATTTTCTGACTCTTGGAGTGCTTTTCGGCGATGAAATCTCTTGATGCTAGTCTCCATAGCTTCATGGTTCCTTGGGGATCCTTGCCATATGGTTTTTTTTGGCTTTTGCTTCACCGGAGCTCCGTTTGGCAATTTGTCACTCTGGAAGCACCCGTGGTTGCGTTTACATGTCTTCGATGACTTGTGGTGGTCTACCACAATAGGACTTGGTTGTTGATGGTCTAGGAAAGCCGCTCGTGAAGTTTGGTGGCAAACGGACATTCGGTTTGGCCATGAGATCCAATTGACGCTTTATGTGTCTGATGCCATTTCTGAAGGTTATTCCCGCTTCGGGTCGCCTTATGGCCATGTGGGCTATATAGCTTTGTAGAGCATGTCGAGATGCTCCTACCCATGAGTTTTGGTAGCATTTGGGCGACTTTCCATCGATTTACCACTTGGTGGCCTCTTGCAGGGCTCTAGAAGTTAGGGTTTTTCCCAATGGTTTTTTGCCGCCTTTGTGCATTCAAGAGTGGTCTCCTATGCTAGGGTAAACCCCCTATGAAGCCTTATTGCTTTTGGGTTAGCTGTTAGGTGGCCACCTCTACCTGTAGGTCTCTACTGCCTGTTTCCCGTGTGAACCCTACACTAGTTTTCGCGACAAAACATCAAACATACGCGAAAAGCTCAAGGTGGTGAGCCTACCTCTCATATCTGGAGCCTGTCGGGTGGTCATGCGCGTCGTAGAAGCAGCTGGAAGTCCGGTTCGCTCTAGGTGGCAAGAGCTCTCTCTCAAGAAAGAAATAGTAGAAATGAGCTCTAAATGAAGTGAAAAAATCTTATAATGGGGGTCCCCGAACCACTTTCTATGAAATTTGACATGTGCTCCCAACTTCTTGCGAGATGCGGTTTAGGCTCGAAAAGTTCTTGATTTGGACTCCGTTTGCCCAGTTTCCAGAAATTTGACGTTTCGGTCAAAATCTGGCCAAAACACGCCTTCCGCTCCATTCACATAATTGCACCCCCATTGTACCATAGGTTTTAATATAGTCACTAATTATCCCCATATTTTTTGTTTCTCATTACGACCGTATTTCACCTGCTTTTTGTAATTTTGAAGTTTTTATGCCAATAATTAGTAAAATTCAAAAGAAAATAGTAAAATAAACCCAAAAAATCCCCAAAAATCATAATAGCTCAAAAACATCACCGCAAAACACTATGTACACTCATATGCAATTTTTATCACCGGATTTCTCCGTTTTACCAATATTTTGCCCAAAAAAATACTATGTTTACATATATATACACACCTAGGGGCCTAATTTGGCGTTTGGCCCCATATACTTGTATACTCGTGCTGTATAAGGGCATATGTACTTAGGTTAGTCCAGAAAACTTTGCAATCAAACGAAAACCTTTCAAAATAGTCGAAAAACATGCCCTTTTTTGCTCCTTTTACCTTCATTGGGTCCGCATTGTGAATGCCTCCCCCCCCTAGTCGGAGTCCTCCCGGATGACAAGGTATCGCCTCGGGGTATGTGCAGTGCATGGGTTAAAAATTGTGCTAATGCGCAGCCTTGTAAGGTGGACCTATTTGATGCATACTCAATCAATGCATGGAAAAATCAATGTTGTGCGAGAGGAGGGAATAAGCAAGATGCTTATTGGCATTCGACGTCGAGGTTTCCTGTTTGTTGTTGATTTGTTTATCTGATTTTCTTTGCAAGTAAAAGTTGTAACTTTACAGCTCTTTGTTTGATCGTCTTTCTTGCAAAAGTTGCTTGGTTTGCCGCTACTGTCGATATGGCCGCGGTTGTCTCCGTGGAGAGAATTGTCATGGCTGAATTGGCCGTAGTCTTTTTCTTGCCATTTGAGGCGTTGTTTTGGAGGCTTTTGTAGGTTTATTGCCTCGTCTGTGGTCGTCATTGTTGTTCTGCTGATCGGCACCCACATAGATCGGTTTGCCGGTTTCATATGTAGTGAGTGTCTGGCTGCTGATGTTGCTTGTACTAAAGGGAGTTCCTGTTGCTTTGGTTTTGGGATCCAAATGCGAGTCGCATTTAAGTGGTTACTGAGCATTCTCTTTGGGATCCATGTCTTTTTTATTCCCATGGTTGTTGGTTTAATTGTGTTCTTCTGTTGACTTCTGCTGTTGTATTGTGGTTTGTATGCCATGTCACCTCTATCCTTCCATACCCATACTTGTTTTTCGCATGTTGCTAACCTTGATCTATTCACTGTTGTCTGTGTTGTCTTATTTTTTTAGTGAACATGGTTGGCAGTTCCCTCGTTGTTCTCCATGGGTATCGTGTTGTGCTTTATTGGCACCCATCCTTTTTGTTCTTTATCCAGTGATTGTGGCGTGGTCATCTGGTTCTTTCGGGTTTGCTGAGCAAAGGCTACCACCTATTGGTCTTGTACATGCTAAATTTTGACTGTATCCGAATTCCAATCTATCTGCACATTATACTCTTTCTGCCAAGGTTGTCCCAACAACATGGGGTGTAGTGTGCTCGCATCCTCAACCACATAAAACTTGGGTGGGAGTAAACATATTGATGTATTTATACATGCAATATTGTCCAGCCCAATGTTCCTAGCGAATGTGATGTACTACTTTCCAGCACTTGTGGAGTAGGATGTAGTTGATCTTCGAGCTTGAGCTGTTTATATAATTTGTAAGAGATCAAATTTTCTTGAGCTCCAGAATCAAGCAATGCCACTGATTCAAGTTGATTGCTACCCACTTTGACTGCAATTATTGGTTCAACTGTGTCTTCACCAAAATTCGATAATTGAATAGCATTTATTCGCAACGGTGATCCACTTTGTTGTTGTTGTCATAGAAGCCTTCTTTTTGCAATGCGTTCTTTTGTTTCTGCTTGTGCTTCTTCTCGTACCCTCTGTTTCTCCTTCATCCGTTGTTTTGCTTGATGGATTTGTTGAAGCATATTCTGTGTTAGTGGTAAATGATACTTTTTTAACCAACACCCACTAATCCAATTTGACATTTCTTCTCCTGCCAATGTAGAAAGTTTGACAACTCCACTTTGTGATAAGTCACTAATCACAAAGGGTCCCATCCCTCGCTTTTTAAGTTTTTTGGCATGTTGCTTCAAAGTATAAACAAGTACATAATCACCTATTTTGAACTCTTTCGTACGTACATGCTTGTCAAAAAACTCTTTTTGTCTTCTCTTTTTAGCATAGATCGAAGCTACAGCTCTCAGTCGAAGTTCATCTAGCTTTTCAAGATCATCTATTCTTGAAGAGAGATCATGCCCTGTCCATTCCAAGCATTTCTCTACTTATAGAGTTGGAACTAAAAACTCTATGGGTAATATAGCATTTAGGCCAAACACCATGTTGTACGGTGTTGTTCCGATTGATGTTTTGTAAGCTACCTTGTATGCCCATAGTGTTGAGTGTAGTTGCTGATCCCAGTCTGTCCTTGACTCTGATACAATTTTAGTCAAAACAGTGCATAGTGTTTTATCTGTGGCCTCGACTGTCCATTTTCATGTGGATGATATGGAGCAGATTTTCTATGTATGACCATGAATTCCTCTAGCAGATATTCAATGACTTCATTAAGAAAATGTGTTCCTTGATCACTGACAATTTCTATTGGTAATCCGTATCGTACAAAGACATTCTCATACAAAAATTGTGCAGTGGTTCTTGAGTCTGCTTTTTGTGTTGCTTTGGCTTTCGCCCATTTTGTGAGATAGTCCGTAGCCACAATGATATATTGGATATGGGTGCGATAAGCAGGGGGTGAAATAGGCCCCACAAAATCAATGCCCCATTTTTCAAATGCCCGTGCTCCCATCATTGGCCGTAGTGGCATCTCATCTCTCTTTATCGGCACCTTAGTACGCTGACATGCGTCACAATGCTTTACAAACTCCTCGGCATCCATGTGCAATGTAGACCACCAGATTCCTGCGGTTAAGACAATTTTTTCCGTCTTATCGCCTGAAAAATGGCCTCCGCTTATTCCTCCATGTATGTGTTCTAGAATCAGCAGGTATTCACTTTCACTTGCACAGATTCTAAGTTGATTATCCTTTCCTCTCTTGTAGAGTTGATTTCCAATTAAATTAAAGTCTCGAGCCTCCAACTCTATAGCCCTTTTTCGCGTTTTTGTTATGTTTTCAAGAAATGTCCTTGTTGTTAAGAAATCAATGATATATTGACTCCATGCAGGTGCAATGTTTACCTGAAACAATGTCGCGTGATCCACCGATCGTTTGGCACTACATATAGTACAATTGGTAACATAAGCATGTGTGTCAGCATACATAGTTGGCCAATAAACTCCTAAGTGTTTCAATCTTTGGTGTGTTTTCATTGTTGAACAATGAAATGCACAATCCTGGATGTGTGCTTCTTCAAGATAACACTCTAATTCCTATGGATTTATACATATCGTAGAATTTGGTCTGAGCCTAGATGGTACATTCGTCCTGCAATCAACTGAAAGTTTTTTGTTTGTCGAAATGTTTGTTGTTTGGATCTATCTTCCTTGTTATCAAATCTACCTCCAAAGGAAAGAATGCTAACAATTTCCTGAGACCATTTGGGTATCATTTTAATATTGAAAAGATAAGCATCAAGTATGTCATCGTCTACTCCTTCAGGAGCTTCCCCATTTTGCAGCCTTGAAAGATGATCCGCCCATAGATGAGTTTTACCCTTTTTTACTACCACTGTGAAGTCAAACTCTAGCAATATAATAAACCAGTGTACAATTCTCCCAGTATTGCATGGTTTATTTACTAGATACAAAAGAGCTTGATGATCTGTGAAGAACGCAAATTCGTTTGCAAGCAAGTTATGCCAAAATTTCTTTACAGCATAAATCATTCCTAATCCCTCTCTTTCAGTGGTGGTGTAGGTCTTTTTTGCACTATTTAGTTGTCGTCTTGCATAACACACTGGTAAATCCATTGTTCCGTCTCCAGGTTGAGCCAAAATACTCCCAATTACATATGCAGATGCATCAATGTAAACATGGAATATCTTTTTCCAATCTGGTGCTTTAAGTACAGGTGTTGATACCAGGTTTTCCTTAAGCTTTTGGAATGAAGTTTCACACTCATCAGTCCGGTCGAAACTGACTAATAAGCGATACAGAGGTTGTGCAATGATTGCATACATATATATGAATCTTCGATAATATTCATAGTGTCCCATGAAGGATTGTACTTGTTTGGCATTAGTTGGCCTGGGCAAGTATACTATGACCCTAATTTTGTCTAGGTCAGTGGTTATGCCATTTCTTGAGACAATATGTCCTAAGATGCGGCCTTGCCTAACCATAAAAATGCACTTTTCCGGGTTGAGACAGATTTGATATGTTCTGCACTTCTCAAATGCCTTTTGTAAATGGTCAATATGTTCTTCTCGTAGAAGAGAGTGGACACAGAGATCATCCATATATATTTCTAAGAATATTCTCATGTATTCTTTGAATGCATGAGTCATTAACCTTTGGAAGGTAGCTGGGGCATTGGTTAAGCCAAAATGCATAACTCTATACGCATATATTCCCCACTCTGTGGCAAATGCTGTTTTGTGTTGATCCTCTATTGCAATTGCCAATTGGTTATACCGTGAAAACCCATCTAGAAAAGAATAAGCCCGTTTTCCAACCACCCTCTCAAGCACATGTTCTGTGATCAGCAAGGGATAATTATCCCTTATTGTGGCTGCATTCACTTTTTTGAGGTTCACACACACACACACACGTAGCTTTCCGTTCTTTTTGGGGACAACCACAATGGGTGACACCCAATCTGTATGCTCGATTTCATAGATGAATTCAGCATTTATCAGCTTGTCAATCTCCTCTTTGATTCGTTTAGCGAATGTGTCATTATATGTGTAAGGACGCTGTTTGCTAGGTTTGGCATCTGATTTCAAAGGAATTGTATGTTGGCATATCGATGGATCAACTCCTTTGAGGTCTTTGTAGGACCATGCAAACACATCTTTATACTTCTTGAGAAGTTGTGTTAGCAGTTCTTCTTCTTCAGGCTCTAAATCAGTTGCTATATAGACAGACTGAGGCTCTTCCCCTGGCGCAGCGAGGTCTATCCATTTTGCATTTTTCGGCCCATCGTAAGATTCCTGGTTTATTCTTTCTTTTATTGGTGGATTCATTATGATTTTTCAGTCTTGGATGGTGAATTTTTGATAGTGGGATGGTACATTCATGTTTCCTTTTTCTGACTCCTCCTTACCATCACTTTCTTCCTCAGTAGTCCATACCTCTCGTAACGACCATTTTAGTTCTTGGTATTCATTTTTACGCTCCATTTTGGTTCATTCTGGATCTTTTGTTTTTTCTTGTTTTGATTGTTGAATTTTCTTGATTTTGTTTCTGTTTTAGTCTTCCGTTCTTGTTTTATTTCCTCATGCGTCCTTTCCTTTCGAACTCTTGAGAATCTTCCTGATATTTGGTCTTTCACACAATCCTCTGCCTTGACAAGCATTAGATAGTGAGTTTTATCTTTTATCTTGGGCATCAGGTTCTCTCTAATTTTGTTTTCTGCTCTTTTTTTTCTATAGTGTTCTTGGCGCCTAGGGTGTTGATTTGCAAAATCATAAAACTTGATATTCGTTGTTGTCTCCCCATGCTCGCTTGAGCTGTCTGAACACTCGTTATTTAACTCCAGATGCTCAGAGGAGTCATAAAACTCTTCTTGTTCTGGTGAGTCTACATTCCCATCTCCTGCTGGTATAAGGCTTACCTTGTAATAGGGTAGCACATCATAGCCATCCTTATCGCAAAATTTTGTCGTTGGGCTATCTGTAATGGTACAGACATCCAATGTTGCTAGTATGTGTTCCCATTCCAGAGGTTCTAAGGCATCTTCGAGAAAAGGTTCCGGAATGTAATCCTTGTCCTCAATAGCTCTTTCTAAGACGCATTCCTCTCTTTTTAAGCTCCCACAATGTGAAGCTTCGCACATCCATAGCTCTTTTTTCTGCCCTAACCATGCTGGGAGTTCAGACCCTGCCAATGTAGCTGAATCAAACTCTTCCACTGGTGTCTGGTTCAGATCCTTGTAACTATGGTCTTTTAGGTATATTTTGGTTGTAGTCTCCCCATGTCTGAGGTATATGTGGTCGTAACCCCAATCCTGGACCATCTTTAATTGTCTCATGAATGGTCTTCCCAAGATGATCTCGTAATTGTTCTTTTTGTCAAAATCAACTATTGCAAATTTATGCTCATACTTGATTCCGCAAGAGGTGACAATTACTTTTTCTAAAAGTCCTAGAGGCTTTTTCATGAACCCATCTGCCAGCTACAATTTCATTCTGGTAGCTCTCAAAGGCGGTTTTCCCCATTTTTTCCAGTTTTCTTTGGTGGCCATAGCGACTCCTGCTCCACTGTCAAGAATAGCTTTGGAAACTACTCCGTAGAGTTCTACTGGTAGTGTGGTATTTCCATCTTCTCCCTCGCAATATTCTCCAACCTTGTTTAAAGGTACTGGCCTAGTGTTTAGTTCAGGCTTGTCCAATTCTCTGATCCCTTCTTGAATCTTCGAGGTAGGGTCTTTTACTCCTAATTTTTCTAAGCATTTGCCTACGGTGGTCCACATGTTTGGTCGTAACCTCAGGAGTTTGGCTAACGTGATTGTGCATGCCACAAGGGTGGACATTAATTCAATCAACCCTTGTGAATCCATCACTCTGTTGGAAGAAAGTCTTTGAGATGGTAATGCTCTCACCTCAGACTTAGCTTCATACTCCCCTAGGTAAGAGGGTAGAGTTTTTAGCGAGTCTAGTTGGCTGTGCCCCGAACTAATTGAACCCTGGTCTCACCTTTGTGAATGCATATCAAAGTTCGTTTGTCATCTTGTCTCAAATTCTTCAATGGGAGGTAAGATCTCATTTTCCTCCTTTCTTGTGCTATTTATTTGGTGGCTCACCCTGTTAGCTTTCATTTGCTTCCCGGATTTGCTTCCACAGATCATCTAGACTATTACAATCTTTACCCATTTCTACCAATGTTTTAGGCTGGAAACCATCAATTGTCTCATCTGTCATATTTGGCACTATGATAGGTTCTCTCCTAGACTCAGAGGCAGTCGTGAGTCTCTTCTTTGTGTCTACTTGTTTCTCTAGAGTTGGTTTGATAGGGGTTGGAGCTGGTACCTCATGCCAACTTGCAGGTTTGCCAAGCGGGTTTTCTATCAAAGATTGGGTTGTTTCAATCATCTTTCGACACATTTCCAACCTCTGTTTTTCTATTTCTGCATATGGATAAGTCATTCCATCTTTGCTCTTGGGTCTAGTTGTTTTTTATTTTGGCTTCGTATGCTTTTAAAAGTGCGTCTAACTGCTCATTTTCTTTTTCTACCAGCACTGATCCTCCTGGTCCTGCACTTTTGGGTTCTACTATTTCCTTGGGCCCTATGGTTGCCGCAGTGTGTGAGCTTAAACTAGTTAGATCCTCTAACCGCTCTAATCTATCCTTTGTGTGTTTTAACTCCTCGGATAGAGCCGTTTGTTCTCGTTCTCTCTTAGCTTTCATACGCATCTTTCTAGCTTTCCAAGTGCTTCTCTGATTTTTCATTTCTGCACTTGGGGCATCGGTCTTTGGCTCTTCAATTATGGATTCTTTTGTCATTCTTTGAGCTTGGGCTCGTGTCACTGCCTGAATAGGTATTACTGTCTCGTTTTCTGACCCTCCACTGGAAGGCACTGCTTCCAACATGTTCAAAGTAGTTTTTGCTCCTTTGCTAGGGTTCTTAGGGAAATCACGAATCAAGTGAGTAATTCCACACTCGGTGCAATATGCGTTGACTCTAAAGATTTCATCGTGAGGATAGTCTCTTAGCCAATGATCTATACCACACTTGTAGCAAGGTCCCTTAGGCTTTTGAGGTGCTCCTTGAGCTCCTCTTTTTTGGTATGCATGCCTCTGCCCGCTCATGCCTCTGTTGGCTATGAACAACAGTGTTCGTTCATCCAAGCTGTATCTTCCTTTCATGCTACCTGTGCAACTGTTGGTGGTTCTGTACTTCCCATCATGCTCCAAGGTTCTGGCGTTCTGGGTTCTTCCGGTGGATAATAGATAGGATTTTTTGCATATCCATTGGAATCTTTGTAATATGCATGCATAGGTACCAAAGCCTTCTCTTCTGGTTCATTTACCGTTGGTGTGTATCTTATGCCGACTGGTCGTAATCCTGGTAGGGGTGGTTGTTGCCCCAATACGGATTGTGGTCTTTCTACACCTACAGGTCCTGGTAGGTTGCCTGCTTGATACCTAGCATCGGTGGAAGTTGAGGAGATGCCACCTCAGCTTGGGGAGCATATGGTCTCTCTCTCACATATCCCTTGTTATAATAACATTCCTCCGTCACATGGTTTGTCCATTTTTGTTCAATAGCACACCACTTTAGCTTTTTAGCCTAAGGCTTGGCATACATATTAATTTTTTTTAGCACTTCCTCTACAAGCTGCTCCTGGCTTACAACCACTTCTCCTTTCGGTGTTGTCTTAGCAGACTTGCTTCCACTTTGTTGTGAGGATGAATCGTCATCAAGATCCTTGAATTCACCCTCCTTGTAGACCCCACAATTGTCTACAAGGTAAAGAGCCTCCTTAGTTAACTCATTTAACGTTGTGCTCCTCTTCATATGTAAGTCCTTCTAGAGATCTGCGTTCCTTAGTCCTTGAATAAATATAAGCATAAGTCTGGACTGAGTTGGCATTTCTTCCACAGGGCAGAACTTCACATATGTTTTTAGTCGTAGGGTTGCCTTTCGTACAGATTCCCCTTCTTACTGTTTGAATTTATGGATTTGTGAGACTGTATTATGAGCTATCCCCCTTTGTGAGAATTCCTCAATAAATTGGTCAAACACCTCCTCCATAGACTCAAAGTCTCTACGCTCCACAGAGTCAAACCAAGTAGCGGAATCCTCTTCTAGGGTAAGTCCAAACCCTGCAAATTGAGTAGGGAAGTCCAACACTTCTTCAGCTCTGATTACACGCACAAAGGCTGCTACATGATCACTAGGATCTCTGTTTCCCGTGTATTTCTTGTTTACCCATTTTTGCACCTGAGAAGTGTCTAATGCTACATGATCACCTCGTCCTACTCAATATACCTCAACTGGCCTTCGGTAGTGGGAGGGTTCCTCTCCCAGAGGTGCCCCTAAGCCATAATTTATGATGGTTCTTGCAAGAGGTGGTTCATCTCTTCGAACTCATTTTATGGGTTGTCTTCCAAGCTGTGCCGACTCTTGAGTTTTTGGCTTACTCTCGCCTTGATATTGTGAATAGAGTGGTGGGTCTTGTAAATCTCTTAGCCCTCGTGCGGCTGGATAACCATCTCTGTTTCGGCTTGTTCTAATTTCGCACTTTGTCAAAACCATGCCTGCAATGATGGTTGGGTTGCTTGTTGGTTCTGGTAGTTGAACGTATGTTGTCGGTTAGAATGTGATGTTGCGTCATACTCTTCTGAAAATGGATTTGTCGACTTGCTAGGGGTATAGGTGGACCTTGGTACTTCTGCAGGGGCATATGTTGATGTTTCTGGAACTGTTGCCTTTTCCACCTCCTCTGGGAGAATTCGTTTGTATTCTCGCCTGTACCTGTCAACAACAATGATCTCCTTCCCCATAGAAATTTCATAAGAGAATAAGTAAAGAACCTTGTCTTTGCTTAATTCATTTGGGTAGGGTTCTTTGCATCAAAAATAAGAGACTAATCCCTCGCTCTCATGCTTGTAAATTCCCACATTCTCATTATAGGTAGAGACCCTGGTTGTTTTTTTATCATACATAAAAAGAGCTCCAAGTTGATCAATTTTTGGAGGCGGCTCTTGAGCCTCTGAGACCATTTTTCCTTTTGCCACATTATCTCCATATCTGTTGTAATCCTCAGGGCTACTAACTATCAGATAGTGGTTCCCCTTTTCGTCTCAAAATCTATCTCCATCATCATAGACTCGAATTATCTCCAGTCTCTGAGAAGGTCTTTCTTCTATACAAATACACTTGCGTCCCCGATAGTCAGAATAAACTAGGGCTCCCCTAGAGTTTGTTCCTTCTAAGAAGATTATAGTGAACTTGGCATCGTTCAAAGGGTTTTGGGAGGTACTTCCTCCTAGCATTGGTCCTTCACCGGAGAAACCTCTTGGCTGTTGACTACCCATCATGAATAAGGACTTATCTGATGAAGTGCCAGTATCACTACCCTCCTCAATGATCGGTGCTAATGGATCTAGCCTTGCTTGAGTTACACTCTCTTCAGTGGACACTAAGCTACCTTGATCACTTGCTACTTTTTGGTCTCTAGGAATGTGTCTTCCTGATCTTAAATTCATCAAACTTAGCAATGCAATTTATCACAAATCCAACCACTTACCTGGCAAGGGATCAGTTTCAGCACAACTTCTTGCCTTGCCCCGCTAAATATACATGTACACAAGCGTTTAATTTTGCCACTCGAATTAAAGTATTCAACCGCTAGAGGTGGTCTTAGTAATGATTGGTATGAATGGAGGGTTAACCTCAACCACTACTGTACTTCACTCGAATGTTTGTCAGTTTAGAGGGAAAGTCTTAATTCCGTCTTTGCTTCGTCAAAAGGTCAAACAAGGTCCAATTTCACTTTTGAAAGAAGTTCTGGAATTCTTAAGTCAATTGGAACATCACTCTATGCCCATAGTCAGATTTTGACTTCAATAAGCCCCTGTAGACATCCTGCGCGTAGGATGTCTACTTGCTCTGTTTTGACTGAAATTTGCACTATAGATTCCCCTTTATGTGTTGAGTCCACAACTGTTCTCACTTTTTGATTTGGACACCTATAAGCTGGTGAATTGATCAAAAATCTATTCAAGCAGCCTGATGTTGGTCTGACGAGTCAAATCAACTCCAATTTGGACCAAAATTGACTAGGAGACTTGCCTCAGGCTATACAACACCCTGCTATGCCTACAGTCAGATCTTGACTTCAATATCATGCAGTAGACATCCTACACGTAGCATGTCTAACTACTCAGAATTGCTCCAAATGTAAACCACAGACTCCTCTTAAGGTGTTTATCACTCTGGTATGCTCAGAATTAGATTTAGAGTGCTAAATCACTGTGAGCACATCCTACGTGTAGGATGTCTAAGTGATATGTTTGACCCCAAACTTGATCCACAACTTCCCCTTGATGTCAGCAACCCACTGCTATGCTTAGATTTTAGTTTGGATTTCAAAAGACCCCAATTTTAGCTATCCTAGTCTTTTTTCAGTCAAAAATGCTAAAGTCTGCTTAAAACCCAATTTTCTCACCCAATTGAGATGAAACCTTTCTCATGCACTTAATAAATCATGTAGATCATTCTCATGAAGCCATCCTATGGTTTTGGTCTTAAAATAATGCCTTGGCACAATTAGGGTAGGATGTTTGGCAATCTCCTTTCTTTTGGCCTTATCCTGTTAAGATATGGTCAAACTTCCACTTTCCAGGTGAAAATAGGGTAAAACCTACCTTCTAAACACACTGGTCAACTCAGATTTTCAAAATTCTCACCAGAACACCCTGTAGTAGGATGTCTACTGGCTTAAAATTTAACTTTTTTCTGACAGAAGTACTCCTTATGCTCTGCAGCTCTCTCAGAAATACTCGCAGAATCTTTTGAACTTCAATTCAGCTTCTAAACACTCTTTTACAGCTCTTTGATGAGGCTAATAGAAAATCTAACATGCATGAAGTGCTCCAAATCATAAATCATGATGTCCTACTTACCCTACTCCTACTCATCAAGTGAGATGGTGATTTTGGTGTCTCGGTTGCTTCCTGGCCTCTCCGGACTCTCAAGCTATCCTTTCACCGCCTCTACCACTCCAACTCCTACTCTCTACACCACAACTTAACTAATACCTAAAACTACCTAAGTCTACCTAAGTCGAAGGATCTAGGCCAGACACTCGCTCCCTAGACTCCTCCTAAGACCTAGAGAGTCCCCCACCCTCTGATCCTATCTAAATATAAAACAAGACTCTGGCAAGCCAGAGAATCCCTATCCTCAAGGACTAGTCTCGGTCACCTACCTAGGGTTTTCATCCCCGGCAGCGGCGCCAATGTTGGCGGATACACCGCGACGGACGTCAGCTCAGCGAGAACTCACCAAACAAGATTTGTCAGCTAAGAACGAAGCTCGACCCGCAAGCGCGTGGAAGCAAGCATAGGGTGTCAACCTACACTCGACCGACTATTGACTACTTCCTACTACAGAGGTCTCTACCCAATGTCTAAGCTACAGCCTTCAAGAGTACATAAGAGGAGATTTCCTACAACGCTTTCAAGAGCCAAATACCCATCAAACGTTCTTGAAACGCTACGGAACTTGAAGGAAACCCTATTAACACCAATAGGTCGCTCTCCCTAAGGTCCATGAACCAAAACCCCAACCCTAAACACCCGGTGCAAATTCACGTAGGATGTCTGGTCGAAATTTGCAGGTTGTCGTATCCAAAAACTAAAGTGCCTAATGTGTAGCTCTACTCAATGCAAACGCGTGGATATGCTGAAATGCAAAAACAGACAACATATGCTCACCAAGTCACCAGATATAGCTCGTGGATCGATCTCGCGAAGCCGGGCCGTACACCTACAATGTAGGTGTTGGCTCGTAGCTCTCTTCGGGGGCAACACGTTGCACTTCTCCGCACTCGATTCCGACCACCAGTGTGCGCGTAGCGTCAAGATAAAACTCTCACTCTCTCTCGGACACAGAGTACGCTCAACTCACACAGACAAAGCTTATAAAAATGACAAGGGTTCTTTTGCATTAAGGTCAAAATTGGTATAAATACCTTACAATCTCAAACCCTAATATTCCAATTTAACATTTACTCAGTCTAAATGTCAAAAATGGGATACAATTTGGAAGCTTCTGCAAGCCCCACTATTTACAAAGGTGAAATAACAGTTTCTTCTCAATTAAGGAATAATTACAAAGAAAATTAATATCCCATCGGGCAATCATCCTCTATTGGGTGTGTCCAGCCGCTAACACTATCAAAGAAACAACTTGAAGAACACGATACCACAGTCTTCATCGGTAGGTTCAAGAGTGAAGATGGGAATCAGGTAGGGTTGCACTTGCTACCCAAAGAAGTTTATGATATAGCCACAAAGCCAACCACAAAATAAGCCAACAAAAGGCTAGGACTTCTGGAATTCTACAACCAAGAGCCATGTGGAGTAGATTTCCAGAGAACCTATGAACTATTATCAACAATCAAAGAGGATGGAACAGCTCACATCACGGATTAGCAAGGCCAAAAATTCAAAGTGGTCATTAACAAGGACATATTGGCCAAGGCATTAAAGCTGCCAACTGAAGGAATGTCAATGAGGGCCAGAGATAGGAGGACAACTGGTACGTTTGCCAAGGATACAGCTACAGCCACCTTCTTCGACCTCATTCTAAAGCAAGTGGAGGATCCCGCCCGTCTTTATCACCAACACTTCCACTTCCTCTCAAAGAGACCACCAACATACACAACTCTAAATCATGCAGTTGCAACCACTTTCACGCAGATGTTGAAGTCAACAACAAGGAAAACAATAGATCATGCTCAGTACGTGCTTAAAATACTCAAGAACACAAAGAAAGAAGGAAAGGTAACATATATGGGCGCTCCAAAAGCTCTAACCCGGATTGCATACCATGCTATTGGCATGGCCGATAACCTGCCACTGGCCCTGAATCAGAATACATGGATAGTTACAGCTCAACCCTCTACACGAGCCACTAGATCAAAGAAGAAATGTACCTATAATTCAGATGAAGAATCGGCAAAAAGCTCGCCTGAAGCCCACAGTAGTGAAAGCTCTGAAAATGAAGAAAAGAGGGCAAGGGGAGAAGAAATGAAGAAGAAAGTAGTGGCAGCCCATCAGGAATAACCTCAGCAGAAAAAGGCAAGGTTCAGAAGAGAAAAAGAATCATATGAAAGAAGTCACCAAGTTGCAAGAGAGAACCCAGAATCATGGAGTCCGAGGGAGATCAAGGGTCCTAGGACCAAGAACCCTTAGAAAAAGATCCAAGAAGATCCAAAGGATTTGCTTGAGTGAATGTATGCAGAAGCTGAAGTTTTGAAGATACAAGAAGCTCTAGAAGTGCAAAGGAAAGCAAGAGAAGAGTTGGCTACAGAAAAGGTAAGCAGAATCTGCACAACAAAGTGAACCACAACATGAACAAGGAGAGATGTCTTCAAGAACCACTTCACCCACTACTGAACAAGAAGACCATCCAATGTCGAGTCCAAGCCCTTCACCAACTGCCAAATCCAATGAAGGCAAGGAAACAAAAGGGAAAGAGAAACAAGAGGAGGAAGCCAATTATGAACAACCTAAGGAAACACACAAAGATGAAGTTGGACCTTCTACAACAAGACAAGTAGAATCAGTTGAACAGTCTAAAGAGCCGCACGCCAAATCTATTGGACCTTCTAAGCAGCCTCAGGTAGAAGCTGAAGAATGGGAAACAACAGATGAAGTGATCATCCAGGTTAATGAGTATACAAAGCAAACGCAGATGATGACAAAAAAGATGCAAACAACAGCTCTTAGCCACAGTGCCAAAGCTCAAGAGGTTGAACAGGTAATTGATGCTCTCCAAGGCGAGCTTGAAGACGGGATGAACATCATCGAGAATCTTCAAGGACAAATCAAAGAGCTAAGAAATGAAGCATAGCAACACCAAATTGTCAAGGAAAGGCAACAAAAAGAGATGGAAGATTTAGGAGAGCTTCTCACAAACCTGTCAGATGCATGTAAAAGCGAGTACCAGCAGCTGAGTGAAGTGACAAATGAACTTCTAATCACTACTCACTCAGTAAAAAATCTCCAAGTTCAATTAAATGTAGCAAATGCCTCTTTGCAATACTCAGAGAAGAGGATCAATGACCAAGCGGCTTTCTTAAAGAATATCAACGAAAACCCAGTTGTAGCTTTTACTCAAGGGGACAGATAAAGTCTACAAGACTTTGGAAAAGAGAAACAAGGACTTGGACCTTGAGTTGAAGCTGGAACAATCACAAAGATAGGATCTCGCCTTAATGCGAGTACAAAGAGAAGAGCAATTGCTATAGGAGATAGAAGATCTAAAGAGAGCCAACTAGATGCTGAGAGAGGGCATACGAAAGCTCAAGAGGAGGTAGGTACCCTTGAATAGCCAAATATAGACATACCATCAATCTCCTTTGCAGATATGGAAACACAGCCAATAGAAGGGCAGACAAGAGATTTTGAATTCCAACTACCAATCACTGAGGAGGAACAAGTGCCAATGGTCTAGCTTTCTAAAGCTGAAGAAGATGCATTTAAGGAACAAATTGTCCATGAAGTGGATGTTGAATGGAAAGCGGCAATGGATTGTTAGTTGAGAGTTCTTCACTGAGTCAATGTAACACAGCTCACTCCCAACCAAATCAATGCTCAATGGCATCAACAGTCGTTGCCCTACGCTTTGATAAAAGTGAAGCTGCAAGTCAAAGAAATACTTTACAAGGGTATGCAAGAAGAGGGGAAGAATTGGCTCAACAAAAACTTAAGATACCTCATTCTGTATACAAGAGCACCTGCAGCAATTCAAAAAGACCCAACATTCAGTCCTGTATCAAGAGTAAGCACATGGCAGGCACACGATGCATTAAAGAAGAAGAGGTCGACTTGGCTCAATTACCCTAAACTTCCATCTCCAGAGCAGGGACCAGCAACTGAGGAATACATGGTGAAAACCCTAACGAGCGCCATGAACTTCTTCAAGAGCCTCCCTGGCCTCTCATGTGCAATGCTATATAAAATGTGCAGAATGCTGGTCACATGCATTCAAGTTTTTCATGAGCTTGAGCAAGCAGGAGCCCCATGGATGTCTTTCTTAGAAGGTAACAAAGGCTTGTGCTATGATTTGAGTGGACAACCTTCAGAAGAAGTCCTCTACAACTTCTATGCCAGATATATATTCTTGCCATCAAGCGATATGTTAGCATTTGAAGAAGCTTTTTACACAGTATTCTTCGCATGGTGTACAAAGATATTCACGCCAGTGATCAGCAATCTGACGGTAAGGGTTTGTCACCTATTGTCATAAAATATAATATCTAACTTTACCAAATGATTTTCTCATATTAAACTAATCATTTAATATGGGAAGATAAAAGGGGAACAAGAGTTAGGATATAGATATGTGCTTCTAGACCTATCTCAACAGGGGAACAAAAGGAGAAATGGTTGCATCTCAATAGGGGTCCAAAAGGAGATGGTCTACCAAAGAGCAGTGTGCAATAAGTGCTTCTAGATTTACCTCAGCAAGGGACCAAGAGGAGAGATGGTTACATCTCAATAGGGGTCCAAAAGGAGGTAGTCTATCAAAGAGCAACGTGCATCTAATGGAGCTTAAAAGGCCTTAGGGTTAGCTTCATTAAAGACCTCCAAAAGTTAGTGTTAAAAAAGTCCTTTGACCTTAAGCAAGCTAGGGTTGACCTTGAGGTGGAATCCTATTGAAAGGGTAAGGTTTCCAGTTTCTGAAACCTTAAAGATTGTATAAAGCTTAATTCAACTGATATGATTATTAAAAAAGCAATGTAGAATTGTCCGATCGTGGCAAATATTGGCATTTTTGGAATCTTAAGCACAGCAAACCTCGGGCTATAAATTTTTAGAACAAAATTCCGATAAAATCTGGAAAAGTTACGGGCCCTGAAATGTTACACTAGGAATTCAATTAGTTAAGAAAAATTGGATGGTTTCAGTAATTATTATTAACAAAGACTTTCTTATCCTAAGGTTCTAGAAATCACTGATATTTCCAATTTTCATCATTAAAAATCAATGAAAATAGTAAAAATCGATTCTGGAAGCAGAGGGGGGCTGTGTGGGATAATGATGAACTCTCTCAAACTAGATTTAGCAACAGGGGATGTTTTTTGACCTGTAGGGCTGCTTGGCATGCAAGTTACTGTCATTTTCCAGCCAGTGAGTGCCCAGAAACCTATAAATATGACCCTTGCTTCACAATTTCACAGAGACTCGGAGCCTTGATACACTCTCTCTCATCTAGAGAGAATGCTACACAGAAATCACTAGAGATTCAGCTCTAGTTGATTAACTTAAACGGTAATTAGCCTAATCCTTCTTAATTAGCAACGCTAGATTAATCTATTTTCTTAATAAATTAAAGATTAGGCCTATGTATACTCATAAATCCTCTCTTAATTGAATATTCTCTGTTGATTGTTGTAATTAAGCTTGGGAATATTAAGCTGATTAATTATCCTATCATATTAGGACTGAAATTATCCAAATTAACCACAAATTAATGGGAAATATATTAATTAAGTTTAGATTAAGTTGAGGTAATTATCAAAGCTGTATTAGACATTCATTAAGCTAGAAAAATTATCTTATAATTTTTTGAGTAATTTTCATAATTAATTAGGTAGAATTATATTGTTTTTTAGAGAAAATTAAAGGGAAAAATAATCAAATTGATTCAAAATGCTTTGAGGTATTTATTAGAGGTTAATTATATGTTAGAAAACTCGTGATAATTATTTCAAGCTCAGAAAATTAAGTTACCTAATTACTTTAGCAAAAATACTTTGTTTTTAGGACCAATTAAAAGGGAGAAATTAGGTAATTGATTTTTAAATGCTTTGAGTTATTTATCAAAGGTTAATCATATGTTAGGGAACCCATGATAATTATGTCAAGCTCAGATAATTAGTTTACCTAATTACTTTAGGAGAAATACTATGTTTTTAGGACAAATTAAAAGGGGAAAATTAGTAAATGGATTCAAAATCATTTTTTTTATTTATCAGAGGTAAATTACATGTTAGGAAACCTATGATAATTATTTCAAGCTCAGATGATTAATTTAACTAATTACTTTAGCAAAATTACTCTATTTTTAGGACAAATGAAATAGGGAAAATTTGCAAATGGATTCAAATTGGTTTGAGTTATTTATCAGAGGTTAATTACATGTTAGGAAACCTATGATAATTATATCAAGATCAGATAATCAATTTACCTAATTACTTTAGCAGAATTACTCTGATCTTGGGACAAATTAAAAGGGGAAAATTAGCAAATTAATTCAAAATATTTTGAGTTATTTATCAGAGGTTATTACATATTAGGGAACCCATGATAATTATGCCAAGCTCAGATAATTAGTTTACATAACTATATTAGCAGAATTACTCTGTTTTTGGGACAAATTAAAAGGGGAAAATTAGCAATTTGATTCAAAATGCTTTGAGTTATTTATCAAAGGTTAATTACACCTTAGGCAAACCGTAATACTTATATTACCCTCAGATAAATAGTTTACCTAATTATCTCACTAAAATTACATTATTTTTAGGGGAAAAAAGGGGCAATATAGTAAATTAATCCAAAATCCTTTGATATAAATATGAGAGGTAGAACACACCTTGAGGAATCCGTGATAAATACCCCCAAACCTTAGATAAATAGTTTAGGTATTTATCTTCAATAAAAGTAATCGATTTTGCATATAAAATAGAGAAAAGAAATTAGTAAATGAATTTATCTAATTACCAAATAAATACCTCAAGTCCAAAATCACTATTGATGGGTGGGAAATTTACCTCAGCATAAATGGTTAGTATAACAAATTACTATCAGTAAAATTTTACCTAAATTAGACCATAAGTATAAGAGGGAAAGGTTATAAATCAAATTTATGAAAATTCCTAAAGATAGAACATATCAAATTACAATTTAGGTTGATTAATCCATTAGCCGATAGGAATTATAATTTACTAAGGTTAAATAAAAAGTATTCATGGAATATAAACTAAGGATAAACCTACTTGAATGGCTTCCCTAATTAAATGGTAATTATGGGAAATTACTAATAGTACAAGGAGGTTACAGGAGAAATATTTCATCCAATTAACTATCAAGGATACCTACATACTCCAAAAATCCTTATATTTGGGTGAAAAGGAACAAAAGAGATTATTCAATTAAACCTCTAATCGATTAAGTCTTTTTATAAGGATAAAAAGTTATGGCACCTAAAAGGACCCAAGCAAATCCTACATCTGATGATGAGGACGTAGCTCTAAAAAGAACTAGAGCGTCACACGACGACGAAGCCGGGCCTAGTAGTAGGCATACAAAGGAGAGTCTTCAGGCGCCAGCGCAGCAGCAGATGGCCGATCAATCCCAGGTGGGTTTCGCATTATTCAATTAAGTTATTAAATAGTTTAAGTTCTTTTATAAGTTAGCATTGCATACGTAGGGAGTGAGAAAGAATCAAGAATGGAATAATTGACCAAAAACGGAGGGTAACTTCCAACATGCATTGTTTATAATATAGGAAAGAATTGTTTGGGTTAAAATTGGTTGAATTAGGAAAGATATGATTGATCATCCTTAAGACAGCTTGTCTCAAGACACCTCCGACTCCTTGGTATATTTTGATGATAATGATGGCTTTCCAACCACGGATAAGTCGGTTACCCCCATGAACGTTGAGTTTCTACTCCGTGTCATGTTTTGATGTTTCTACATAATTTACGATACCATTTTTTATCCTAGGGGAGCCGCCCGGTTGTATGGGCAATTGGTTTGGTGTATGGGCACCCGGAACCTTGGGTGGGGGTTTATCCACTCCAGATTATGAATAAGGAATGGGTGCCGTTTTTTCACCCTTAGGTGATCTTGAGACAAGAAGAGTACTGGTCATGGTTATTATGGACAATGTTTTGATTGACAGTACCCTGTCTTAAGACTAAAGATGTCTGTGTGCTAAAAGAATGTTTTCAATACTGTTTTCAAGGGCTGTTTTAATAAAATCCTGTTATGAAGGATAAAAGGAATCATTATTTTAATTGTGATAAGAATGTGGTAGTAATCATGGACGGGTGGACCTAATTAGTCAGGTAACTATCCATCCCTGTGCACTAAAATGTTTAGAAAACTTCTTCACATTGGAAGAGGGATCTACCAGCGGCTGTGCCCCAACATATGTTAGGGGAAAAAAGCGTTGGTTGAGGATACCTTAGCCTAATTTGTGGAAGTTATAGGGCCGAAATAATTTTTTTGGACTTTTAATACGTTGTCCCGTTTCCGCTGCGAGACAGGACTAGGTCTTCTTCTAAGGCTATAGACCCAAGCCATTGTCAATGGTAAAGGTCTATTCCTTGGATTTTTCTTGTTTAGGGACACTGATTTTTATCAGACCTAGAGACCTGTCAAGGATCCCATACCGGTCTTGGTATTGGCGGGTTGGGGATCTCACACAAAGCATGAGGTGCTTGTCGGCTTGCTAACTAAAGTGCTTAAAGTGTTTGTGGAAACCTTGCCCAAGCTTGAGGTGATTCTCATGCATAAATGACTAAGGTTCTTGAAGTGTTCAATTCAAAGATAAACTCTGAAGAGGCATAAATGGTTTCCATGCTTAATTGACTAAGTGCTTGAAGTGTTCAATTTAAACCAAATGACTTAAGAAGCATAAAAGACACATCTCAAAATCCTCCACATGCGGCCCTCATGATGTGCTTGAATCCATAAGCTTTAAAAGGGTCCAATGAGAATTTAGATGCATAAAAACAAATAATTAAGTCCTTTCTCTCGAAGAGGAAAAGACGACACATGTCCAAATGATATAATTAAATAATGAGAGAGAGAGAGAGAGAGAGAGAGAGATAGAGAGATAGAGGTGGACCAAGCTTGAGAGGGGGGGTGTACTCTCTCTCTCTCTCTCTCTCTCTCTCTCTCTCTCTCTCTCTCTCTCTCTCTCTCTCTCTCATTATGTGAAGTGCAAAGTGCAAGTGCTCCATCTCCTTCTCCAAGTTTAATGGGAAGTGGAGAGCCTACACCAACACTCATGGCTATGGAATGCAAATCCAACCAAGAGCCATACTTCAATGCTTAAGCTTTCCATCTTCTTCATCTTCATTACTATGCTATTATGCTATGCTAAGCAAGAAGAGTGATGATAAGTGAGGAACTATTTCTTTCTCGTATGGATGATTCTTCTTCCTCTTCCCTACCCTCATTCCCCACCAGCTCTCTCCACCTTGGAAGGTGTTTGAGACCTTGGGATAGTTAATGCTTTTTGCAAACTTTATGTTATGCTCGTGATACATGAAGCTTTTCATCTTCATTGCATCACCTAGGTCACAAAGAACACAAAGATTGTATTGTACCAAGCTCTCTTGATGGGAGAATCTATAATACAAATGCCTTTTGGAGGGGGTACCGGCTCCAAGTAAAACCGGTCCTCAACTATTGTCATGTTCTTGTTAAATATTAGCAAGTATCCATTCTTAGAACAGTAAGCCACATACGAAAGTGACGTGTGTGTGTGTGTGTACTCTCTCTCTCTCTCTCTCTTGCAAAATTATTATTCATACGAAGTTAATCAAGTATTGTGTTTATGTTGCTACCATCAATTAAGTTCACTCTCTATGTTCTCAAAGTGATCTCACAAAAATGCTCACTTTAATTCCACTATTCTCAAAGTTCATAGGCCATTTCCATTACAGCTATTCTGCCATCAAACTTAAAAACAAAGTCACTTTTCTGTTTTTGTAAGTCCTTGAGAAAGAACACTGCATCAGATATCAGAAATCTTGACAACACAGTCAAGGAGGGGGGGAATGTTAGCAGCAAGCTAACCCATGTAACATGTTTTGGGAGCTTTTATTTTAAAAACACTTATTCTTTTGATAAATCAAGAATATTGTAACTCCTATTTGCCAAGTGGATATTGTAATCGATGAGCCGGAGCTATAAGCTTCCATATTGTATCAATTTATCCTTAGTTAGAGCTCCCTGATGATTAGTTTTTGACCAAAGAAACCTTGGTTAAGGTATAAAAGCCAATTTTTGTAAGCTATTATCAAGTTTTGGATAAGAAATACACAGTGTGAGCTAACGATGCTCACTTATATCCTTCTCATGCTTCCTACTCTCTTGTCGGTTGCACATTGCAATGCCATCTGTTGCATTGCACATTGCAATGCCATCTGTTGCGTTACAATCAGAGGTAAGAGCTCTACGCATTGACGTAAACATATCATGGTGTAGCTTTTGGCATCACCAACCCGTGGCCTAATCTCATCATAAGTAGAAATTTAAGCTAAGAAATTACAAAGTAATCATAGGCGCGGTATTGAGGCATCATTGCTAAGCATTTAGATGCATTTGGGGTCAAAAACGACTAGGTCAAATACTCACTACTATTAATAATCACGTTTTTTGCACTTCATCAAAAGTGAGGTTTGAGACCATAAGCATGTGTGCTTAGGTCTTATATACTTGTCCTAGAAGTTTCGTAACATTCGGATGTCATTTGATGTTGTAACGGTCATGTTTTGCTTGTCGATTAGTGACTAGCTTTTGATGACTAGTCATTTGAGTGTAGCTTGTGTTAGATGCGACTTGTCTGTTGTTTTCCAAGAGATTGACACCCACTTATAGCCTCTATGCACTTGTCAAGTCAACTTCGTCCCATGGAATGACAATTATGTTCGTGGTTCTCTCTATGTCTGCGATAAGATAAGAGTGAGGTTAGGAAACCCATCCACATGTAGTACAACACACACACATAAACTTTGATTCTCGGCATTGACAACCCGTTTTCTTGGCTTGTGGCATCGACAACTTCTCCTTCGACATCAACATGCACGGGTGAGGTGCCTTTCAAACACAATTGGCCCCGGGGGGTTCACTATGTGTAAAACTACCATATCACGTGCGTTCAAGACATGTTTCTAAAACCCCTTATCTGTGAATTTTGTTAAAAATATAATGTACCCTTTTCTTTTGAAATTTGTAAGTTTCTTTCAAATTTAAAAAAATAATTCCCTTCTGTATATATATTTCTGTAAGTTTCAAGAACTTTAAATACCCTTCTGTTGAACTCACGTGATAGGTTACATTTTTATTAGGTGAACTCCCCGGGCAATTGTCCATGCTTCCTTAACCATCTCTATGGTGTGGTGATGTCTTTCTTGATGTCTATTGACGCATGGGTCAACAACACGACATAACTCAATGTTCGCACCAAAGTCTTATCTTCTGAGAGTTATGAAATGTTGCAGATTATGGTCATAAACATCATTAGTCTAGTTGCAAAATCTGGGGTGCAATGGCACTTCTAGATTGTAAATACCAAGCCATTTGACCCCTCAAACCCTATTTTTTATTAACCTAAGGTAGCCTTAGTATATGAGGTACCTAGGTCATTGTTGTAAGACAACTTTATCATAATCATAAGTTTTAAGTTGCCGTCGATTGTGAGAGGGGAAGAGAGAGATCATGAGCTTCATCTAGGTTGTGTTGCATGCACTTTATGGGTGGTGTGATTCGCTCCTGCAACATTGGCACCGTTGTCGAGGACACAAGGACTTAGGTAGGTATTCCTACTAACACTCATGTGATGGTTGCTTACTTTAGTTTCGGCTAAAGAAAGCATTTTTCTTAAGTGGAGTCGGAAGAGGTTATTCCGAGATCAAGTGGATAGCCAGGAAGCGTGTGTCTTGCCGAGGTTCTGTGACTAGGTAGATTTAGTTAGAATTTGTAGATTAGAGTAGTTGTTGTGGTGGTCAAGTGGTTTGTGAGGTGACAAAAGCGTTTGCTAGTCAGTGTGTGGCATTGAAGTGTTTTTCTAGTCATAGATGCAAAACCCCATATGATGTGTAGGAGTAGCTTTAGGTAAGTGATTTGATTTTGATCTAGAGCTATTCATCATTGATCTATTTGCTAAGTGCTTGTTTGTATTTGAAATCAATGAAAAGTCTGCTTTTGAGAAAAAAAAATGCAATAAAAAGAGTTTTGTTGACATTTTTGCATAGTTGAATGGTGTTGAGCATATAAGAGGGCATGTGCAAGACTTCTGTGTACAAAATCTGAAATTCTGTAAACTTGGACATTATACGCATATAATGTCTCAAGGGGCATTTGGAGACCAAATTTGAAAAATCTTACTGCACCAGTGTATTCAGAAGGGAGGTTTTACCCTACACACACATTGAAGCTAGAGTTTTGACCAGGTCTTGATACCCAAAAGACAAAAGACGGAGTGTCTGAAACGGAAAATAGAAAAACTTGAGATCCTGAGCACATTTTTGCATGAAAAGTGGTACAAGTGCTTGAAAACCAATGCTAAAGTCTTGGGGATGCCTGTGAATAAATTTTGTCCAAAAATTCATCAAAAGACATCATACGTGTATGATGTCTAAAGGGTTATTTTGGCAGCAATTTTGAACTTTTGACATTATACCCATCTTCTACATGTTGTGCTGAGCACACCCATCAAATCTCATTTCATTTGCGCTTATAGATTGAGAGTTAAGAGGACTTTACTCTTTTGAGGACTTCCCTGTCAAAAAGTGATGATTTTGTGCATTTTTGAGTTCCAAAATTTGTTGTGAGCACATATTCTGTTCTATTAAAATCTGAGCAAAAGGACATTACCGTGTATAATGTCTCAAGGCCAGATCTGAGGTCAAAAGTTACATTTGTGTGCACCCTTGTGATCTATAGCATTTAGGAAGCACATAGGCCAAATTTCATCCAATTTGAAGCAATTTTGAGTTTTCAAAGACCATAAGATGCATCTAAGCAAGTGAATGCTTGTATTGGCCATAACTTACACAAAAAGTGTCAAAATTCAATTCTGAAACTTGCTTAGAGGTGCTAGTGTCTTGAGGAACCTTTGGAGTGAAATTCAGTTCATGCTGACCAGCTCAACATCATACGCGTATGATGTCTAAAGGGGCACTTTTAGAGACCAAAATTGAAATCTGAGCATACCACGGTGTTAAGCACCACAAGGCAAGCTTACAGACCAAGTTTGGGCCAATGCTGAGCACATAGACATTATACGCATATGATGTCTCAATGCCAAATCTGAAAGTCAAATTTCACTTTTGACCACCTAGGAGGGTTGGAAATGATGTTTTAAGCTTGCTTGCAAAATTTCAACTCATTTGGACACATAATTTTGCATTTAAAGAGAATTTTGCAGATACAAGACTGAGGCAAAAAAGAGGTGATTTTGAGTAATTTTGACATCCAAAATTTGTTGTGATCATATATTCTTGTTGTATGCGTCAAGGAGTACCTTGGGTAGAAATCTAAGTGAATTCTCAGCCAGTAGACTTTACGCATATAAAGTCTCATAGGCCAGCAAAACAGACATTTGAGTATTAGCCAGGAGAAAAGCTTGCAGGCAATAGAGCTTAATTTTCCCAGGTTTCCTTAATCCAAACTTTTAGGGTACCCAGAACTAGTTTCTAGAGACCAAAAGAGTCACAAATTCTTGACTTCTGAGAGACCTGATCAAGGGAAAAAAGGGATAAGTTGCACTAAGCCAAGGTGGGCTTTTTAAGGACTATCTTGAGAGATTGAGTGAGCATAGCATTAAGAAATCTAAGATCATCAAGATGGAAATCCAATCTACCAATCCTCTTGTAGATATGACAAGAGGTATGGCACGCCAATCTATAAGTGCTGAAATGCCAATCTATCCACATTTTGACACAAGCCCATCTACATTACCACCATGGTTGTACCCAGATGCAACCATAGAACATGAATTTTATAGAGGTGGACAATTGATCAATGAAGGATCACACATATCTCCACCAAGCACGAGAAATCCTACAAGAATTCCAAAGAGGGAGCCACCTGGATTCCCTTCTAGAGCGATAACAAGAGATGAAATGATCACAGATATGGCAGACATGCCTCCTCAAGTGAATCTGCCTAATGGACCATGGATGTATCTAGATTCAACCATAGAACATGACTTTTATAGAGATGGAATTATGGCCACAACAGGACCATATGTACCATCACCATCCCCTATAACTTACTCCTATCCAAATTAGAGCAGAACCTTGAGAAGATACGATACTGAGAGTGAGAGTGACACATCCTCTCAGAGGAGTGATTCACCAAGAACCCAACCCACAATAAAGCAAGAGGTATCTAGTGAGCAAATGAAGCTTATAGAAGGATTAGCTTAGAGACTTGCTCCCCTAATCAAATCTGACTATCAAGAACCTCTATGGTGCAAAATTGAGAGAAAATAGACAAACCATACGAGAGAAGAGTGTTACTATGGCATGGAATATGCTAAGGAGAGGTATGTACAACCTATTCCAATAGCACCTACTCCACCTAGATACGCTATGGAGAATGTGCCAGGACCAGTAGGAGTTTCAAGGCCACAGCTTATCTTAGGACAACAGCCTCTACTACCAGGTGCTAGAATGCCTACAGACATGACATACACGCCGATAATGGAAGCAGCCAAGAAACAAGCGCTAGTACCAGCTACAATGTATTATAACAACCAAAGTGGGTACTACCCTTCAAAGCGGTAGAAGATGAGAGAAACACATGGAGTGGTGAGGCCGGTACAACCTCAACCTCTTGTGTTTCGACCTAAAGAAAGAAGATACGAGATGGACAAAAGGACATTGCGGTTCATTGCTAATAGAGGCTTAGCAAGGTCAAAGCCTGTTTACAACCAAGAGGAAATGCAAGAAGAAGCTCCTCAACCGGAGATAGATTGTCACAAAAGTCGTGGCAACCACTTGGTCAAAGAGTGTCCTCAGACGGAGATCACACAAGGAAATGCCTACTGTCCTGGCTGTGATGTCATTCACTTGATCCTCAACTGTCCCAAAAACCCAAACCAATTCAGACAAATCCCAACGAATATCTCAAGAATTGTTCAGCTACCCAGTAGCTCGAAAAATGAAAATGTCGTACCAGTTCGACGAGAGCGCAAGCTCAAAAGGAAGCTGATGATAAGCAAGAGACAAAGAAAATGAAAACTGACACGAGTCCAGAGAAGGGTGAGCCAAAGACCAACGCACCTAGTCAAAAAATCAAGAGCAAACAAAATAGCTGGAAAGCTAGAAAGGCTAGGATGAAAGCACGTAGGTGTTAGCAGCAAGCAACTCGGATACCATTTTTCAAAGCTCTCATTGTAAAAACACTTATTACTTTGATAAATCAGGAATATTGTAACTCCTATTTTCAGGATAAACCTTATAATTGATGAGCTGGGGCTACAAGCTTTCAGATTGTATCAACCTGTCATTACCCATCTTTAGTTAGAGCTCCTAGATTATTAATTTTGACCACCACAAACCTTGGCTAAGGTATAAAAGCCAATTTCTGTAAGTTATTTTCAAGTTTTGGATAATGAAATACATAGCGTGAGCTAACAGCGCTCACTTCTCTCCTTTCTTGCGCTTCCTACTCCCTCTCCGGTTTTCACATTGCAGTCATGTTTGTTGCATTGCAACCGCAGGTAAGAGCTCTATGCATTGATGTAAGCATTTCACAATAATTCGTAGTTGTTGGCATCGCTAACCCGCGGCCAAATTTCATCATAAGTAGGAATTTACACCTCAAAATCAAAAACTAAGCATAGGTGGTGTATTGGGGCATCATTGCTAAGCATTTATATGCATTCTAAGTCGAAAACAACTAGGTCAAAAATCCACTACTGTTAATAATCGCAATTTTTGCACTTGACATAAAGTGGAATTTGAGACCATAAGCATGTGTGCTTAGGTCTCATAAACTTATCCTAGAAATTTTGTTATGTTTGGATTTCATTTGATGTTGTAATGGATGTGATTTGTTTGTCGATGAGAGATTGGTTTTTGGTGATTTCAGTCACTTGAGTGTACCTTGAGTTAGATGTGAGTTGTTTGTTGTTTTCTGAGAGATTCACAACCTCTTGTAGCCTCTATGCACTAGTCGAGTCAGCTTCGTCCCATGGATTGACAATTGAATCGTGGTTCTCGCTAAATCTGCAATAAGATAGGAGTGAGGTTAGACACCCGTCCCACATTTGGCGCCGTAGCCGGGGATCGAAGAGACCTAAACTAGGGAAAAACACGAGCATCTTGTGAAGTTATCCTTTAACTTCCTCTAGGATCTCCTAGAGTCAAAACTTTCTTTTTAGAAACCACATAGCTTAATATTGTCATCTGTTGTTGTGTAGAGGTAGCTTGGAAGTAATTGTACTTATTGAGTGCCTTTAGGATTGTAGGATTGTAGAACTAGGTTAGGATTTTAAGAATGATTGATAAACCAAACAAGTCTTGAGATCAATGCTCAACAAACCATAAAAAACAAGAGAACGAGTGTTTGTGGACGCTTTTCACAACCCCATTGCATGAGAACCTAGGAGTAGGGTAAGTAGGATCCGAGATGGATTTCAGAACATTGCTCTCTCTGAAAGAATCATTGTGAGTCTTTATTTGAAGTTGCAGAATTTCAGGTCTACGGCTAGAAATAGCACGAAAAGACGAACCAGTGGGTAAGCTCAAGGACACATTGAGGTAAAAATTTCAAGAGTTTACAAAAACTCAGGTTATTTACTTTTTCTTGATATTTTAGTCCAAATTAAGTTTTAACGATTCATAGGCTTAAAATAGCTCATGTAAAGACTGTCCATTGAAAAAGTGCAAAAAAAGTATTCAATTTGGGCATAAAGTAAATAATCACGATTATTTACTTTCAGCTCAAATTTGACCAAGGTTTACACCAGTGACTCATTGCATGTGTACAAACAACTTTTGTAAAGGCACATAGGATTTGGATCACCAAACTAGCCAAAAAGTGGGTGAAAGCTAAAGTTTGTACTGACTTTTGGGAACTTGAGTGTAAATTGGGAAAAAAAATTGTCCAAACTGAATGAAATTTGGTTCATAGGCTTATATTGATGTGATAGACATGTGTACATGCTCACTTGACCAAAAAGATGCAAAAATTTGGCAGAAGTACAAATTCTATTTTATTTTTTACTAAGGTAGCATACCACTAGTTTTACCATGTTGTAATAAGCCCACAAACCAAATTTGATAAGATTTGGATCATTGGATTGAAAATAGTGACCAAATTTGCAAAGTCAGTCTGCGGACAGAAAACTAATGACCATTTGACCAAAAATTGTCCAAACTTGATGAAACTTGGCTACAGACCTTAAGTTGATTGGAACAAAAATTTACAAAAAATTAGCTAGAGTAAATAATCGTGATTATTTACATCTGCTATAATTATTGATAATTTTGCACATTTGAGTATACCACAAGGTCAAGCATATCAAGTAGACCACACAAATAAATTTTGATGAAATTTGGATCACAAAAGTGAGACTTAACCCAGATTCTTGAAAACTGGGTCTGCGAACACGAAACAATTGATAAACTTGAACGGATTTTGTCCAAACTTAGTGAAACTTGTCCAGGGACTTTAACAGGGTTGTATACTTGGCAAATCAAGCCAAAAAGTGCACAAAACTGACAAAAATAAATAACCGTGATTATTTACTACTGCTACACAGAGACACCAATTTTGACTTTTCACTGTTAGACCAACATGATACAAGGCCAACGAGAAATTTTGGGTTCAATTGGATCCAAATTGGTACATGTTCACTCAGTTTTCAAGTTGCAGATTAGCCCTTTGATTTTTGCAAAAGTCGAATCTGAAAGTCTCAATTGCTGATTCCCATAGCTTGATTTGAAGTGATACACATAGACCAATCACAAGAGCTAGCAAAAACTACACGATCTTTGTGAAAGAATAGCTAACTTGAACAAAATTGATACAGGAATCAGGTTGTAGACAAGGAATCGGCGGCTTGACAGAAGTTGCAATCAAGTCAAGTGGAAGAAATTGACAACAAGTCAATCCAAAGGTAAGTACTCTATCCAGGGCTTCACAAGTCTTTATGAACCTTAGATCTGGTCGTGTACTAGGAAATCAAGGCATACTTGGAGAAACCTCCAGTAGAGTATCCACTGAAGAGAGTGTGAACCAAGGCAATCCCTTGCACACTATCCTTGAAGAAGTCTTGGACACTTTCTCAGATTCAACATCTGAAATGTCGTCCTACTCGACTCACTCAGAAACCGGAACGACAATGCGCTATAAGCATATACTCTCTTTTTATAAGACTAATCACCATGGAGCTAAGATTTACTTGAATCCTAACGAAGAGTATGCTATTTGCATTGATGACCATGGTATTGAGTTTGAAGAGGAGATCAGGGCAAACAAACAAGGAAAAATGTACATGGATAGAAACGAAACTCAGTATTTACAAGTCGAAAACCCTGACGTCATAGACGAATGGGGGCTAGAAGTAAACACCATAATTCCAGATATGGCAGCAAAAGAAGGACCACCAACTTTAGAATTCAAGGGATACGATCAAGTTGATTTGAAGCCTTTGAAACGGCTTAGTATGAATAATCCTAGGATTGGAGTCTATTGTTGGGAGGATAGAAACGTCAAAGATCTTCTGTGGACTTTGCATGCCAAATCAGGACAATTAACACCCATGAAAATCATCTATATCTTCAAGATCAACGATAAGGGATCAAGAGATCTACCAACCTACCTGTGTAGGGATTGCTATAAGAATAACTTTGTTATGATGAATCTTGAGGAGGTGGAACAAACCAAATACCAAGGGTATTCCATAAGGGATTGGATATTGTGCCAAGGACCAAAAACTATTCCAAGAGATGAACACCATGAGAGATTTTCTACTAGTAATGTTAAGAAACCAGAAACCACCTCATCACGAAGAAAATCGGGTGACACTAAAGCCAGTCTAGGGCTACATGAGTCACTATTTCTAACAGACTGGTTTGAAGGACTTGAAACATGACCAACTGCCAAGGTCAAACCAGCTGATTTTCAGAAATGGGTCTAAAAATACAGTGGATCAAGGGATCCATACAACCACTTAGCAAGCTTTAAGAAAGTGCTAAGAGCAGAACGCATATTTGATTTCCATACTCAATTCGAGGGGTTTGGAATGACATTATAAGGAAAAGCATTGACATGGTTCCAAAACATTCCACCAAGGTCAATCATGGACTTGAATACCTTAGCTCAAGGATTTGTAGCTACTTGTTCCAAAACGGGGATCAAACACAATACAATAGCTCAAATCTACAGCTTTAAACAGAAACAAGGTGAGTCTGTTAGGGATTGTCCAACTCGAATGAAACAATACATTGCCAGATGCCCAGAGCTAGAGATACATGCAAAAGAACGACTAGTATCATTGTTTCTAGAAGGACTGCTAAACAAAGAACTTCATGCTATACTGTATAGCAAGAAGCATACCACCCTAGAAGAGTGTGTGTCAGATGTTATTGACTTAGGGGGCAATTTTGATATTTTCAACGAAGAAGATGCCCCTAAGGATAACCAAAGTGAGAAAATAGCATCCACCAAACCAGCACAAGTGGGAACTACTACTGCAGCACCACTTTCAGCCATAGAAGACATGCTCAAAAGGATGAATGACATGATGAAGGGCACAAGTGGGAACGACTGCTGCAGCACCACTTTCAGCCATAGAAGACATGCTCAAAAGGATGAATGACATGATGAATAATATGCAAAAAGCACCTATGAGAGGACCACGGCAATGGATACCTCAACAGGGACAACCAATTAGGCCACAAAAATGGTGTACAATCGAGGATAAATGGATCAACCATGAGACCAATGAGTGCTATTACCAACCAAAGTATGATGGGAATGTTCAATATGTGCCTATGAGACCACAAGGACAACCCATGTACAGATATTAGCCTAATATGGCCCCAGCTCAAAGACCACCTATGGATATGGAAAGACCTCAACCCATGCTGGGTCAACAACCTACATATCCAGGACATAATGCAGTGCATGTAAAGTACATGCATCCAGAGGGAGTCATAGATTAACAAGCACTAGTGACTGTTACACCCTATGTTGAGCCTAGTCCGTCTACAGTCATGGTAGAAGGAGATTGGTACAATTCACACCCACCACCAATGGAAGAACCTGTGACTTATGCTCCACCAGAGCTTGCACCAATGTATTATGTGGCTAATCAAGGTGTTAGACCTCCTATGGTAAGACCCATGATTAAGCCAAGAACTGGAAACTATCATAACTGTGGTGGAGATGATCCTTGGAAAAATGAATGCCCAAAGCCTGACAAGCACCTCAAGTCAGTTGAAGCTTATTGCATACAATTTTGCAAAAAGGGAGGACACTTCCAGGAAGATTGTCCTAAAAATCCTTTAAACAAGGGTAAAACAGTAGTGAATGTAGTCCAAGTAATACCTAGTAGCTCACCTGAGAGTGGACCGATTGTTCCAATCAAGGTAATCACCAGAGCGCAGGCTAAGAAAAAGGAACATAACTCCTCTGATGATTCAGAGAATACAAAAATTACCTCTCAAAATACCAAAAGAAGCAGAAGCAAAAGATATGAGATGAGAAAACAAAAATAAAAGGTTGAAATCGAGGAGAAAGCAAAGAAGCTATTCCAAGAAAAGGTGAAAGAAACTGGAAGTAAAATCAAAGAAACCACCGTGAAATCTGGAGGATCAAATTTGGTATTTTTGAGCGTATTAATGCAGCCTTAGAAGCCTACCAAGCGGATCTTAAAGCAGGCGAGAACATGGAAAACAAATGGAAAAACTATCCTTCTCCAGACATGGAAGCAGCTAAGCTTGAAGCTTATCAAAATTTGGTAAGAATCACGCAAGAGATGCTGGAAAAACAAAAACCCAAGCTCGAAAGTATGGAAAAACCTAAAGAGCTTGTGTTAAGAGACAATCAAGAAAAATTGAAAGTGGTAGTAGAATCCCACCTTGAAACAAAAGAGCCAGAACTTATAGTGCCGGACAGCGAAGATGCCTTAGACGAAATTCCATTCGTAGAAGAAGACTGGCCAGAATACTTATGGGAAAAATTAAGAGAGATCAATGATGGGAGCCTAACTCTAAAGTCAACTCCTATAGAGGAAGTATGGTTAAACAATCTACCTCTTGATATGGACATGGATGTACAATCCTTGTATAGGGATTGCGGATCTGAAGCTTCAGGAATGTCTAAACCATTGACCATGAAAACACTACCCTCTTACTTGGGAGATAACGAAGATGAATCCATAGTGTTAAAACCACCCAAGTAAAAAGAGCGGAACAAACCTTAGAAGTAGACTACATTCATTCAATCATGTCTACACCCATCCAATGCACTCTTACTTTGGGAGAACTATTGAAAATCAAACCATATTTATGGAATGATTTACAGAATTCTCTAGAGAAGGTGGGAATAACGGGGCTAATTGCAAAAAATTTGGGAAAATTGAAACACAAAATGGACAACAAAGAGATTCGATTTGTTCCAATGAACAAAGTCGAAGAATACTACGACGGGGAAGAAGGAAACACTACCCTTCCACTAAAATATAATGACATAGAAACCATGGCAATACTAGATAGTGGAGTAGGCATAGCCATAGCCACGAAAGCAGTATGGGAATCCTGGTGACAATCAGTCATTAGACATACTCGAATAAGATTGCAGGCTGATGGACACATTGAAAGACCCATAGGGCTGCTTGAAAAAGTGATAGTTAATTCTTGTGGGATTGAATATTCGCACACGTTTGCCATAGTAGAGTTTGGGAAGAAACTCAATTACGAAATCATATTGGGAAGACCTTTCATGCGATAAGTACAACTCATCCAAGATTAAAGAAACAATTACATGTACTTAAAGCAAGTGGGATCGATAACAAGGGTTAATCTAAAAGATCACACTTATAGAGATGTCATGAAAATGCCCACACAAGAGTTCGCTTCAGTCTCTTCGGTTGAAACTAAGCTTCCATCTTGGTTGAACAAAGACACTCCTATTTGGATGTGCGGAGCTTCAAAAAACGGGAGTTTAAAAAGAGAAGAATGTATCTTAGAAAGGGATTGCACTGATGAAGCCTATGTACCTAAACCCTTTCCAGAGCATTTGTTTGAGCCATTTGAGTGGAATCCAATTTTAGCGACAATGGATGTATGTGTGAATATGTCTATGCCTACTCAATTTTGCAATGAGGACGGCTATGACATAATTCCCATACAAATGATCTCAACCCTCCACATTGAAGACAAAATTCAAGAACCCAAGGACTTGATGAAAGCTCAACAAGTCTTTTCAGACCTCTACTATGATGCAACAGATGAGTCAGAAGAACACTCAGCTACCTCAGATAATTCGGGGTCGAAAAAAGAACATGTGAGAGCTAAGCTACGCATGAAAGGAGGGGAGGAAAAGTTTTTGACTTTCCTAACCACAAACTAAGAAGACAAAAATGGTATAGAAAAAAAAGATACACTAGAAATTCGAAAGCTAGACCTATCCAGTAGAACACAGTTCTTGATGCAGATAGATCCACATGATTGTGTCAAGGAAAAAATCACTGGCAGATATCCTTCAAATGAAAATCCAAAAATGTTGAAAACATCGAGAAAAACGAGGAAGGATACTCAAGCAAAGCCAAAAAATAGGACAAGGAGTCAACCATGCCACGAGTTTGATGAGTGCACGTGTGCGCGGATGCGTGCGTGCGTGCGTGCAGGAAGAGGGAAGAGCGCAAGCCAGTGTGGGTGGAGCAGCCTCACAAGACTCAAGATGAGGATCTCCTTATTCTCATATGTAATGAAGAATAAGGGTATGTACACACGTGGACAGGCGGCCGGGCACTAGACGTCCGGCGGGCAGAAGGTGGAGCGTCTTTACCCCAACAATCTCCCACTTAAAGTCAATGCGCCGATAAGTGACCTACTAGCTAAACTACTAGTATGTACAAGAAACTAGGTAATAGACTCTCTCAACCTACGCCCAGTGGCTCACTCTGTCGATCTATACACAGTCGTATTAGCTCTGGTGGTAGGCGAGCGTGTGTACCCACGCTAGAGCTTGCATGTAAATCCCGCAGACAACTCTGTCTGCAAAGCTCCACAAAGCATCATTCTAGTGCCAGCCACCGTATGACTGACAATCCCTGCTGCAAATTCTCCCACTGCAACTGCTAGGTCGGGCCTCGACAGTAACAAGTCGAACATGAGACGCTCGAACGTTGACAAAATTTGCGTAAGACAGGCTGTACTCGCGTCCCCTGCACTATCTGCAATCACTGCATCCTCAGGACTACCCATTGCGTATGGATGTGTCAACAAGTACACTGGGGAAGCTATGTCCCTCTCACCCATAGGCAAAAGTGTGCATCCTGGCACCAACTCATCAGTCTTTAACATGAGCATGTCAAAAAACTCCATATCTGTCAGCTATGTCTGTGTCTCTAGGGAGCATACCTGCTCTACCTCTGCCTACACAAAGTCTGACAACACATGTTGCATCTCACTAGAGCACTGTCGCTCTATCTGTGTCTCTACAAAGTCTACTAGCACGTCCTGCACAGCTACATGCTCTGTCTCATGATCATGATGGAGATCACTGGCTAAAAAGACACGTCTCATCTCTCGCTCAAAGCATGCTAGTAACAAAATCAAAACTACGTCGTCTCGAACCTCAGACACATGCATAGGATACACCATGCTGCTGCGAGCTCCTCTAGCAATCACTAGTGAACCGCAATGCATCTGATAAGACTCCTCTCTAAGCAATACCTGAAAACCAAAAGCTGCCAAGTATCTCACTGAGATCAAGCTCTATCTCAATTGAGGAACATAGTGCACATGTCATAGCGTGTATGATGTACCACTCGGCAATGACAAATAAACATCTCCTGCACCCTCTATGTCAAACGCCGAACCATCGGCTAAGTGCACACAACCAAGTCTCCCACTAGAAAATGTGTTAAACCACTCACGACATGGTGTGACGTGAAAAACTGCATCGCTATCTAGTAACCACTATGGAGAAAGTGTGCTAACCATAGACAAATCTGCAAGAGGTACATTGGAGGCAAGCGTGACATCACCGTCACTGGCATAGAATGCCACTAAAACTGCCTCTCTAACATCTGTCAAAGCCGTATCTTCATCTCGCATACATCTCTGCTGGTATCTCATACGTTTGAAACAACGACGTCTAATGTGCCCTATGTGGCCGCAATGCCAACAACGCATGTATCGGCAAGAACGAGACCGCCGTCTCTCAATGTCACACATATCTGCTACCATAAGTGAACGCTAAAATGGCAACAAAGTGGGAGATCACTCAACCACTATGCTAATCAAGCATAAACCAACTAGTAGCTCGATAGTGAAAATCTGTAACGTGCATGCTATAGTCTCACGCTCGGAATATGCGTCGATGTGAGAACATGAGGCAAAATCAAAGGAAACCTTTACCACTACGAGCATACTATACATGAATGGCTAAGAGCCAAAGTATGGCGAGAAATCTGGGAAAATTTGACAGAATCTCCCCTGTAAACTGAGCAAAACCTCAAGTACAATCTCAACCATAAACCATGCCAAACTGGCAACAAAGTGAGAGTAACTCGACCACTACACAATGCGCAAAAGCATGATCAATCGCATCAAATCTGACTCTGACATATGCCTAAAAGCAACTCCACAATTTGCAAACTCTGCAAGCATAAACTGGGACAAACTGCTCAACTGAGCGTAAAGCGCATAACCATATACGCAAGTAGAGAACAAACTAGCTCAAAATGCATCCAATGAGAGAAACTGCCTGCAAAATATCTGCAAAAACCTGTGACTGTCTATCTGTAGCCACACAAGCATACACAATCACAATCCTCACTCATGCGAGAGTGGGTACAAGAACATCAAACCGTGTCCAAACTCACAAAACCTGTCAAAATCTGTCAAAGTGAGAGTAAGCACTCGATCACTATCAAAGTGGGAATATATCGACCACTATAGAAGATGTCATAACACTGCGAACTTTTATGGCGAGAAGACAAGGAAAAACGAACACAATTTCCTTTGCAAAATGAGTCAAAACTCAACGCAAATCGCAAGCCAAAAAACTACAGAAAACTGCCAGAGTGGGAGTCAACTTGACCACTACACCATCAGAGAGAAAATTGTGAATACGTGCAAACCATGGTGAGAATCTGGGAAAAATCCGGCAGAGTTTCCCTTGCAAACTGAGCAAAAACTCAAAAAATCTCACCAAATCGCATGAAAACTAGACACATAGTGTCTCAGTAAACAGATCCATAAAGATCTACATACGCTGCCAAAAGCCTGGCAAACTGGCTCACTCCTGACCGAGTGTCTCTATGGACGTGTACCTGTCCAAAAACACCTATAAACCTAAAAATCTGTTACCTACAAGCTATCTTGTCTCAAGCAGTATCCACATATGTATACATAGCAAGAAACTGCACCAAACTGTGCGAAAAATGCTCTCTAGTGCTTCACACAAGCTGCTTGCAACCTATAAGCAGAACCGCTCAAGGACTGGCAACTACTACCTCATCGATCGGTAAACACGTCGATCAAAAACGATGTCAAAGAGTTGCGTGCACTCAAGGAAAAACCTGCTCTCTGGAATGGTCCGTCAGAGCTGTATGTGTCGATATGTGCCGTCGAAGTCAAAACTGGAGATGATCGTCGAAGTCAAAAGTCGGGGATGGCCATTGGAGCCATCTTCCGCCGTCGGGCGAAAGTGCCAATGTTATGGCCGCCTGTGCTCGAAGTCAAGAAAATGCTCGATGTTGGCTTTTGCCACCGGGCAAAAGCGTGCTAGTCGAATAGCCACAAATCGGTGTCGAAATTGATGTGCCAAGTCGAGCCGTCAATGCTTGAGGCCGTAGAGGAGGAATGTTGAGATGCTGAGAAAAAATGCCAAAATCGGTGTCAAAACCGGTGTTGGGTTGCCGAAATCTGAAGTCAAGAAGAGGAAAAAAAATCGGCGTAAAGGGCGGCAAAATTGGGCCGATGTCGGGTGATGTTCGGGCTTACTCGCCGGCACCTGCACACATTTGCCTGTGTGCGTGAGCACACACCAAAAGAGGTGGTCTATATCTCACATCTCACTCACTCACTCACTATCTCTCTCTCACACTCGCTATTTCTCTGGCACTTGCTCTTTTTACTCTCTCTCAAGCTACTGCCTCCAAGCTAGCTGAAAGAAGTTCTTGTTGTCTCTGTCAGGTGTGTTTCAAGCGGGGTCGAGGAGTCCGGGGGGGGGGGGGGGGGGGCTTGACTACGAGTCGATGAGGGGGGGGGGGGGGTTGAGGGCTCTCATGGGGAGAGAGCCCTTGCACACAAGAGTGAGAATCAATTGAATTTAAAAAAATAACTAACTGCCGAAAAACTGTCGACTGCCAAAAATGACCAAGCTGTGTGTATGGCTCCCCTGCTTCACTGCCTCTACCGGCGCTGCCTTTGGGCACTGAGTGTGTGTGTGTGTGTGGAAACATCACCAGCACCCTCCTCTTTGCTTCGGTTGACCAGCCCTGTCTACTTGGCCTCGGTTGTTGCTCGATGGAGCCCCCACTGTGTGTGTGTGCGCGCGCGCGCGCGCAAGCTCTGTTGACTTTCGATTCACTGCAGCTTTTGGTTGACTGCTTCTGCTCCCCCCCAAGCTACTCGAGGCCTTCAATTCCCCCCATTGCAATGCTTTGTCTATGCATTCAATCAAGTCTCTGCTGCACCCGATTCTGCCCATTGCAGTTGATGCCAACTTACTTACTGCAAGTGTGTGTGTGTGCGCGCGCTTTACCAACTTACTGCCGAAAACCAAATTCCCAAGCTTGCAAGCCTGTGGGCTTTGCCACAGAGACACCGAGTGTGTGTGTGTGTGCTCCAAGATCTGCCCCCCAATTGCAATGCTTGCCCTCTTCTGTACTCGATTGTTGCCCGGTGTTGCTACCTGCAGCTTGCTACACACGGTGTGTATGACTCGATTGCCACTCCTGGCTTGTCAACAGCTCACGGCCTCTGTCTACAGAGCTTTCAAAATCCTCAAAAGGCTCTAATTCCTTGTCCCAACTTCCAGTGTTTACTGCTTGCAAGAGATTCAAAGCAAAAGCTTGACTTTCTTGCTCGATGCGGAGCTATCCGGTTACAAAGCTTTCCTTGCCTTGCTGCCGACTCTGCAGATCTCTTCTTGCTCTATTTTCCACAGAGATGCCTTGAAGCTCTCTAGATTCCCAACACCCGAGAGGGGTTGCACACGTAGGGTAGCCGGGATCTACTCGATATCTTCCGATCCGTGTCGGATCCACCCTGAATCAACCCGATCTGATGCCGTGAAGCACCAAGCTCGAATCGAGCTCCGTCATCGTTGAGAGATCGTCGTCACCGCCTAGCTGTAGGTCTGATACCAATTGATGAGTGCGCGTGTGCACGGATGCGTGCGTGTGTGCGCGGTGCGGTGTGGTGCGTATGCGGGGAAGGGAGAAAAGCACAAGCCGGTGTGGGTGGAGCAGCCTCACAGGACTCAAGATGAGGAGCTCCTTATTCTCATATGTAATGAATAATAAGGGTATGTACACACGTGGGTGGGCGGCCGGACACTAGACGTCCGGGGCGGGCAGAAGGCGGAGTGCCTTTACCCCAACAGAGTTGAGCGAAAAAAAAAATATTAAGAGTTGAAAAAATATATAAAGGAGATATATACAACTGAAATGGAAACCATTGAAGAAGAGGGTAAAGATGTAATGAGTGTTCCATCCCATTACAAAAAATATACTCTCCAAGATCGGAAAATCATAGTCAAACAACCTGTTAGAGAACTACGAAAACAGAGCGAGTCCTACGAAGGGCCTGAAAATGCAAAAAGGATAGATTTCGTTGAACCAGGAGAAGAGCCTAGAACAAGCCTACATTGCAAATGACCTAACAAAAGAAGAAGAAGAGCTTTTGTTAAGCCTACTGAAAGAATACCGAGATATCTTTGCTTGATCTTACAAGGATCTCAAGGGTGTTGATCTAGTAATCTGTCAACATACCATACCCATGAGAGATGATGCAAAATCAAGTAGACAAAGGCCATATACATATAATGAAACATTTGCCAGGAAGATCAAAGAAGAGATTGAAAAAATAAAGGAAGCCAAACTCATTTATGAAATTGAACACACAGATTGGGTGTCTCCAATTGTGATAGTACTCAAGAAAATTAAAAACTAGGAGTGTGTGTTAACCTCAAGAAAATGAATGCAGCTACCATTAGAGACAACTTTCCTCTTCCAATCACTGAGCATGTTTTAGAAGGAGTTGCAGGAAAAGAAGCTTACAGCTTCTTAAATGGATTTTCGGAATACAATCAACTTTTGGTTGACCCAAAAGATCAGCATAAAACTGCTTTTGCAACGGAATGGGATATTTTTGCCTATCGGGTTATACCTTTTGGGTTAACTAATGCTCCTGCCACCTTTCAAAGATTGATGAGCCATGCTTTAAAGGAATATCTTAGGAATTTCTTAGAAGTATATATAGATGATCTATGCGTGCATTCATCAATCCGGGCTGATCCTTTTGAACACCCCAAAAAGGTATTCGAAAAATGTAAGATTTATAGGATTTTCTTAAATCCTAAGAAGTGCACATTCATGGGTAGACAAGGAAAATTTCTTGGGCATATAGTGTCTGAAAATGGCATAGCTACTGATATGGACAAAATTCATGTTATTGCTGATTTGCCCAGACCAACAACAGTCAAGAGGGTTCAAGCCTTCATGGGACATTGTGGATAGTACAAGCGATTCATTTACATGTACGCTATAATTGCAAAATCCATGTATAGCTTGATTACACACTTTGAGTGGACTGATGAGTGTGAAGAATCCTTCATGCAGCTTAAGCAAGCTCTCACCTCAGCTCCAATATTGAAAGGACCAGATTGGAATAAGATATTCCACATACATGTAGATGCTTCCAATTTTGCCATTGGGTGTATACTAGCTCAACCAGGAGACGAAAAAATTCATTTTCCTATTTCTTATGCTAGCGGATAGCTGAATATGGAAGAAAAGAATTATACCAACACCGAAAAGGAAGGATTAGGAATGATCTATGCTGTAAAAAAGTATAGACATTACCTATTAGCCAACAAATTTGTGTTCTTTGTGGACCACCAAACCTTATTGTACTTGGTCAACAAGCCATGCAGCACAAGAAGGATAGTGAGATGGTTCATCATTCTTCTAGAATTTGATTTTATTGTGGTTGTAAAAAAAGGGCACTACACACCAAAGAGCAGATCATTTACTTAGCATTGTTTCAGGGAAATCACATAAAGGGGTAGACGATGATCTACCCAGATGCATATCTGTTCTCTGTGGAAATGATACCTCGATGGTCGGAAAATATGGTATTATTGATGACAATAGCTCAAGTGGATTCTCAAATACCACTTCCTATTACAATAGGATTAATTGAGCAAATGGCTATGTATCAATTACTAGTTGGTAGGCTATACAAAAGAAATTGAGATGGAATATTGCTCTTATGCATTAATCCTGAAGGGAAAAAACCAATACTTAAGTCAAGCACATATTACCATAGTAGGACTTCACTTTGCGGAAGATCAAACTATGCGACGAATTTTGAGACTTGGAGTATTTTGGCCAACTATGAGAAGTGATGTTCGCTCTTTTGTAAAGGATTGTCCTCAATGTCTAAAAAACTCACCCATACCTCATGCCCGGGGGATTCACCATGAAAAACTTACCGTACCACATAAGTGCAAGGGAGGGGGGTTTTTTTACAGGTTACATAAGCGTATAAGTTAGGGGTAGGCCCCCAATAATTTATCTCCCAAGCTTAAAAATAAGAGTTTAAATAAAGGGGGAATGGCTTTCCAAAAGAGTCTACCCTCAGACTTGTGAGTCAATAGATACAAAGATACATGCACAAACTAACCCTGCTTTGTATCAATTGCTTGTTTTGTGAGTATAGTTCATTTGTTGAGGGATGAGGGCTACAAAGAGCTTCTATAGATGCAAATTTATACAGAAGAGCCAACACAACTTTATAACCATGTTTTTGAGCAATAATGTGTATTGGTTTTGAAGTTATAGCGGGACCTAGAACTACTCAAACTCTTCTCCATGCCTTGGTTACATAAGAGATCCCCTAAACACGAGAAATAATTATTCCAAGCTCCTCTCATTGAACACAAGCAAGCCTCCTTCCCTCTTTCAATTCCCAAGAGAGAGCTTCGAGAGAGCCCGTGAATCCTCCGAGAGAGAGAGAGAGAGAGAGAGAGAGAGAGAGAGAGAGAGAGAGAGAGAGAGAGAGAGAGAGCCAGCAAAAGAAAAAATTAATTCTTCCCTTTGCTTATGCTATGCCAAGAGCAAGAGAGCTCCCATAGGTCGAGAACCAAGCAAGTCCTTCCACTCCTCCCACAAGAGTAAGAACATTCCCCCCAAAGCCATCCCAAAAGATCCTAAGTAACCCACAACCCTCCTGCTGAGATCAAGAGAGAGCACCCCAATACTAACAAGAGTGAATGAAATTTCAATTCTTCTTCTTCTCCTCTCTAAGAGAGAGAGAGAGGGAACGGGGAGGGAACCCCCAAAGCACGGACAAAGCACACACCAAAACAAAGTAGGTTCTTCAACCCTCAAGACGAGACAGCTTCCCGAGAGTCCACCCATCCTTGTGTTAAGTATGGAGCCTGATTTACCCTTGTAATTTTCTGTCGTAAAAGCGCACATTTGTAAGGCCCCCATTATGAGGAGAAGCCATCGTGCGTAAAGGAAAATCACTCACCGGAAACCAAAATTTTCACGGACAAGAATCAGGGGCAACTTTAAAGGCCTCGGGGGCGGAGGCCCCCGAGACTTTTTTTTTTCGCCGGAATATTCTTTTTCGCCGGAATATTATGGCCGGACAGCGGCCGGAAAGTGGTCGGAAAACAACCGGTCGGTTGGCCGGTGGTCGGAAGTCAATGGCCGGTGGCCGGTGGCCGAATTCAAAAGCGGACTTGTATTCTCAAGGGCGGCCACACATGGGCGGATTGGAGGGTCCGATTTGGACTTATTCGCACAAGGGCAGCTACACATGGCTGTCTCTCATAAGAGAGGGCAGCCCTTTTGGCCTATAAAAGGAGGCCATTTCTACACACATTTCATAGTGTGAAGTTGATGCAACAAGGTGAGTGTGAGGTGGTGAGAGTGAAGCAAGGCGGGAGCTCCATTAAGGGTATAATCCCTTTGTAAACTACTTCTTGTTTTGAAGTACTAAAGCCATTGAGTGGCTGCTTTCCCGTGGACGTAGCCCACATTGGGTGAACCATGTATATCGTGTGTACTCTCTCTCTCTCTCTCTCTCTCTCTCTCTCTCTCTCTCTCTCTCTCTCTCTCTCTCTCTCTCTCTACTCTATAATCTCGTGTATATAAATCTGTCTCTCTCCATTAAGTAATCTACTCAATTATCTATTTAGCTACGTCTTATTTCCTAATAACTGGTATCAAAGCAAGGTTTGCTCGTAGCTAAATTATCTCAAGGAAAGGATTCCTTGAATTGAGTGGGAGTTATGGCGGAGGAAGGGAAGCTCAAGATTGAGAAGTTCAACAGCAAAAACTACCAACATTGGAAGATGCAGATTGAAGACTATCTCTACCAGAAGGACATCTATTTGCCACTAGGCGGTCTTGCGAAGAAGCCCGCAACAATGTCAGATGAAGCATGGATTGTCCATGATCGAAAGGCACTAGGAACAATCCGGTTAAGCTTGGCGTCAACGGTGGCCTTCAATGTTTCGGAGATGAAGACCACGGAGGACTTGATGAAGTCACTTGACGACTTCTACGAGAAACCATCGGCATCCAATAAGGTATTTCTTATGAAACGCTTGTTCAATCTAAAGATGGCAGAGAATGGTTCAGTTGCAGAACACCTAAATGACTTTAACACAAACATAAGTCAACTTCGATCAGTGAAAATCAATTTCGATGACAAAGTGCGAGCTCTCCTTATACTATCATCTCTACCGGATAGTTGGGACAGCCTTGTGATGGCTGTAAGTAATTCTATCTCTGGCACAAATACTCTTAAGTTTGATGATGTTGTGGGTGTTCTCCTAAGCGAGAAAATGTGAAGGAGAAGCACAGGAGAATCATCAAGTGCTGCACTAGCAGTGGAAACAAGAGGAAGGCTTAAGGAGAGGTTCAAAAACCAAAAGGGTCGTGATCGCTCAAGGCGGAGCAAGTCACGCACAAAGTCAGTTCTTGAATGTTGGAACTGCGGCAAGAAGGGCCATGTCAAGAAGGATTGCTGGTCCAAGAAGAAGAAGGAGACAAAGTCTCAAGACAACAAGCCAACATCGGAGGCCAATGTGGCAGGTAAAGTAGAGCAAGATGCTCTAATTCTCTCATTGGACAATGTGTCTAATTCCTGGATAGTAGATTCCGAGGCTTCATTCCATGCGACACCACACAAGCAACATTTCCAAGACTACAACAAAGGTAATTTTGGGTATGTATACTTGGGAGATGATGAAGCTTGTGAGATTGTCGGCAAAGGTACACTTTCTGTCAAAACTGCTAACGGAAATGAATGGAAGCTTAAAGATGTTAGGCATGTTCCTTCTCTTTGCAAAAATTTGATCTCTACAGGACAATTGGACGATGAAGGTCACAACATTGCATTCGGAAACAAACGGTGGAAGATCTCAAAGGGATCTTTGGTGGTTCCCAAGGGTGAAAAACTCGGTACACTTTACTTGTGTACTGTTAGCACGCAACCTTCAGCTTGTGCAGCAACTACAGAAGTTGACAGTGCGGTGTGGCACTACCGACTTGGGCATATGAGTGCCAAAGGAATGCAAATCCTTCAAACAAAGAAGCTTCTACCAGGTTTGAAAGAAGTGGACTTAGAGTTCTGTGAAGATTGTGTTTATGGTAAACAAAAGAGGGTGAAATTTCAAAAATCAGGAAATGAAAGAAAAAATAAAAAACTTGAGTTGGTTCATTCTGATGTTTGGGGTCCTGCAAGTACACCATCACTTGGTGGCTCATTGTACTATGTAACATTCATAGACGATGCGACTAGAAAAACATGGGTTTATGTCATGAAGAATAAACCCGATGTATTTTCCATATTTCAAAGGTGGAAAGCCTTTGTGGAGAATGAAACAGGTACCAAGGTTAAATGCCTCAGATCCAACAATGGAGGCGAATATTGCAGCTAAGCTTTTGAAAGCTTTTGTGCTAGCAATGGCATTCGGAGGCAAAGGACAACCCCAAGGACACCTCAACAAAATGGGATTTCGGAAAGGATGAACAGGAAAATCATGGAACGAGCACGAAGCATGCGACTACATGCAAGCCTATCGCTTGAGCTTTGGGCGAAAGCTGTAAGTACGTCTGTGTACTTAATCAATCGGTCACCCTCAACGGCATTGGATGGGGGAGTTCCAGAAGAGGCATGGACAGGTAAACCGGTGAATTATGCATTTCTCAAAGTGTTTGGGTGTGAGGCTTTCATGCACATAGATAGAAGCCTAAGATCAAAGTTAGATGCAAAGTCCAAAAAGTGTTTCTTCATTGGCTATGGAGAAGGAGACTTTGTGTATCGCCTATGGAATCCTCAAGATGGTAAAATCTTAAGGAGTAGGGATGTAATTTTTAACGAACAAAATATGTACAAAGATTACTTGGAAAGAAAACAAAGAAAAGAAACAGGTGATGAGTACATGGAGCTTGAGGACGGTGAAGACTCAAGGACTGCAAACGGTGACAATGTGCAACAACGTCAACCAAATGAGGAGCCTCAACCTATTCCCCGAATATCTACAAGAGCAAGTAGACCTCCAGAAAGGTTTGTTCCTTCCTTCAACCATCTCTTGATCTCAGATTTTGGAGAGCCGGAATCATATGAAGAAGCTATGCAACATGAATCCAAAGAAGAATGGACGAAGAGCATACAAGTGGAGATGGACTCACTACATCGCAACCAAACATGGGAGTTGGTTGAGTTGCCTAAAGGTAAGCGGGCACTTCAAAACAAATGGGTGTACAAGCTAAAGGAAGAAGAAGGTGGGAAGAAAAGGTACAAGTCTAGGCTTGTGGTAAAAGGTTTTTCTCAAAAGAAAGGTATTGACTTCAATGAAATATTTTCTCCTGTTGTAAAAATGAACTCAATTAGGCTTGTCTTAAGCCTTGTGGCTGCTCATGATCTAAATCTCGAGCAAATGGATGTAAATACGGCATTCCCTCACTGTTGAAGATGATGAAACAGGAAACAGAAGGAAGACAGCAACTCAGAGTAGGAAGAAGATGGAGAAGGAGAAGACACAGAGCTTGTGTACGAGATCTCTGTAGTCTCTCTCTATGTATTGGAATAATAATTGTGTATACAAACTCAGAGCTACAAAGCTTATATGAAACCCTAAGAGATAAGGTGTCCTTTCACACCAGATGTCCAGGGGGAAAAACCCAGTGGGAGAAAAGTGCCCCTGGTGAAGCGCGTATACACACTAACACTACTACATGTCTACAAATCCCCCCTGTAGTGATAGTGTGAATCCGTACAAGGTAGCAGATCATCATGTGTATGAGAGTAAGCCCAAAGCTTTTCGGAAAGCTTCAAACTTTTCTCGTGATAACGCCTTCGTAAATAGATCTGCAATGTTATCCTGTGTAGGACAGTAAGTTAGTGTGATCTCCCCTGCATGTAGCCTTTCCCTGACATAGTGGTAGTGAACTTCTATGTGCTTTGTTCTTGCATGAAATACTGGATTCCTTGCAACTGCCATAGCACTCTGACTGTCAGTGAAAATGGTAGTGGGTGCCTGTTGACACTCACAAAGATCTGCCAATAACCTGCGTATCCATACACAATCAACTGTTGCCGTGAAAGCTGCCCTGTACTCAGCTTCACAAGTTGATGTAGCCACTGTGGGTTGCTTCTTGCTTAGCCAAGATATACATGCATTTCCCAAGAAAAAACAATTGCCACTTGTGGAATGTCGTGTGTCAAAATCACCAGCCCAATCTGAATCGCTGTAACCAAGAAGCTGCATAGAACTGTGCTTTCCATACATATCCCCCCTTGGAAAGAACATGGCAAGATTAGGGGTACCTGAAAGGTAACGAAGTATGCGCTTCACAGCTTGCCAATGATGCATACCTGGGCTGTGCATAAATCTGCTTGCTTGTGAAACCCCAAATTGAATGTCTGGACGAGTGTTGCCTGCCAAATATATCAAGCAACCAACCGCTGCTGCATAAGTATGTACATCAAATGTTTCTCCAGCATCATGCATGCTCAACTTTGATCCAGTTTCTACGGGTGTAGAGATTGGCTTACAATTTTGCATACCAAACTTGTCCAAAATTTTATGCAAATATTTTGCCTGCAACATGTATATGCCATCCTCTGATTGCACAAACTGAATACCCAAGTAATAATGTAGCAAACCAAGATCAGACATCTCAAAGGTTTTTCTCAAAGCATCTTTAAACGCTTCAATTTCATTTGCATTATTGCCTGTAAGAAGCATATCATCCACATAAAGTGTTAGCATAATGAGAACTCCATCTCTCTTTTTGACATACAAAGTACTTTCTGTTGGACTATTCTGAAATCCCTGGCCAATCAAATAAGTATGTATCTTCTCATACCATGCTCTTGGAGCCTGTTTGAGACCATACAAAGCTTTACGCAATCTACATACCTTTTGCTCTTGACCTTTTACAACAAAACCACTTGGTTGAATTACATACACTTCTTCCTGCAAATCACCATTCAAAAAAGCAGTCTTGATATCCAACTGATGCACTTTCCAACCATGATGAGCAGCAATTGCAACTAGTGATCTAATTGTAGACGCACGAGAAGTAGGAGCAAAGGTTTCATCATAATCTATGCCTTTCTGTTGCGCATAGCCTTTTGCCACAAGCCTTGCTTTGTACCTGTCAACAGTACCATCTTGTTTCCTTTTTACCTTAAAAACCCACTTTGTACCAATAGGCTTTTTACCTGTAGGCAAGTCCACTAGATCCCATGTATGATTCTTATGAATAGAATCAATTTCTTGCTGCATAGCATCTTTCCACTGAACACACTCTAAAGCTTGTTCAAATGAATCAGGCTCATCTGCATCACAAAGAGTACTAAAGCAAGCCAAATCTACTTGCTCTCTGCCAAAAGTAGTACCAGCACGTGTTTTTCGTGGCAACGGTGCATCCAACTTGCTATCCTGCAAAGTTTTCTGAACCCATTTAGGCAAGGTTCTTTCTTCCCTGAGAACTTCTTGCTCTTCACGCACAATTTCCTCTACATCATGAGGTGTCACATGCTGATCAAAAGATTGATCAAGATTATCAACCTGTTGTGATTCTTGATTCTCCACAAAAGAAGGAAGCAAACCTTCAAATACATCATGTGTCTGCATATGAGGTACATCAAAAGCAACCATAGGTTGAGCAGTAGTTTCTGCAAAAATTACATCACGACTTTCAAAAATCTTGTTTGTAGCAGGATTGTAAAGTCTATAACCTTTACTTCCACTACTGTACCCCACAAATATACATTTGATTGCCTTATCATCAAGCTTCCCACGTAATTGCTGAGGGATGTGAGCATAAGCAAGACAACCAAAAACACGAAGATAACTGACTGAAGGTTTTTTGTCATACCAAGCTTCATATGCAGTAATGGTCTTCAAGGCACGAGTAGGACACCTGTTCAAAACATGTGCTGCACAAGCAATTGCCTCCATCCATAGCTTATGAGGCAAACTCTTAGCCTTGAGCATACATCTAGCTGTCTCCATTAAAGACCTGTTCTTCCTTTCTGCAACACCATTCTGTTGTGGTGTGTATGGCATAGTGCATTGGTGTTTAATGCCTTTCTTTCCCAAAAAATCCTTAAATGCACCTGACATGTATTCACCTCCTCGATCGGTACGAAGAGTCTGTACTTTGCAACCTGTTTCATTTTCAACCATGGCGACATAATGTTGAAAAACTGCAAACACATCTGACTTTGCTTTGAGTGGATACACCCAACAAAACCTGGAAAAGTCATCAATGAAGGTCACAAAATAAAGGCTGTTTCCTATAGATGGCGTCCTCATAGGACCACATACATCACTGTGTACAAGCTGCAACTTTCGTGTCGCTCTAACTGAACCATCCTGCGAAAATGCAAATCTGTGCATCTTTCCAAGAACGCAACCTTCACATACATGTCTTGGTGGCATCTCCAATAAGGACAAATCATGCACCATATTATGACGTTGTAAAGTCATCAAACTGCCATAACTAACATGCCCAAATCTAGCATGCCACAACTCAGCATCCTGCATGGCCTGAGTCTTTGTTTCTGCAATACATACCTGAATCTGCTTTTCATAACGATCTAGCACAAATAGTCCATTTTCCAGCGTACCTGTAGTGATAAGAGAATAACCATTCTCTCGATCTCGTACAACACATCTGTCATCCTCAAAAATGACCCGAAGACCATTTTTTGCAAGAGAGGATACAGACAACAAATTCTTCTTGATCCCTGGAACATATAAGACATCTGGCAAGCATAAATCTGAACCATCTGAAATGGTAATCAAAATCTTACCAACGCCTTTGATTGGATAAGAAGCATTATTTGCACATGTCACCTTCTTTCCTGCTGGAGCTGCATCCAATGAACAAAACAAATCCTTCCTTGAAGTAATATGCCTGGATGCACCACTATCAAAGTACCAAATCATTTGTGTCTTGTCAACACTGTAAGCAGAAAAATTTGAACATACTACAAAAGCATAAGAATCCTGCACAAAGTTTGCAGACTCTTCTTTAGCTGTAGAAGAATCACCAGAAGCTGAAACAACCAAACTTGACTCTTTCTTCTTTTCTTTAGCAATTCGCTTTTTACACTCACTAATGTAGTGACCAGGTTTCTTGCAGTAGTGACATTTACCTTTCTTCTTGGACTTGTCTGAATCACCTTTAGACTTCTCTGAAGACTGTCCTGCACCAGACTTGGAGTGATGAGCACTCTCTTTACCCCTGTTTTTGTTATGTACAACAAGAGCATGATCCATACCATCCACCTGTAAAGACTTGTTCTTACGTGATTGATCCTCCTGCAATAGCAAAGCCACTAACTCTTCAAAATGAAGAGGGTCAGGATTAGCTCGCAAAGACAGAGTCAAAGAAGTCTGAAAAGTCAAATAAGATGGTGGTAGTGAATTGAGTGTTTTGGAAACCAAGTCCTTCTCTGGAATCACTTCATCAATGCTAAGCAATTGCTCTTTAAGATCCCTGATTTTTGTAAGATGCTCGACAATATCGTCACCTTCGTCCATCTGTATTTTGTCAAGTTGTTTCTTCAAAAACTCTATTCTGGCAGCGTTTCTTCCTCCAAACATAGCTTGCAGAGTGTTCCAAGCATCCTCAGAAGTTCTGCAAGATCTGATATGTGGTGTGATTGTCCTCTTTATGGTTAAGGCAATCACAGCCATAGCCTGTGCATCTTTAGTATCCCATCTCTTTTGCTCTGGAGTGACTTGTGAGGGTCCTGCACCAACAGCTGCACCACGACCAGGCATGGCAGGTGCAATGCTACCTGGACGAACTTCATCTCCAGATACATAATCCCACAATCCTTTACCAACCAAAACATTTTTGGCCATAAAAGACCAAAGAGAATAGTTGGTACCATCCAATTTGTCTTCGGATGTAAACGCACCAAAAATCTCTTTCTCTGTAGATTGAGCCATACTGTAGATGCACACAAGAGAGCAAAAGAACCTCCAAGAGATTCACAAATCTCCTCTCCAATCCAAGCAAAACTCTACACAAAATCTCAGCACAAAGCTAAGACAAGTTGCTTCCCAAAAGAACTGTTTACCTGAAGAAAATCTGTCAAAAAGCACACCCTCTTGATCTAAACGCCTCCGAAAAGTAACTTCTGCTACGCTGCTCAGAACAAAATTCTGAGGGCTCGAACGGCTTCGAAAGGGGGGTAAAACCCCAGGTCGCCTGGTCAGAATACTCCCGGAACGTCGAGGATGCTCCCACGAACAAATTTTCTGAAAACTGCCTGAAAACTGCGATTACGCGCGCGGACGCGAAAACGCAAGTAGAGGCTCTGGAAATCACCTCGCTCTGATACCAATTGTTGAAGATGATGAAACAGGAAACAGAAGGAAGACAGCAACTCAGAGTAGGAAGAAGATGGAGAAGGAGAAGACACAGAGCTTGTGTACGAGATCTCTGTAGTCTCTCTCTATGTATTGGAATAATAATTGTGTATACAAACTCAGAGCTACAAAGCTTATATGAAACCCTAAGAGATAAGGTGTCCTTTCACACCAGATGTCCAGGGGGAAAAACCCAGTGGGAGAAAAGTGCCCCTGGTGAAGCGCGTATACACACTAACACTACTACATGTCTACACTCACGGTGACTTAGAGGAGGAAATCTACATGCTTCAACCAAAGGGGTATGAAGTAAAAGGTAAGGAGAAAATGGTTTGCACATTAAAGAAGAGCTTGTATGGTTTAAAGCAAGCATCAAGACAATGGTACTTGAAGTTTGATCAATGGATGTTGGATCATGGATTCACAAGATGCAACTCGGATCACTGCGTCTACACGGAGAATTTGGGAGATGGGAAATTCATCATCCTAATGTTGTATGTTGATGACATGTTGATTGCAAGTGCTAACATGCAGGACATCAAAGACCTAAAAGAGGAGCTGTCCAAATCTTTTTCAATGAAAGATTTAGGTGCTGCAAAGAGGATACTTGGTATGAAAATATCAAGGGACAGGACGAAGAAGACAATAAAGCTATCTCAAGAAGATTACATCAAGAAGGTACTAGAAAGGTTTGCAAAGCAAAATGCAAAACCAGTTTCTACACCTTTGGCTGGTCATTTTAAACTAACGAAGGATATGTGTCCAAAGACACAAGAGGAGATGGCCTATATGTCTAAAGTTCCATATGCTACAGCGGTAGGTTCTCTAATGTATGCTATGGTCTGGACAAGGCCAGAAATTGCACATGAAGTGGGAGTTGTGAGTAGGTTCATGGACAACCCAGGTAAAGAGCATTGGCAAGCTGTGAAGTGGATACTTAGGTATCTAAAAGGGACAACAACAAATGCTTTTAAAGGAACTGATATTTTTCTAGAAGGGTATGCTGATGCAGATATGGCAGGTGACAAAGATACTCGAAGGAGCACTACTGGCTATGTGTTCACGGTTGGAGGCACAGCAGTAAGTTGGGCTTCAAAGCTGCAGAAAGTGGTTTCACTTTCTACCACGGAAGCAGAGTATGTAGCAATGACGGAGGCAAGCAAAGAAATTCTGTGGCTTCACAGATTCTTAGAAGAGCTTGGATTCAAACAAGACAATTGTGTCTTGTACAGTGATAGCCAAAGCGCTATCCATCTTGCGAAGAACTCAGCCTTTCATTCAAGGACAAAGCACATTGAGGTGAGATATCACTTCATACGCACTCTTTTGGAAGAGGGACAACTAAAGCTAGGAAAGGTGCATATAAGTGAAAATTCTGCAGACATGTTTACAAAGGTGGTCAACAAGGAGAAGTTGAGCTTTTGCTCATCTTCAATCGGCATTCAAGGATAAGAAGCCAGAATGGAAAGCAGTCACAGGTTTGGTTTGGAGATCAGTCTCCAAGTGGGAGATTGTTAAGTATGGAGCCTGATTTACCCTTGTAATTTTCTGTGGTAAAAGCGCACATTTGTAAGGCCCCCATTATGAGGAGAAGCCATCGTGCGTGAAGGAAAATCACTCACCGGAAACCAAAATTTTCACGGACAAGAATCAGGGGCAACTTTAAAGGCCGGAATATTATGGCCGGAATATTATGGCCGGACGGTGGTCGGAAAGTGGTCGGAAAACAACCGGTCGGTTGGCCGGTGGCCGGTAGTCAATGGCCGATGGCCAATGGTCGGAAGTCAATGGTCGGTGGCCGGTGGCCGAATTCAAAAGCGGACTTGTCTTCTCAAGGGCGGCCACACATGGGCGGATTGGAGGGTCCGATTTGGACTTATTCGCACAAGGGCGGCTACACATGGCTGTCTCTCATAAGAGAGGGCAACCCTTTTGGCCTATAAAAGGAGGCCATTTCTACACACATTTCATAGTGTGAAGTTGATGCAACAAGGTGAGTGTGAGGTGGTGAGAGTGAAGCAAGGCGGGAGCTCCATTAAGGGTATAATCCCTTTGTAAACTACTTCTTGTTTTGAAGTACTAAAGCCATTGAGTGGCTGCTTTCCCGTGGACGTAGCCCACATTGGGTGAACCACGTATATCGTGTGTACTCTCTCTCTCTCTCTCTACTCTATAATCTCGTGTATATAAATCTGTCTCTCTCCATTAAGTAATCTACTCAATTATCTATTTAGCTACGTCTTATTTCCTAACACCTTCATCTGCCGATAACAATCCCACCATTTATTTTTTCCTTCTCTCTACTCGTCTCCTCTCTTTTCTCCCAATAATAGCCCCCTTTTTTACTATTTTTAGGCACTTTATGAACTCCCTCTTGTTGTTGTCACGTCGCGTGATAATAGCGTGGGAGTCTTTTCCTGCTGATGTGGCACACCAAGCTTGAGCAGAGCGTCAAATTGGTTGATACTAGTATTGAGTTGTGGCGCCGTAGGCTGCTCATCAACTCCCGCTCAATGGTTGAAGTCATCCAGGCCCTGTAGAGGCCAGCAGCATGAGATCATCAAGCTTTGTACCCTCTTCCCGGCCCTACCTGCTCGCCATGCTCTTTGATTTCCTCTCCCCTCTTCACATTTCCCTCTCTATTTTTACCCAATGGATGGACTAATTCATGAGCTAAAGGCCTCGAAGGCCCAAATAATCACTACTCTTGATCATGTCTGCATAATGTCTGCTAGTCATATGATGGATGGTCATTCATTGGACCCAAAGCCCAATTACTTCATCAAACCTATTATTCGGTGCCCTATTTGTGGCAAAAATCCCATATTGGTGCCCAATTTCCAGGTAAGTGCCGCCAATGTCCTCATTTTCGATGCTCGTATAGTGTACAAAGGCTGGAAGCCAAATTTCCAAAACTTCCAAAGGCTTTGCTAGAGAGGTCCAAAGACTCAAAACCCATGTGCCAAAGCAAGACTCTGAGAAAAACCCTCATCTCAAACATACACAAATCCTGTCTAGAGACCATATACCCAAATGCCCATAACTTGTCCAATCTAAGCCCGAATTGTGTTCGACAAAGCCCGATCGTCCCCCTGATCTCAAGACCTGCAATGCAAGCACTAGTTTTGAACTGCAAAACTCCAACTTTTTGAATTATACCATTAAGTTGTCAAGAATTCTCGATTTTTGAAACCCGTAAATATGCATAAGTGCAGCTAATTTGGTTGTATTGGCTCCCTTCTAAACGTGATTGAAGCTTGGTAAAATTCAACTTGATCTCAAAATCAAATCTGGGCTATTCAGTCTTGTTATCTTTCTAGTTTCTCAAGGATGAAGAGCCTTTGTTCAATGTAAACCTCAACATGGGCTAGTCATGTTAAATCTCACAAATACTTAGTTTTGATTATTGCTCACATTGACAATTGCAGTAACTTGGATTATACACGTAAAGCCCATGTAGTGGATTATTTGAGTTTTTCTATAGATATTTCATGTATAGTTAGAAACACATGCTCTAAGCAAGTAGGCTTGCTCTCAATTAAACATGTGCGCATGTTTTGTGATAGGCATCTTAGAGCGCCTGCCCATAGTCCCGCCAATGGTGCCGCTCAAAAGGCATCTCACAAAAACTGAAACCCCCATACGCCTGCCGAAACTGCCTCCCAAATTTGATTCGCTGCTGGGCTAGAGGGAGGTTGAACCACCCTTTAAATGGACCTCTTGCAGCTTGATCGACTGCAACAAGTTTTTCCATGCTTTAAAGGCCTATTTTGAGAACTGTAATATGCGCACAGTGAACACTCCTAGTAAGTTGTTGCGCTATTACCGAGATGGAGCATGGCTATGGGAGGCTCTCTACTACTTTCCTACTGGCAGGCTTTCACGTTTATTCATTTCGCCTTCAGATTCCAAGAGATTCGTTCTTCCCACCTACTAGCTTGACGCGGCTATCCAACATCACAATCAAAAACATCCAGTGCGGTTTCGAACTCTTCCACCCACTCAGTTGCACAAATGGAGATTATCGATGTACACCAGCAACGTAGGCCCGTACGATGCTCGCAGACTTGCTTACAGTCTTTTAAAAAATCATTTGCACTATTCATTGTATGTTGGACATGCACCCCTCATCACCTCTCCCAACACTTGGTGACTCTTGTCCCGACGACGAGCGTCCTTGCAGAGTGCGAGTTCGCAGGTCCTATCGTCATTTGCCACATCTTTAAATACCCCCGCATGTTTTATGAATAAAAATATGGGACTAGTACGCGCCTCCAATTTTTAAGAGGTCCTTGAAAAGGCGCCTTTAAAAGGTTTATGAGAAGGTGCTCTTCGAGTAGGCTGAGGTAGTCATCGAGGAGTTATTGTCAAGATCGCGTCCGTGTGTGACACAGGGCTAACAACTCATAATCCAAAGTTGCATGAAAATTGAATAGGGAAGAAATGGCGCCCGATTGAG